>NW_011948417.1:3642065-3660639 GCF_000503995.2 Ceratosolen solmsi marchali
AAGAGCGCGTTAAGGAGTGCCTTTATAGCCTTGGTTTGCCCATTGTTCAAGGCGCCCTTTCAACAATAATCGGCCTCCTGGCCCTCCTGCTTGCCGGCACCTATATTTTCCTCGTTTTCTTCAAAATGGTCTTCCTCGTGATATTCTTCGGTGCTCTGCACGGCCTATTCCTTCTGCCGGTGTTGCTGTCACTATTCGGTCCGGGCTCCTGCACGAACTTCAGCAACGACGAGGACGTGGAAAAGAAGGACGATGGGAAAGAAATTTCAAAACTGCCGCAGCCCTACGTCATTCCCCATCCGACCCTATTCTACAGTCAAGGCAAAGAGACGAGTCCTGGTATTAGCCTGACGGCATTGGAGGATCGAGATCTCGGGCTTGGCACTAGCGAAGATAGCAATTCGACCGAGAGCGGCTCCTCGCAGAGCAGGAGGAAAGAGCGACAAAACGAGGAGGAGGACCAGACCCAAATGCGCTACGAGGAATGGAGAAGATCGGTCGGGGTACTCCAGAGTCTCTCCCAGTTTCAGACGGCGCCAGCGCCACCTCCCGATTATCCCGGAGCCCAAGAGGCCTCTGACAACCAGCCGAAGAATTTTAGAAATTTTGCATTTCTTCACAAAGGTTCCAAGCAATCCCTTCCACCAACACCCAGCGGAGGCAATTATCGGCGCAGCCGATCTCAACACAATCTTAATCAATCTTCCGCGAGATATTTCACCGACCCGCGATACCCTTAGGTATCGTTAAGCAGAATATTATGTGCTATAAGAGTGATCAGTACTACGACAAAGTCATTGTCTAGCTGGATAAACAATAATATTATTATGATGATTATGATTATGATTATGATTATGATTATTATTATTATTATTATTATTATTATTATTATTATTATTATTATTATTATTATTATTATTATTATTATTATTATTATTATTATTATATATATATTTTTGTACGCGAAAGTAAATTATCTCTAGAATCGGAGACAATGGCCTTTTCGTCCATCTTCTTTCCTTCGCTTGTAAAAAGTTAGAAAGACTATTTCACTAGCAAATAACATAAAATTGTTGATAGGGTATTTACGTAAACGATACTGTAACAGCAAAAGACCGACATGTCGACAATGTCGAAGATCTTCGTTGTTTTATTTTTTTTATTTTTTATTATTATTATTATTATTATTATTATTATTATTTTTATTACTATTATTATATAAAGTAACGCATTGAGTTAAAAAAAAATCATTGTTTTATGTAATATCAATAATCTATCGTAGCTATTAATGATGTTTTTTTTTTTACAAGACTTTGCAAGAATCTTCGTGTTGTGTTACCTTTGTTGCAGCAGCGTTAAATGATTTTTATTCCTTTTTTTTCTCTTTTGCTTGTTGTTGATTTTTTTTGCGCATACACGAAGCAGTGCATCTTCTCTAAATGAATAATGACAGATTTGATGCTGCTTCGACGATGGCTTAGCAATTGTAACGAATATTTTTGCCAAAGGAATGGTCCAAGCTGGGGACTACTAGAGATGCTCGCGCAAGGCCGATTTTAATATGATCGGCAATACAAATCAAAACCAAAATGACTAATTATAGTATCGATATTCCAGGCATTTTAATTCACACGAAATATTGCTGTGAAATACTAGTATACTTTTTGTGAGTCAAGTTGCGATATTATTGTAAGCTTAGTCTGTTATTGTCAATTGTCATTGTTATAAAAAATGATTATAAAATAATTATGATTATGATAATGATGAAGTACATTCCTATTTTGATATTGTTGTCATTATTATTGTCATTCTGACTGTCACTATTTAATTTTACACATGTTTCTTCATTGTAATGCGCGGGCTTCGTATTTATACCTGAGTATAAGCTGTTTAAGCACACATTAAACAAACTTCATTCATAATCATTGTTAAAAATGATGGATATGAGATTTTAGAAAAATTCACGTGGACTTGCTATTCAGCGTATATTTTTACACATAAATATTTGATGAAAAATTTATACCGTATTTTCTCATATCGATTTTTATTAAAATTGTTTTTAAGTAGATAAAATAAATTTTTAAACACAAACACACACACACGCACATACGAACGCATATATATACATAGCGTATTATTTTTTATTTACATAATTAATAGAATAAGAAGATAAAGTGTTTCGAATTACGACAAATTATATAATAATAGAATTGTTAAGCAAAAATGACGAACAATACAGCGGTATTAGTAATAAAATAATTATTCAAAAATTATAAATGACATCAGACTTATATTATTTGATATCCTTATTAATACAAATTTACGAATGTATTCAAACATTACAGTCATACATCTAATTTAATTTTACACATACATTAATTTATTATCTTAACATTAATGGATAGAAAATAATCTCGCACGAATAAAAAAGTAAAAGGAAAAAGAAAAAAGGATAAAGAAAATTATAATATTAAAATGATGTAATTCAAATAATTATATAACTTTTACATAAGCATAACAATAGCAAATGATAAAAATTAATTTTTGACAATTTTCTTCTGATTAAATGTTAATTTTGATAAATAATAACATTTTACTTCAAAATATAAGCATAGACAGCAATACCATTAATAGAATATTTTTATGTCAATTTCATTGTTTCATAATCACTAAACTATTTCGTTCGAAAAGTATATAAGTATATGTAAGTACGCCAAACATTATCAATTTTATTTATTAAATTATAGCTATAAGTTAATAGAACTGTAGTAGCATTATAGGTCATTTAATCATTTTTTAAAATAATATTTTATTTACTGCAATTGTAATATTGATAAGATTTAATAATATTATTAATATTATTAATAATGATGAATCAAATTTAAGCGTATAATATTTTGTCTAAAAAGCATGTTATCTATCAGTATAAAAATTTTGTGAAAATATAATTAAACAATTATGTCAATTATGTAAGTTAATGTGAAACAAAGAAATTTTTATAATTGAATTATTATTATTATTGACCTTTCTGTATTATACGAAAAAAAAAAAAAAAAAAAAAAAAAAACATTTCGCATACTATTAATATCGGACTTATTATAGGAGTTTTATAAATCAAATGTATTAATTATTATTAAATTATTAGCTATAATAATAAAAATTGACAAGTTCAATTATATTGCTAATACTTAAACATTAATAATAATTTTATTAAAGAATTGTTATTTTAATTTAAATTAATATATTATGAATATAGTGGTAGACAGGTGTGAAACATTTATTAAATAAAATTTTACAATATTTGTTAAAGGAGTTATTTACAGGTTAAAAAATTAATAGATAGTCATAGGATGTGCCAACATTAATAACATAAGCATTATAATTATATTTTAGATTGTACAATATATTATTCATTTGAAAATCGCGTGACTTTAATTTATTTATTAGTCTTTATGACAATTTAAAAGTTCTATTTAAATATATAAAATAATAGAAAATTTATTTAGTAAAATTGTTTATTATGAAAACAGATATCAGTATAACCATGAATTAGGAATAACCACGTTGGTTCTAATTATAAGTCATGATAACTTTTCATTTCATTATGCAAAATGGATATTACGTATTGACTTAACCAATTTATGTTATAACATGAAAATAAAATTATTTCCGTTTCAATAAGTAGTGAAGAAGAGATTTCAATGTAATCGATTGATTTTACGAAATACCTAGTAAATTACAGAGTGTATGCACATTATTCCACTACACGCGCATTTGGAATCCTCTTTTACTTAAGTTAGAAAGTTATTTCTTATTCAATAGAATTACATAGAAGTTTGAGAAAGTATTTAATTTGCAATGGTGAATGTTGAATAACGAAAAAATCTTCTTAAAATTAGAGAAATTTTTTATCTTTATGAATTAAAACTTTAATTTTTGAAATACAGGCAATAAATAAGTAAATGTATTAAAAATAAAAATACAACTTCTGTATTTTCTCTGTGCTGTTTTTTTTTTTTTTTTTTTTTTTTTTTTTTTTTTTTTGAATTCTTTACTAAATTCTTGAATACATAATCAAGTCGATAAAAATTCTAATGCCTTGTTTTGAAAGTTACTACAATTATGCTTTTATTTTTATAATTTTCTAATATTCAACTATATAATTTTTTTTTTTTTCATTGTATCTTACGTCTTAAAATTATTAATATTGCAATCATTTATATATCTTTTAATGTCAATAAATGTTAAATATAACCTTATATCCAAATTATGCGAAATTCAAATTGAATTTAATAATGATCCAATATGAGTTGAAAATTGTAATATTGTAATAATAAGTAATATAAGCATTTCGTTAAAGTGAAATAAAACAAAATAATTCTGTTCGTTAATTTCTCTTTAATTAGTTCTGAAATGGTAAATACTTATTCTAAAATATATAATGTAACATTCTTATAGTTAATTTTTTTTTTTTTTTTTTTTTTCAGTAATTCGTTAACAATGACTACAAAGTTATGACATTCAATTCAATTTTTAATTAATATTTGCTGTTCAAGATATTCTTATACCCAAATATTTATAATTTATTCCAATTAACCATCATAATTAAAAATATAAAATCACTTAAAAAGGGCCATAAATAATTCTTCAATAATGAATAATCAATTCGATAATCTTACAAGTTTTGCTTTTTTTTCTTTTACATTTTTTTCTCCAAGTTATTGAAAAACTTTGCTGACTTTACTGCTTTTCTGATATGTCGGACACTTAATAATAAATAGACGAGGAAAGATAATCATTTTTATAAGAAGTCGGCTAACTAGATCTACAAGTATTTAAACGAGATAATTGATAAGTAATTCCCATTGCAAAAAAAAAAAATAATAATACATATTCAGTAACGGAAAGCATATAATTAGTTGGATGACGTCAGTGAAACCGTATATTCTACCAAGAATAATCATGATATTGAATTTACATTTCTCAAACGCGTTACGCACTCCTGTATTTATTAATCAGGATGCATTAGTAAATTTAGCACAGAATTGGCGCGTATAAAGATTCTTATTAGTTCAGTGTATGCTTAATCCTTAAAGTGCTTCTACGACTTTCTACAATTATAGCCATGATTTTTATGAACAAAAAATCATAGTCAATGACACTCTAATACTAAAAAATTTGCTAAGTATGGGCGCACACATAGTAAAAGACTTTTTATTCGTATAGACATAAACGCTTTACCCGTTATAAATAATAATGATTTGATAATAATTTGGCAATCGACAACCTCAATAACACAAATCTAAAATGCTATTCTGAATTTTTTAATCATACATTATAAGTAAACTGATAAAAATCCAGCATTATCGATTAACAGAATATTTTCAAGATATAATACTACATAGCGAAAAAAATTAGAAATTACTGTTTCCGTAGTGTAGTGGTTATCACGTGTGCTTCACACGCACAAGGTCCTCGGTTCGATCCCGGGCGGAAACATTTTTTTTTTTTTTTTTTGCTCATTGTTATCATCGGTTTCGAGGATAGAGAGGAGGCTTTCCCCCACTCATTTTTGCAAAGTTCCCACGACCTGTTCGAATCAAATTTTATTCATCGCCGACCAACTCATTTACACTTTATTTATTAAGCCGTCGAGTATCCAAATTAATTGCACACAGGAATTACAGGGAGGCCGAAGTCGCGCTGCCATCTAGCGGCCGAGCAATCGCGTCCGCCGTTGCCGATAGTATTTGTTTCACCGTCTCTTTGTATATTTGTCATCCCAGCTTATCGGCCACCCCCATAGATGGCGCACATGACCAAAGTCCGGGGGGCCTCCGTCACAAAAAAGCCCACCGCCGCCGAGTCCGCCGCACCATCGTTAACTTCGTATTCCGTCCAATTCCCGGACAAAGTGCAACGCGATATAGGAAGGAGGAAACTAGTCGCAGCGGCCGACGGCTATTCAAGTTGCGATTCACTAGGTACATTGACACGCCTTGCATGCGTACTGCCCTCGACGTTGGCAAGAATCCTTATTTAAGGGCGATGGACTCGTCCTCCAGCTCTATTTTTCTCTCCGAGGCGGAAGGAATCGGCGAATTCCCTCCACTGGCAAATGTCCTGCTGTGGGCGAGCAACGCCGCGGCCAACCGACGTCACCGTGCGCAGGTTTATGTAACCGGGGCATCGGTTTGCGGTGACGTCACGCCCCGGATCGCCCACACATTCGCACCGCGGTCCGTTCGATCGGTCGATAGTGCAGTGAGCCAGGAGATCGTATGGACCGACCGCCCCCTCGCACGCATACGCACACGCGCACTCACGCGCCGCGCATGCACGAGCAACAACCCGTCGCCCGAAACGCAGCGGCGCCCTTACTACGCCGCTTACCGCGCCCAAGCTTGAACCTATGAATCGATTAGCCCCGGCTACGATAATGCCGCGGCAGGCATCCGTTTGGCATTTTTAAATCGTCGCCGACACTTTGTCCAGGACGTCCGTTCATTATCATCTCCCGGCCTCTTATCATCGTAATCGCGGTGACTTTTTGTTGGCGGTCGAAAGTCGCAGGGCAGCGGATTTTCATTTTCATTGGTTTTCTTTAGCTTGGGACGGGCGAGCCACGCGACGGGACGACACGCGTAAGCAGCCGATAAACTCGAGAAAGTGAATTGATAATCCAGGATGTCGCGCAGGACTCGCCGCGAGAGCCTTCGGGGTGCCCGGAAAATTGGCGGGCTTTTCGCGGGCATCGATCGCGACGACCGCGAGGCCTTGAACCGCGACGACAGTGACTTGCGTCTGCGCGTACATCCGCCCGGGGCTCCGGCCGACGATATCCTCCCGCCGAAGGCCGAGAGCCAGTGGGGTGCGCGATTGTGCGAACCTTCGTACGTAAAGGGCCGACGACCTTAAGCGTCCGCCGCTAGCGGAGAAAAGTTATTGGGTCGTCGCGCGGCTCCGTGCCACCTCGGCTTACTATTGCCCTCGATAAAATCAGTTTTTCTAGAGAAAATATAATTTTTGGTAATTTCAGACAAACTACATGCTTGATGATATGAAAATAGGGTTGCTGAGCCGAGATTAAATCTTAAAGGCCCTTCAAAGGTCCAATTACAGAGGCCAATAACAAATTAGATTTTTTCATTGTTACAATTAGCCCCCCTCGATAAGTGAAACCACCCACTTTGGCTAATTATCAGCTCGTTCTAATGCGCGGCTAATCCTACCTGAAAATTCTCCTTCACTATGACGCAATTAGTACGTGGCAATTGGAGTGTCCGAGCGAGCGTCAAGCGTGCAAATTCCCTCAAACGGGGGATAGGGAGTGGGAGGGGGATTGAGGGGAGACTTAGGCACTTGCGAATATATTTGCTAAAAGCGCGTATTTGCTTAAGCGCATCGATTTTATTGACGATTGCAAGTTATAGCGAAAACTATATTTAAAGTCCGAGTTGAGATAGAGTATCAAATAGTATTCGCAAATTATTTTCGCAAACTCTTTTCTGAAATAATACGAGGATGCTGATATCAATCGATTTCCTTCTTTATTGTAAATATTTCTCAACTCGTAATTGGTAATTTGTTCTGCATGCAATGAATGTGAATCAACTTGAAATCGCATACCACACACATGTTGTGTGCATATATATACATGTGCACATATGAATATGCAAGTCTCTATCTGTAGTGGAAAAGCAAATGTCATTAAAATCATTCATACAAAAATCTTTTTGGAGCTTATCTAGGTTATTTTATTAATTGGCTTATCTGTCTCTAAATAGATAGACACTTTAATATTTTCAATATTCCCGTATAATTTTATTAAGATTTTCGAATGCGAGGACTTTGCTCTTGCCGCTTTCATAAAAATTTGATTTTCTTTCAGATATTTCATGATAGGCCGTAATCAATGCCCTTCGCTAATAATTCAACTAATTATCATCATCGACTCGTCGATAACATTACTTAGGAAAGGTCACAAGAGAGAACAATAATATTTATGCAGTCTTTGGGACACTTGTAACGATATACCATGAATTTTATGTACACATTGATATGAATATTGTATGTTTGTAAATATTATTTAATAATTATTCGTACTTTATGTACATGAACGAAGTTAATTGGGAATAATATTGTTGAATGAATGGTGAAACGTGGTAAATTTTGTATGTGTGAACAAAGAGAGAGAGAGAGAGAGAGAGAGAGAGAGAGAGAGAGACTGTTGATAACACAAAGATAAAATAAAAAATTATTACGATATATATAAGCTACATTTTAGCACATTGGTGAAAACAACTTGAAAATTAGAAAATGAAAAATAGAAGTTGTAATATTATTATTTTAATCGACTTTGGTAAGCATAATAATTTATTTATTAACATTTCTTAATTGTGACTTTAATTTATTCATTAGTTTCTCTCTCTCTCTCTCTCTCTCTCTCTCTCTCTCTCTCTCTCTCTCTCTCTCTCTCTTTATTTTTTATTCATAAATAAAGTCTTAAGAGCAAGCGTTTGATGAGTTATAAATTGACAAAGTATATTTTAATACCAATGTATTATTCATTATTATGGACAAAAAAAAGACATAAAAAAGAGAGAGAATAACAAGAAAAATCTATGTCTAGTAATGTACAAGGAATAGTAGCAAATCTTTGCGCTCATTGAATCTGAAACGCAATCGATAGTTTTAGATAAATGCAGCTTTAATTTTTCACATATTTCCAATGATAAAAATAAACTAGATATTCTAGAGGATTAAAGAATAATGTTGATAATTACGTACCGGTGTAGTGCAGATTGGAATTTGAGTTAAGTGGCAAAAGCTGTAAATATTGTTCATGTAAATATTTCAAAGTACCATGTTAAAGAGCGTAACATCGTATCGCTACTTTCAAGAACGGAGCATTAAATTTAAAAAAATTATTATACCTAGCAATTCTTTTATAGTATTTCTTCAATAGTTATAGTATTTTTATTCAATTCCTTATTAACGAATAATGAAAAAGCAAAACAAATAAAAAAAGAAGCAAATGTTCAGACCCTATAAGAGTTTGCTTTGGTTAATGTTTGTTTGTTTTTTTGTTTTGTTTTTTTTTTTTTTTTGACGTACGATTTAAAAAATCTTATCGTGTAACTTTATGACCAAGTATTACATTTCATAATTTACAATCGAAGAATACAAATCTGGGGACACCTTTTTTTTGGTGGTGGTGGGAGGGGAGCCATAACTTTCATTTGTTTGTTGAATTTAAATACATGCGAAGCTATCGAATAGATTATTAATTATACGCGATATAATGGAAAATAGAGAATACGAATCGTCGATATGAAAGCTACAAGAACAATCGTAAAGCAATAAATAATAAAACTTTGTTTACGACGAGGTGACAAATAAGTGTGCTTTTAATAGTGGCACATTGGATTATATGAAAAGGAAAAAATCACCTTCGACAATTCCCCTTCAACGCGACGGAGGAACGACAAACGACTTACGGAGAAAAAACACTCGACTCTCTCTCTCTCTCTCTCTCTCTCTCTCTCTCTCTCTCGATCGTATTAAATTAATTCGTTTAAGTAATGCTTTGCATGCAATTGCCTAGCTATTGATTGCCGAGTGCGGCATTTATCGATATCTTAATAAAGATATCTTGACAATGAATGTAATATGTAATATAAAAGATCAGGCAACTTCCATTCGACACTTTGGCGCGTAAAATGTTAACCAAGTTGTAGCCTCGAAGAATGTGGCATCGCAAAATGAGTCTTCGGGCGCTTTGCCGTCGACCATTAGCAATAATACGTGGAAAAAATGCGTAGCACCGAAACTTTTTACCTCCCATCCTCGTTGCAATTTGTGCGCAGACGCTTTCCTTCCTTCAACCGACTCACCTTTTTCTAGAAGTCGCGCGGACGCATGCGCCTCCTATGCCCAAGGTAACGAGTCTCTCATTAGACACACGAGTCGTGCACGGGAATTTTTTGCCCGCGTGCATGTGACGCAGGGGAGCGGCTTTTCCATGCATTTTCGTTCATTGCGTGCTTGAGGCGAGCAGTGAAAAGATATATGGATGCTCGAGGCATTAAACGAGCCTGGACGAGCCCGAAGATTTCGCGACGTGTTGAATTCGCCTCGTATCCCCCTCCCCTACTCCCATCGTCCTCCTCAACCCCCACTTCAACCCCCTCCTCGATACCCCTCATCCACCCCTCCACTCACCGACAGTCAATTATTTATACCTTACGTTTTAGAAAACGATAACGACATCTTTCTTATTAAAAGGAGCAGGAGATCGAGATCGTAAATAACAAATAGCCGTGTCTTTGGCCTTTCATTATCCGAAAGATCTTTCGAGCCTCGTGGATACGTGGATTCGTGCAAATCCACAGCCCCGTCGAGCTTAAGCATTTTCAATGTCACAAGTGTGCCATTATGAATTATACGCGCGCACATGAGCATCGTCTGTCAGTCACAATGAAGTTTCCATTGCAACGAGCTTTTATTACGTACACTTTAATTACGTATAGTTAGAAAAAGAATTCTAGGACAATTATTTGAGCGACATGCAGCCGAATTACTTGCAATAGATTCAATCGATAATGAAACTTTGCAGCCCAACGTAATTACGGCACTTTAATAACCCTTTGCAATAAAGTACATTTTTAGCTTTTAGCCTATCGTTAACGCAATTTTACAATAAAAATAATTAAGGTAGAGGCAAAGGTGAGATATAAAATATTCCCTACGTTGCCGCGTGTATCGAGCATTATTATATCGACAGCAGGAAAGATAAGCAGACACACAACTGAATATTACGAATGAATAGGTAATTTTACGTACACAAGGAATGCCCAAAAATGCGGACATGACTCTTGATTATTATAAATGTCATCATAATGTGATGCAACCATACCGAGGCTGCATCGCTTTTATGGCGCGTACTCTCTTGTCTCATCCTTATTAGGAAATTTCTTTCAAACTTTTGTGTAATTACGCCTTCGCGTAACTTCGCATAACCAATTTAATATTAATATTATCAAATCGTGCAAAGCTGCCCGTCTTCAGTAAAAACTACATTTTCATTATTCAACCAATTTATGAGAATTATAAAGAATAACGTTATTTCTAATGTTATTGTTGTTATTATTATTATTATTATTATTATTATTATTATTATTATTATTATTATTGCATTAATAAATGATGGATATTGTTCGCTTATTTGCGATTGATAAGATTATATGCATGTATACTAATGTCCCACAATGGCATCGATCGATTGCGATATTTCAATTCCAAGAATTCCATCGCTTATACTTAAAGTTTTAGTCTTTGGTATTGCATTAAAGCTTGAGGATAAAATCGTATTTTAAACGTTAAATTTGCTGCTCTAAAATACACCACGTATTACCAAAATAATCCTCAATTAGTAATAAGTTACATTTATTATCTCATAATGAATGAATATGTATATTTATTTATTTATTCTTTACGAAAGAAACATTTTTAACGTGCATTTACACTATACTAAGACAATTATATATATATATATATATATATATATTTTTTTTTTGTCATTCTCCATGAATAAGTGACGACGTGTATCGCTTCTCACTAACGTAACTTAAAGAGATACATTATAATATCATAATGTTGCGGACTGTTTTGAAAAATTTTCTTATTACTCATTATTTCAGTTTAACGATAATAATAACGGAACTACAAATTGATTGATATTATTTTTTTAAAAATCTGTGAAAATTATAAGAATATTAAAATACTCGATTTAATAGAAAGTCTTGGGAATGAAATTGAAAATCAAATTAAAATATTTTCATCACAATCAGCATTTGTAATCTGTGTTTAATAGTATAATTAGCTATTCAATTATCCCATTCAATTGTTAGTTAAAATTATAATTATTTTTTATAATTTGAAACTTTGATTCGTTTTAATATACAAAAGTATGAAAAACCTATGTCAAATGGATGTCATAATTCTCTCGATCCTGCATCGTCAACAGCAACCGAAATTGGTCACGATAAATGTCTCGAGCCCAAAGTTTCGTAATAACAAAAGTGTATTTCAAAAGAATTCTTTTAAATTATTTAAAATTCAATGCTAGTCCAAAAAAAAAAAAAAAAAAAAAATAAATAAATAAATAAATAAAATAAAAGTATGATAAATGATCGTTCGAATGTGACTAGAACTCTCCCGACTCAAATTAAAATGAAAAATACATTAATTTAAAAATAATCACAGGTGCTTGATGCTCCTTTTCTCATGATCATGGAAAAATATATTTTCAACAACAAACGAGACTAAGCTCGTAGAATGTAATAATTTAATAAATGATAAATTTTGCATGACGATTAACGAAATCATATAGTAGTATATAGAGGCTATTTAAAAAAAATTGGCTCGATTAAGAAAATTCTAAAAACGAGCCATTGTTATTTCAGCTTAAGTAAATACTTGGAAGTATATATGCATAATCTAATATGTAATTACTGAAAAATATTATGCAAATATTAGCTATAAGTAGAGCATAAAATGAATTAGGAAATTTTAATGGAATTAGCAGGGATCATTCATTTTCATGAAGCCTTAGCCTAAATTGATGTGCAACTGAAACTTTAATATAGGAAATTATTTATTGGAAAATCTAAACGAACGATAGATTTGCTAATGGAATATTCAAGTTGATTCTAATAGACATCGGTGTAATTATTAATTGATACTCGTGTCAATTATTCAAGGAAAATCTATGTACTTATAAACATATCAAGGTAATTGAATTTTTTGTTCTTTTTTTTGATCGAATGCTTCTATTAATTGACAAATTAGCTCAGGAAATCATTTACAAACAACTGACACATTGTATAATCTTTATCCATTATACAATATTTTAAAAAAAAGTACAATATCAAATTCTATAGATGGATATGTGAAATAAATAAATAATAAATAATTAATCGATAGATACGCATTTGAAAAAAACACACACACACACACACACACACAAATATATATATATATATATATATATATATATATATATATATAATGTTAAGAGAAAAAGAAAAAGAAAATGCATGTTCTACGATATAATAATTCAATGATGAAAGTATATTTTTAAGATCTTCTATGGTATATCAAAGTATATACGTACGATAGCAGGGTGCATGAAACGTGCTTACTCAAGAGAAATAATCATTTGACTTTCGATAGAAAATACGCTCGATTACTCCGAATACTTGTCAATTGCATGCTAAATCGCCCGAAAACGCTTAATCGAGCAAAAACAACGTGACATTATATTGTAACATAGCAAAGTTATTTGCAATGTAATCGGTAGACAAATCAACTTTATTCTCATTCTTAATATTCCTCTAATTATTTATACTACTAATGATACAGTCCGAATTATATTATTAAAATCACTTGTTATGTGTGCGCAAAGATTTATAATAAGAGATGTGAAGAAAGTTAGGCATAGTGGATTTGTATCGTTTTGGTTAGTCCATTCGATAAAAACTCTATATTATGAATATTTATAATGAAAAATTTGCTCGCGATTAAAGCACATCGCATTAGAGAATAAACAGGACACTGTAAGTGAATTTTTATTTCAATACAACGCGTATCCCGAATTGGTGATTATGTTCGTAAAAGAGAGATAAGATCGATAGGAAACATATTACTTCTTAAACTGAAGAAACTCAAATTAAAGTGTTTAGTTGTTTTAAAACAATTATCATATGCTTGCTTAATTTAATAAAAAGTTAATATATTGTTACAATGCTTATCCATGTGCTTAATAATGCAAATAATTGATCAGCTATTGGTTACGAATTGTTAATATAAATAAAAAGTCTGGCAGCGATTAGTCATATCGAACGAAAGGAAATTTAGTTGTCAGTGAAATATTATGAAAAAATTTAATTAAATGTTATTTTATTATCCCACAAGATTACCATGATATTATAAAATTCATGCTTTAGGCGTACAAATTGTTTTATCACCGAAACGAAAACAATAGGGTTAACTGTTAGAATATAGAAAATACAATGACGACGAGAATAAGAAAAACAATGTTTTATTATTTGTATATCGGGATGCAAAGTTTTTGCAGAAAATGCGAGACTCGAGTAGTAATTTTTATTTTCTTATTAATTTAAAGCTCCGATTACATCTTATGATATAGCAAAGTACATTATCACTTATCCGTTATTATTATTATTATTATGGCTATTAGTGTAATCTAAATTGTAGTATATCAAACATAATGATAAATGAGCGTATAATAAAATTTAGCAATAAATAGTAAATGCCGTAATGTTCTTGAACTTCAACGTGTTTAATATGAAAATAATCTTATTTATATTGTGTTTGGGTATGGAAGATAAGAAAAATTACATCGTTTTGATAGGTATAATAAGTGTGTGTGAAAAATCGTGGAATAAAATCATAATCAATATTTATTTAAAGAAAAAATATTGAAAATGACATAAGTTTCATGATTTTTTTCTCACTAAATGATATAAATAAATTATCTAATTTTAAGAATTTTTGAATTATAAAACTTTAAAGTTGTGTAAACTTTCAGTTGCATTTACAATAAGACGATAAACTATATAAAATACAATTATTATACGAATGACAAACTCATAACTTTCCTTATAAATTATTGATGCGTATTGTGAGAAATTATGTAGTGCTATTAACTTAAGTAAATTTTCATAACTAAAGGGGTTAGGAGGGGGTAGGTGGGTAAAGGTTTCGGGGGGGGGGGGGCGACTGCGGAGGGAATGGCGATTGGGAGGGAGGGAGGAGGAGAGGGAACGAGTAAGGAATAAGCTTATTTTCAATATGTTAGGTCAGTCTTGAAATGCGATTAAATTCGAATGTCGCCGATTCACGTGCTCTCGAAAGGAATTGTTTTACTACGAGATAGAACTTTCTCCCACCAATGGCCTACAATTTATCTTTGAAATTTGAAGTAATATTTGATGATTAGCATCCAGCAGCTCATTATAAATTCTCTATTTATTCGGTATCTTGTGACAAGCCATTCGAACATTGTTGAAATCATTCGATTATGTCGATGTCAAAATGAAATTACAATGTATGGCAATAGAAGCCGCGTCATTATTCTTTGAATATAATTTCAGATTATTATATAATCAACGATATAACGGATAAAATTAAGGGCAAAGGGTGTAGGAAGAACGCGAACGGGGCTCCGAGATATTATTATAGATTGTTGGATAATGAAAAGAGCTAGAAATAAGTCGTCGGGGATAATGGCCGTAAAGAATATTGCTCGCGTAATTAAACGATATTCCTAGAGATGGAGTGAACATTGAAAATATGCACAGCGAAAATACAAGCCAACTACCAGCAGCGTTCGCACGAGTGCCAAAACAGTTTGCAAAGACAGGGCATATAGGTGATGGAATATTATTATTATTATTATTATTATTATTAACATGCTCTTCGAGGTGCTGAAGGAGAAAAGTGTTGGGATAGTGAGGGAGAGAGAGAGAGAGGGGGGGGAGTAGGGAATCGCTAGAGGAGTTGCTGCCCTTTCAATTATTTTTTATATTATTTTTTTTTTTTCTTTTAAACGGGTTCAGCGAACATAGGTGGGAAACCCGAGCGCAATAACGAACCTCAGCGAGGTCACGGCTCATCCAGGGACGACGGGGATCCCGTGGTGTACGCCTTGGGGGCAAGGCTTGGTAATCGAGGAGTTGGACGTAAGCGAATGATATATTTAGCTAATTGGACTCGATACTCCATTTCCAATAAATATATTTCGAGCATTTGACGATCGAAAGAAAAATATTTAATAAATTAAATGGTCGGGTCAAACTAATTTTCTATTTACGTTCAGTTACGTTCTCCGCGCCTTCGATACCACAGCACATGACATGACGTAAACGCGATACCTTTGTCTGGAAGAATGGCAATTGTAATACAAGCTCATTTTGAATTATAAAATGATATTTTGTCACAATCGACGATCGAGTGCCATCCCAATGAAATCTTATTTATATTGGATAAAATGAATAAGCTTGCGGAGTTTATTTCCAATTCGCTTTTGCCGATCTGTCATTCTGTCTTCCGCTCAATTACTCAGACAATAATGCATTCCGTGAGAGTTATAAATTAATCTCGAAGAATTTCAGAATGAAGATTATGAATTAATCAGTTTACTTAATATATAACATGGTTGATGATGTCAATTTTATAATAATACTATATTTAGCGAGAAATTCGCGCGTTGGACAAAGTCCCACACTGACTTTACTCTGACTTTACTTGCAACGATATACAATGTAATTAAAAATTATTATTACTTTTCAACTCTTCGCTACATCCAAGATCTTTCAATTACAATTGAGTTTAGACAGCTTAAGAAGCTAACACTTATCAGCTCGAGATTAATCCAATGCCAGCATAACGTTTTTAATCACATAATTAATGTCACGTTAATTTATTTCATTACTTAATCTATTGGCTATTTATTAGCAATTGCTTCGTAAATGAAAAGAGAGAGAGAGAGAGAGAGAGAGAGAGAGAGAGAGAGCGAATGTGCCGTTTTTTCAATTCTAAAAATGAAAAAATAGACTTTACTATGTCAAAATACGATTTGAATTTTCAACTGATATTTACATCTTATGAATTATCCGATAATCCAATAACGCCTTCACTCTAATGGGATTCGAATAATTTTTCACTATCTATATAAATTCCAAAGCTCGTTGCGATTATTTTCAAGAGCTTTTAATCAAGTTATCAATCAGAGATAAAATTACACAAAACTATTGTTCTCGAATGTAAGTAGGTATGCTTTATAGTTGTATTGAATTTCATCAAAGCATCTCCACATAGTGAGAGTAAAACAAAAACAAAAAAAAATAATATTTGCACGATAGTATATTTCATTTATGCCAACTACAATAGTAATTAATTTTCATTTTCCTAGGATTATTAACGAGAGAAAATCACACTAACAATTACCAACTACGCCGATGTACTTATCTTTTATTAAACTTACTTGTTATTAATTCATAAATTATAAAAGGGAATTGATTGTCTTCATTTTCATTAGCCAGCAACATTATCTGCTACGGCAATAATATAATGAAAAAAATAATATCGACAAAAGGCAAAAACGATATGAAGTTGAGCGAACTGTAATGGCGATTTATTAGAACGAAACAATTCGATATTTCATCATTATTAATCGGTGAAAATATCAATTAGCCGTATAATAAGAACGAATAGCTATATACGATTGTACAATAATTTGACAGAATTGTAACAGGCTGGATGCGCTTAGGACGAGTTTATTATACTCTGAACGACTGCTGTGCGAGATAAGGAGGATGAAGGACCCTCGAAATTCATTAACGATGCCCTAAATGACACTAGTTGGTTAGGCTGATCGATCAATGAGCACAAGGTGATTGTGTAGCTCGAGGAGCTGGCGGGTCGTCGGAACTTTTACCCGGCCGCTGCAATTTCCCGACATGTTCTCCTTACCTTCGAATTTTCCATCCTCGCGAGGGATCCGCTGATCCCTGCCCCCGCATACCCTCTGTATCGCGATTAGTGTCGATTCGACTGGCTCCGCTCTATCCGATTTCGATCACGTTTGTCGCGCATCCGGACAATCGATGTCTCGCTCCCCGTTAAACTCCGAGGAGGTAGCCTGAGCATCGAGATCTTCACAATATCATGGACCGTTCTTGTATCGAATTTATCATTGCGCGCGCGCGCGCGTGCACATAAGAATCGCGCGTTTTAGGATCGAAAGCCAGTTGGGCTCCGCGCGCACGGCGAATCAAATTTGGATCCCGCCAAGCCAAAAAAGTCTCTTCGCGGAAGGAATGTCAGGCTATGTACAGCTAGTGGCGCCATCTGCGAGCAACAACCTCTGCTGGAGGTCGGAACTCCGGATCCTCCTTGTTTATTTTTGTGCGCGGAGTTTTCCTCCTCGTTTCCGGGCCGCCCTTGTCGGGGCTGTCATGGTGGTGGTGGGGGCGGCGGTGGCGGTAGTGACGATGGCGGTGGTGGTGGCGGGGGACGGAGGACAAAAGGGGCGGTGGCGAGGGAGCGACTCTTTTATTAGCTCGGATGGCGCGCCCAAGGTCGCGAAAACGCCCAAAAGCGTGGTGCGACGAACGTAGCCCTGACCGCGGACGCCGCTGCCAGACGCCGACGAGTCCCGACCTAGGATTCCCGCGGAGGCCCGCGCGACGCCGACGCCTCGATTGATCGGTACTCGAGGGATACCCTACCCCCCACGTTCCTATCCGCGTCCCGCCACTGCGTCATAAGCTCCCATATGGTTAGCAATGCCGAGTCCGACACACCTGACGCCGCAGTCGCCGCCCCCGTCACCGCCGTAGCACTTACGCCTTAATACCTTCGTCGGATGCTCCTTTTGACCCACTGCTGGTCTCAAACAATCGTCCTATTTACCCTAAATACAATTCCTGTAAATTTACGGGGAGGGGGTGGGGGGGGGGGGGATGAGGGGGGGGATGAGGGGGGG
>NW_011948417.1:3660716-3667255 GCF_000503995.2 Ceratosolen solmsi marchali
GGGGGGTGGATGAGGGGGTGGATGAGGGGGTGGATGAGGGGGTGGAGGAGGAGGAGGAGCGACTCTACTTTGGCGTCGCTACATAATTACGAAATTTTTCGTTACGAGTGGTATGGATAATAATAAGCATTGGGCAAGGACCGTCGTGGGTGGGAGGTTTGGTGGTGCGGTGGGGTGGGAGGGAGTTGTTGCCATTGAGATGGAACAATCGGACGTTGATAATTTGAGCGGAACAGTCTCGAGATGATCGAGAGAATTTCGTGAGCGTCATGCGCGTGAATAACATAGGAGAGTCGATCGGAGCATCGACTCCGTCGCACGCGTCACCTGTTGATGCGAACGCTTTCCTTCGTTCTCGTTTTCCTCGTCATTTCATGAAGGACGACAGGAGACGCAGCCCAGCCGCCAAAATCCACGTGGTGTTGTCGAGATGCACGTGAGCGGCGTCGCGCGCCAAGTAGCAGCAGGGAATCGAGGCCAGCGGTGCACTCAGCCAGCCACCAGTCGATGTATGTTAGTGTATCGAGTAGCGATACTCTCCTTCTCTGTGCTCTTTCTCCCCCCCCCCCCCGCCCTCCGCCCTCCCGCCCCGTAGCAATCGATTGCTTCTTTTCTCGTAGCGAGCTGCGTCAGCAAGGCAGACGATATTACCTTCTTCTCGAATAAAAATCTCAAACAAATCTCAAACAATCGCAACTATTCGTCATGTCCGCGGATTGTACATGCAACGCTTTGGTTTGCGTATTCGCGAAAAGTGCAGTTAGGGGCCGACCTCCAATCCTCTCGAGCCTGGCTTGTCTCATCGAGAACTTTTTCCGAAATAATGTTAAGAAATGTAAATAGCCAAGAGGCTTTGTTTTTTGCCCAACTATGGTATAAATATAATCCGGGTGAATGAATGGGAGACGAAAAGCGGCGAGGCTGGCATAGGCAGACAAGTCGGGCAGACAGAGTTGGACGAGGGAGTGGAGCGAGGAGGGGAGAAGTCTGAGAAAAAGCGAGAAAGGGAAAAAGTAGTAGACCGAATGGAAAGGGCGGAGAGGGATGGAACTTCAAGAATTGCGCGAAATGACGTGAAAAAGGAAAGGTGCTACACGAAAAGGGGGAAGAGAGCGCGAGAGTGAACGAGGGAGATTGGAAGGGAGCATAAAAGAGAAAGAAGCGTGGAAAGATGGAGGGAAAATGGAAAGAATAGAGAGGAAAGCTGCATCGATCGGTAAATATACGGACGGTCTACCTCGCAAATGTATAATATATGGAACGAATGCGTGGTCTTGCGTATGTGTGCTCACTAAATGAAATATTACGAATTTAATGTGTGCTCGACGGTGAGAGAGAGAGAGAGAGAGAGAGAGAGAGAGAGAGAGAGACAACGAGTGAGGACAAGTAACGGGTGGGAGTTGAGATAAAGAGGGAGACAAATTTAGGTACGACCCCCATGCCTCCATTGATCAGCCAACTGACTCATATTTCGTCACAGCTATAACATTTTCAGCTATTGCTCCCTCTCGCTCCCACCCTCCGAACCCGGCAGCCTCGCGCTCGATCCTTTCGCCCGTCCGCTCGCGAAATTACCTTTTGCACACATCGGTGGAAAAAGTCGACATCTCCCAAAAGTTCTCCCTCGCCTTTCCACCACCTCAACCCTCGCCTCAAATCACGCATTTCGCTTGCGATTCATCGTTAAATTACCGTATTTAATATTGGATTATCGATCGTCAATTAGAATAAGTAATGTTAGGAGGGGAAGCCAGTGGAGGGGAGCCAATGCACGTAGAGTAAAAATTGCGATGTAAATCCATTATTTAGGATTGAAATTTATATCCACGAACCCTTGAAATGCCAATATGAAGTAATGCGTGTGGCACACGTATCGATGACTTTCTTCGACGCATACCAATGTACTGGCAAAATATTTTGCACTGCTATTTATTCCCGCTTTCTTTCCTTGACTTTTTATTGAATTTGCAATGAAATATTTTTTGCCTTTTCTGTTTTTCTTCTTTTTTTTTTTTTTTTTTTTTTTTTTTTTTTTTTTTTTTTTTTTTTTTGTTTCATTTTCAATGAACCGATGTACGTGGAATGCAAGGGAAAGTGGAATCGTCTGCGAGTGTCGTTGAAAAATGTTCTAATTTATCACTTTAAAAACGTTACGATTAATATTATCAAATACTGCTTGAGATACTTTGAACTTTATTTATAATGTAATTGAAATTGTATTGTTATTATCTTCACTATTAGATTAGAATGATTGAAATGTAGAATGATTCTAATGTAGAACGATTCTTTTTTCAAAAATATTTCTTAAATCTCATTAAACGATGAACGAAATTTTTGTAAAATCTTAATTATTCACAATGTATATAATCGACTAGACATTTGAAAATGTTCGTAGTTTCAAGTAAATTATTAAATACTTTCTTTTTTTTTTCATTATTATTATTAATTGTTATTTAATCTAATTCAACGAGCTATGAGTAAATAGATGTTGTATTTAAAATTCTCTCAAATAATTCTGCAAATTTATGGATTTTTATGCATTTTTATAGAGAAATTTAGGAAATTCACAGATACATGTGATTCAGCTAAGCTCATTAGATATTTCAAAGTTACAGGAAAAAATTATTCAAATTAAATTTCTCCTTCAAATTAAAACTGCAATATCTAATTATTTTCACTTTCTAATTATGCTAATTGATTCTTATTAGCTTTTTTTTTCTTTTTTTTTTTTTGAAAACTAATTTTTTTCAACAAAAATTTATGAAACAACAATTTATACAGTAATTATAAATCTTACCGCTTATGATTATTAATGCCTAAGGGTATAATAAACCGCATGTATTTATAGTGATTAATTAGATTTTCAAATATTAAATACTTTGTACAATTTATCTACAAACGATTCGTTAACATAAGCATAATTCTGATAAAATAAATGAAATTGAAGTTGAATGTCAGATTACTTTACTGAAATAAATATTTCAATAATAATATCATCGTGTCACGACGATTCGCACAACTGGTTTACATTATAAATGAAAAGTCAGAAATTAATTTTTCTTCTCGTAGTCAACACAGGAGAGTTGCACTTTAACAAACGTGATTTTTAAATGGTAGATATTTAATAATAATAATTATTATTGCTAATAAACATAGTAATAATTCCAATATTATCGAATGATAATTACTGTTAAGAGAAATTTCAAAAATTTCAATGATCATGTAAATGTAGTGATGGTAATTTAATATGTTTCCTTCGGCAAGGTTGATGTCACTTTTAATCACTGTCATGTGTCAGTAAATATTAATTACGCAATTTACCGTCAGATTATAAAATGACGAAATAGGGTTGGCGCGAGAAGGGACGTTTGTATATTTCAAAATAAATATTAAAGGGATATTGGAATGGAATTATTTTATCCTATATTATTATTTATCTATATTTATCTATATATATACATATTTAACCTGTATTATAGGTTATTATGTGCCAAGCAACTAATACAATCAATATACTTACAATATCTTAATAGCTTTTCAAAATTATCATAAATTATCGTATCCATCAATTCAAAAGCACCGTTTATTTGCTAATTAATCTCAAAATCGCTATTAAATTGAAATTAAATATTAACTTTCAACTTTCAACTTTTATCTCAATATTAATTTATCTATAAATAAAATTTGCCTATCACTTTAATTCGATATAGTATTTATAATGATTAACATTGATGAAGTCGACAATTTTATAGAACTAAATGAATCGAAAGTGTCACTGTTCAATCTATCATTTAAGGTAGCATAATTTATTCAATGATATAAATTTATTAAATGACAAAATATATACTTAAAGTTGAGAAAGTTCAGCATCCGTTACTACGGCACTGATACGTTGAGAAATTGTAATAAATTGTCATGATACGAGTCAATGATGCGAATCGCGACTTTTTAACAATAAATATAGCTTCGAAACCCTACAGGCAATAATATTCCAGCAGATAATTTATTTTGTCATACGTGGAGTTTATTTTAAATAATGACATATTTCGTACATGCGGAACCTTGATCGATGAAGAACCGTGATTAGGAGAATCCAGGGGGAAAACTCAGGAGCCCGTAAAATGAGCCGATCCTCCAGTTAACTAAATGATGTCATAAAGTTGAGCGGTAAACACGTTAATACAGGCGTATGATGAAGTGAGTGCAATAACTTAAACAAACGTTTATTATTAATTATACGAGCAGAGACACCCCGCCCCCCTCCCCCGTGTTACTCTATACTTTCAAACATTTAGTTTTTTCAATTTCGAAAAAATTGTGTTTTTAAGACAAGACCTTGCGATAATAGCATAGACCTATCGTAACAAAGATTGTAAGAATCGTCATTTTAAGATTTATTGAAAGACGTATATCAGTGTTGAAAAAGTTAATGTAAAAAGCCGTTTGCTCATGTCGCGATAAAATTCTTCTTTCTATTTTATGAAATTTATTTTTGCTTTAATCTTATTGTCTTAACAAATTTATGTCCCTTTCCAATGCATATTTTTATAGAAGAACTTTATGCTTCTGCATTGTCGCGGTAATATTTTTACACAAAAATCAAACATATCTTAGAAATTTGAAAATATAGTTTTAACAAAACTTCAATTATTGCTATTCATTTGTAAAATGATATAATTAAACAATTAAATAATGCCTTATTTTCAAATAAGTTCAGTATGTAAAAGAAACTCATATTGCTGAACTAGAAAATGTATGAATTTAAAATTAAGAAATGTATTATATTTTCAGATTTTGCGAATTGAGGTTCTCAAGGTAACCGGATTATTAATAAAAATTATCATTTTTAGGTAATTTTTCAAGATAATCGGAATATTAAAGAAAAATTATCATCCTCATTTACAGTCATCTAATACTTGTAGCGATGATAAATTTTCTCTTTTTCTGTTTCTTTGTTTCTTTGTTTCTTTAGTTTTTGTCTTTGTTTTTAATCTTATTAGCACGATCGTAGCAGCTTCCAACTTACAAAATGCAATATATATTTCAATATCGAGATCGTTGGTTATTCGACAAGTCAGACAAGTTAATTAGAAGAAATCCGTCTGTTTAGTGCAATGGCCATATCATCCAATGCGCGTGCAATCGAATGGAAATCTATCGGCATAATTCTGAAAATGTTTTACATTAATTACACTTGTACAGCCTCATAGACGAGCAATAAACGTCTCCCGCTTGATGATTTACGTACTACTGTCACGAGTATTGAAAAGCGTTATCAAAAGTCTATTGCCATTGTAATTAAAGATCTTAATTTAAAACGTCGTGGCGTGGCGTTTGATTAATCGGCATTTGTGACGATACATAAGTATCACCAGTCATGAAAGAAAGTTGGCATTGGAAAATGCTTACTTGGGAAGTTAGCTCGTTAGTCAGTGGCTGTTGGTGTTAAGGGGGTGTAGGAGAGGATGGGGGGAGGGAGATGGAGGAGGAGGAGTAGCAAGATGAGGAGGAGGAGCGAAAAAAAAAAAAGCTGTTGACCGCGAGAATGAGATGCGGGAGGGAGGATGGAGGAAGTCGCGGGGAGCGTGAAGATCGAGAGTGAAACGTCTAAGGTGTCTCGCGCATTTATCTCGGCCTCGACTCGGAATTCGCGCATGCGATCGATATCTTATCGCGGCTATCGCTCGACACGGCCGCCCGTGCGTCTCGTTGTTTTCCTTTGGAGCGGTCGCGAGGCCAAGAGCAAACGGAGCTCTTGTGCTTTTCTCCCGTCACCGTTCCTAAAACTCGTCCCGATCCGCCCGCGGTGAGTCATCGCCCGTGGCGGTTCCCCTTGGCGACGCGCGCAAATCGAGCCACCGCGATGACACCTATTGTAACCACCACACAGTCGGTAAATGAGAGTCTCAAAGAGTATCCCAGGGCCGATTTATACGCTCCCTCCCTCTCTACCTCTCTGCCAACCCTACCGACCGCTCTCCGTGCCCCTCGTGCGGCCCATCCATCCGGGCGACGTATCCAGCTCCTTGCCTCCGTTTCTTGTTTGTTTGCCGCTCCGTCTCGCTCACAGTTTTTTCCTCCTCAGCGACGAGCGGAGGCTCGCGCGCACAGACCCGATAAAAATAATGACGAAAGTCGGCGGAATTTCGCGAGCCGTGACATTGACCCTGGCATTGATCCGGCGGCCCGCGCGCCAAAGAGGTGAAAGAGGGAAAGGGAAGAGAAATAGACTGCGCGAATGAGAGGGGGGGGGGTGAGAGGGAGAGAGAGCGAGATGGAAAGAAATAGAGAGAGAGAGAGAGAGAGAGAGAGAGAGAGAGATAGAGAGAGAGAGAGAGAGTGAGGAACGGCCTGGGGCCGAGAAGGAGAGGTATATCCGAGAAAAGTATGGCGCTGGCGCGCGCTCGAGTTAACGCACCGCGCGCGCACCAGGAGTAGGCGGCAGATAAAGACGGACCGCGATGGTCGGGGCGGGGGATATGGGGGGCGGGGGGGGGGGGCAGGGAGAGCCGGAGGGGGAGGAGGGGCCACGGTAGAGC
>NW_011948417.1:3667307-3689868 GCF_000503995.2 Ceratosolen solmsi marchali
ACGGTAGAGCAGACCGTAGGAGGAGAGATGGTGGACGAAGAGACGGGTTGGGTGGGAGGGGGTGGGGCAGCGGACGCGTGACGAGGGAAACATCCGACCTTGGGACGACCCCGTCCAAGGTCGCAGACGTAGACGCCCTCCTCCTCCTACTTTTCTATCTCGACGCGTTCTCGCTCTTTTGCTCGAGCTTTTTTCATTCTCGCCTCGACTTTCTATTTTCTCTCTCGCGGCTGACTTTTATCCTTGGTCTCGGGCACCTATCGCCGTAAAGCTCCGATCAGCCGGGAGGAAGGCAGCGTCGCGACGCCGACGCGAACTCGGTGACGCTGACCTCTGCCAGTTGAGTAAAGCACGAACCCCAGGGATGGGAGAGTGACTTTGACCGTTATACGCCCACGTACATCACATACACTCGGTATTTCGATGCGAGCACGCACAAGTCCTTTAACGGATATTAACACTTTCGCTTTATTCGCTGCCGATATTATCCGCGTCTCGTGCTCGCTCGCGCACCAGTTCGACAACCTCTAATCTATCGCGATTGACTCATTAATTATTCTTATAATGGATAATTCGCGATGAAAGAGGGAATAGTGGATTTTACGCGAATGTTTCATTTTGCTAACTGCCCTATCCACCCCCCTCTTCGAAATCACTGATTTTTCGTTGTTTAAGAGTTTTAAGAGTTGCGTGACGCAATTCGATGTTTCTCGATATTAGCGTAGTTCGTCGAACCATATATACACATCGTTTACTTACTACTGTTCAAAGTCACGGTATGGCAGTTTGATTTGTCGGGAATCGCTCGGCCAACCATATTTATCACGAAACTAATGCATCCAAAAAATGTTAATTTAATTTAATCGTCATGTCGTTGATTTATTTGCTTTAGCAACTATAAAGAAGAGTGATATATTTTTTTAATTTACATTAACATCTGGCTTATTCTACATATGCATGAGTTATTTTAGCTTTAACAATTGTTGAAAAGTGAGATTTCTCATTATTGTTTATAGAAGTTTCGTTAGAATCGGCTTACAAAGGCGCAAAAAAAGAAAAACAAATAGGAAATAAAAAGTGCTTTAAAAATCGGAGTTTTAGTTTCATAAAAATTTGTAAATTTCGACAATCGACTGTAACTGAAGAAATGCTGGAGTTACAGGTATTTTAAGAAATGATAATCATACAAAAATATAATTTAGTTTAGATTTAATTTGCAAATAATTTTTCTCATTCATCTACAAAAAAAGTTGTATAGTAGCAGTAGTAATAGTTATTGTTGTTATTGTAGTTGTAGTAGTAACAGGATACATATATTTAGTAAATTTGCAAATTCAGCTACTCACAGACATTATTCAAACATCTGTAAGATCAATGATCTTCAAACTCTGACGGTAAAGAATTTTTGCGTAAACTTGCTAAATTAGCCTACAATTGCATTTATTTTTGCATTTCAAAACTATTGCATACTACGGAAAATATTACAATGTAAGTATAATATTATATATAGTCACTTGTAATTAATACATGAATCTTTTAAATACAAACACATATTAATAATTTCAAATAAATCTTTTTTTTTTGTTTTCTTTTTTTGGGTGTGTCGGAAGGGGGAGAGGGAAGTGATAAAATATCCCACGAATAATTATATGCAAGACCAATGTATTTTTTGAATTGTTTTTTATTTACGTTGAAAATCATTTATTATTAATGTATTAATGATGAAATGCAACAGTGAATGATAAAAATTTTACATGTTTTAGTCGATTGTAATTACTCGAATCGGTGTTAAATATAGAGTTAATTTTTTTTTTCTTCTTTTTTTTATTTTTACCCCATTAATAACTAGAATACGATATTAAAACTACAATAATAATAATAATATAAGGAATATTGAAACTAATAAAAAAATTCCATAAATAATTGTGTGAATATAAGAAATGTGTGGTGGGTGTCCCGTGTCATTTAGTAAGCTATAAAATTAATTTATTTCCATTTGTTCTCTAATGAAACAACGTATAAATTATAAATAAATAAGCAATATTTATAGCGATTGTATTATAAATTGATTATAAGAAGAAAAAAAATGAATGTTGAAAATAGGTAAAAAATTGTCCGTATCACTTAATTATAAAAGAACGATTTTTATCTCCAGTTAGCGAAATTAAAGAGCTCAAGTACAAATAACCGAATTAAAATGCACATAAAATGGTTGTAAAGTTTCGGCAATGACCTTCGTCATTAACGCCTTACTTACAGGTTCAACATTCTTATAAAAAAAATTCGTGAGCTATATGTGAATGTATAATTTTATAAAATACCTCATAAATTTACTCGTTGTTGGCTTTATTAGATTACGAGTTAAAAAAAAAAAAAATTAACATTTTATATTAATGACGCGGATCATCTTCATCTAGAAATGCCTACTGCTTGATATACAAACAATAGCAATAATAAAATTAATAATCATACGAGAAGAACATTCTACTAATAAAAGTTTATAAATGCCTCGCATAATAAAGTATTTAATTAAGCTAAAGATGTAATAATTTACATTTTACGAAACAGATGTTTACAATACGTTAAATGAAAATTATGCAAAATTTGACGAGTCTCGGTATTATCCCCTTCCCGATCACCATTCCCATCCCCATCCTTCCCAATGACTTTTATAGTCGTGGAAACCTGTTTATTAACAACAAAATTGACAATGACCACCGATTGCAAACGAAAAAGAAATACCTCGACTAAATCAAAACTGCATCTAAATGAAATTTTTTTTCCCAATAGATAATTATTTTAAATTTGCATAATATTGTTAGTGGATCGTACTAGTATTAATAATGAACGTTATAATCTTCTTTGCAACTCCAAGCTTTTTGAGATTAATTTTAGCGAGGGGAAAGGGTCGGCGAATATATTTTATTTGTACGCCTTGAACATCGATATTTTATTTTTTCACGAAATTCATTGCAGCACCACTAACGACATTTATTTATGGTATTTATTATTCAAACGGTAAAATACTCCAGAGGCTAAGATAGGATTGCCACAACCTCCTAGATAATAATTCCGGAAAAAGGTCATAAATTAGTTAAACATATGTTTATTATATGCGATTCAGTAATGTTTTCAATTGCATTCAATAGCCACCTTTCAATAATCCTTTCGATTAATAATGTTCACCTTTGCTTTCAGCGCCTGTCTCTCCTGCCAAGCGACACATTAGCCAACGAGCGAGGCGAACGAGGAGTACGCAATGAAAGTATTATAAATTAATTTGATAAGGTTGTCGCATCATCGCGTAAGCCTCCGACGACGAGATTGCGGCCTATTAACGTACACAAAATTTTTTATGCAATACTCGGGCCGGTCATTGCTCTCCCCGTGGATTCGCAATTTCGGTAAATAAAGTTGAGAGTCGCTGCGATTCGGCTGGCTGTGCCTCTTGCGAGACGTTTACGAGGTCGAGACACTGCGCCCTGGTACTTGTGCTCCCTTCCCACACACACCCACCCACCCCCCTCCCCCAATTCCCCAACCACCGCCGCGAGTTGCCCATTCGAATTATCAATACAACGATTAAGTTCATACTACGGGCATACTACGTAGCCGGCCAATGTCAAAGGTACCACAACACTCCGAGTACCGACACCTCTTCTCCATCTACGTGCTCTGCTGCTTCGGCGCAACAACGTCCGACGATTACATTAGTTTTCGCGGAGGCCAATTTTTCCATCCGGGTAGCCCTTAGGAAGAGGATCGATCACTGGCAGTGATGCGACTCTCCGCAGCGCGATATCCTCTGGCGTTGACATTCGTCGAGGGCGTAGCCAGCAAAGTCTCGCGAAATCTTCGAGATACTTTTATTTAGCGGCGACTCGTCGGGCAAACGTTCGTGCTTTACGTATGCGAGTGATTTTTATTAATTTCGTTGAGAGTCGCTTGGTACTGGCAGTGTTCACTTTTTTTTCAATATTATAAGCGCGCGCTTTTCTTCGATATTTGACATCCCCGAGATTGAAAATGCCTGAGAAATAGTATCGCAAAGTGTTATTTTAAGTAGACCAATAGGAGGTGTAGGCCAGTAGGAGCAGTGAAATACGCATTTGTTTGGCTGCGTGCGGCGGCGCGCGCTCGATACGATAGCGCGGGAAGGGCGAGGAGAAGAGACGTTGTGAAAATAAGGGGATGGAAATGTTTGTTTTGGCAAAATTTCGACCTCCCCGCTAAAGCGTTCAATGATTAGAAAAGACTGTAGCTATCGATTGTCAATTTTATTGAAAAGAAAATTCGGTTCGTGTAACAATGAGATAATAATGTTGAAGAGAGAGAGAGAGAGAGAGAGAGAGAGAGAGAGAGAGAGAGAGTTGAAACCATTAAAAGTTCCTTAATCCCTTCTAGTAATCTTGGTGTCGATAATGTTTTGTGGGCGTCTGTTGTCATGGAAATAAAGGTTCTCCACCCCATCAACAGTTCCACTGGCACTAACTATCAATGGACTTTCACGTATGTAATCATTATTTTCTTTAATGCAACTATACTTGATAATATTATGCGTTGAGTAAGAGTGTGCCATTGCATTATGAACTTCGTAAAAGCCCGAGTACTGTCTGAATTCTGTAGAGATTGTATAATTTTTCTATTACACTATAATCACAAAATTGAATCGATTATAAAAATATGTATAAAAATTACCATAACGCGCCTACGTGGTGGATTGGAAAAATAAATATAATATTGCGCTCTCGTATTGGCGCAAATTTAAAATTCAATATGAATTCGATTGATTCTAACGTTCGTCGTTAAAATTGCATAATTCAAAAATAAAATCTGCGAATTATAAAAATTAAACAGAAATTTTTGTAGGCGTAAATGTATTTCATCCATTATTAATAATTCATATGCTATATAACTAAATATTTCTACTATGCAATGTTATTTCATATGAAAAAATTCATCAACGAAAACATAAATATTCAATGTGTAATATACAACAATTATAGTGTATTTATTTATTAATATTTAATGAAAGATGATGAATCATAGGTATAGGTGTGCCTTGTGAATAACATTAATTAAAAAAGAATATAATTCATGAACTTTTGTATTATACTTCTAATGTTAGTATTTTTATTATTATTATTTTTTTTTATTTATTTAATTCATATTAATAAAAATCCTTGCAATACTCGAGATTTTTGTAGTCTATTTTAAATAATTAAATCTTGTGATTTTAATCATACAAAATATCATTGAAGTTTATTTTCAAAATAATATAACATATAATATTTATAATACTCTTAACGGATTATTAAATTTTTCTGACTTATGAGAGTTATTTCTTTTATATAATAAATATACTACAATAAAAAATATAAAAATTTGAAATTATTATAAAATATGTAAAATCTATAAAATACTTACGATTCATCGAAAAATTTGTAAATTATAAAAGAATTACTGAGACTTATAAAAATTTAAAACTCTTATCAATTTTATCATATTATTATTTATTCAAACAAATTATTACATTAATATTGTTATAAAAGTATACATTTATATATTGGATGGTAATAACGAAATACAGTAAAAATACTAATGTATTTAAAATAATAATAATAATAATAATAATAATAATAATAATAATAATAATAATAATAATGATCGATATATTTAATAATTAATCAGAAAATGAAAAATGAATAATCAATCGATTTGCGAGTGTTTGAATTAATGCTGTGTCGTTGATTTTTCGACAATTTCCATAAAACTTTTATTTTATATAATTATATTACGTGGTCTTTGTTATAATTGTACTGCATTGAAAAGCGTGTAATTTTGAAATGTATGAATTTATGAAAGAATATTGATCCGGGTGAATTGAAAGGAGGGTGAATAATGGCTTGTGTTAAATTTAGAAATATGTAACTTTTCTGATATCATTTTAATAGAAAATCAATATTTAATTAAAACTCTGCCATATTAATCGTAAAAACTAAATATTCTCATATGTATAATATTTAAATTGAATAAGATCGCATAGGTTTAATTATTATTTTTTTTATATTTTAAAAGATTCAAAATATATTGCAATCCAAAATGTTAAAATGCCAATGGAAAAACTAGTCCATAAATGATGTAAATTAAATGTTATAGAGAGAGAGAGAGAGAGAGAGAGAGAGAGAGAGAGAGAGAGAGTGAGAGTGAGAGAGAGACACGCGTTAAGCTTAAATAATCCAATTAACTATGGAAACTAACGTCATTAATATTATTAGTTTTATCACAATTATTAATCTACGTAGTTAAATCGATTTCTTAGTATCAATTACATACTGAATTAATTAATTTCATGGCATTTCGAACATATACATCGAGTACGATAAATTTTAAGAGAATAATTTTTTATATACACATAAGTACGACGTTTTGTTTTCATTTAATAATTTATTAAAAAATTATATTTTTTATTATTTTAAATAGTATTTAGTGTAAGAAAAATAAAACGTGTATTCGTATGTTTGAATAACTTGAAAAACTTTGAAAAAATATTTGAAATTTTGAAATCTTTGAAAATTTATTATCAAACCAAATGAAAATGTTCAAAAATATCATTTGCGTATATACAACGCTCGTTTCCATTCTCGATAAAACAAATTTATGATTTACAAAAAGTTACGTTTCAACGTACTAATTGTTTAACGTAAGCTATTTATCTTTGATAAAATAAATTCTTTTAAAAGACTAAAACCATCTAACTTACAAACATAGTATTACTATTAAATGGTCAACCTATTGCTATTAATACGAAGTGTGTGTACATATTTTTAGAACTTATTATGAAAAATAAATTTTATAATTATGTAAATGTTGTTAACCGTAACATTTTTCATACGAAACGTCATTGCCAGGACTAAAAAAAACGAAAGAACAATATTATATTATATTGAAAATTAATAATATCTATATTCTTATATAATATTTTTCAAAGTTCAACAAAGTTCTTGATAAATAATGGCCATTATTTCTTACACGAATAACAAGTTTGTATTAAAAATTATTTGATTATATTAGTAGGCTGCAAAATCTTTAATCGTTTACAATATTTTCTGAGCTGTGCGTAAATATTGTTATAAAGAAATTATATTAATTAATGGAAACATTGAAAATTGTAGTTAAAAATATAGTGAATGTGACAATCCAAAAGAATGCTAAAATGTAAGAAGAAAATATTTAACTACATTGTTTAAAAAATATGCTGTAGGTTATTTAAAATTGTTTTTAATTTAAACAAGACTTTAATGCTACATATTGACTATTTTATATTTTCATACACATTATGAATATATAGTAATTGCATTAGGCCCGAAACATAATAATCTTCTACAAAAATAATGCGTATATCACTTTTATATACTCTTGCTCGCATAAAGCCGGAGGCTCACGAGAAAATATATCAAAATGACTATCAAATATGCTTGAAACATATTTTATTTTATAAATTACATTTATATATTATTATTTATTTTTTTGTTTTTTTTTGTTTTTTTTTTGTTTTTTTTTTTTTTTTATATTATAATTATTACATTTATAAACATAATTTCAGGATTTCATTAAACTAATATATATTTTTGTAACATAGTTTTGATGATAATAATAAAACATTACCATGCCGTGAATGACTTACTATTTCCATTAAAAACGTAATTAATTAATATTTTTTATTTTGTATCATAAATATGCATTTTTTTTTTTTTTTTTAAGTATGTAGGTATCATTGAAATAATAATGAAAGAGTTGCGACGAAATCACGTCACTACGACAATTTGATATTTTATTAATGTACAAGAACATGTAACGGCTATTGTTCGAATCAATGTTTGAGCTTGAAAAGCTTACTGAAAGTTCACGACAAAACCGATTATTACGACACTCATACGTTACCTTAATTTTACACGACACGCACACGTACGTACACCGAGTATCTAGTAAGAATAACAATAGTCAATAGTCACAGGGCAATTTTTTTCCACTTAAGAATTGATTAAAATTAATATTAATAATGGTATTGTAAAAATCGTTGCCCATCATGACCTTCAGATGCATTATTACGTAGGCTGATTTTGTTAATAGTTCGATGCGAGCTCTCGGCATCGTCATTGTAAAATTCATTGTGACAAAATATAAATATTCCAGTACTTGAAGTAATCCCAACTCTGCGCGCATTGCGTCACTTCAAAGGCTGCGCAAGTTGTTCGCTACACCTTCCAACGAAATTCAATATTGACTTTCTGTTCCCATTCTCGGTTCTTGACGAGCAGCAGTAAGATAATAAGATAATATTACGTTGGACGCAAGACCAATGTCACAGCAAATGATATTTGCAATGATTATTACTAAATTTTTGGATTTTATGGTGAGGGAATTGAATCGCTCGCGAAACTCTCAAAACTATGCAACTACCGAATGCAAATAATTTTACCGTTAACGTAAAGTAAAATAAAACTTTTATTTATCTATTGCATTCTCTTAAGTGGTTTCATTGGACATTCAGGTTTCTCTTAAATTAGCAATGACGCTATTCAACTAAGCCAAGTACTGACTTACCTTTTTTTTTCTATTTATTATTAATAAATATGCACTTGCATAGAATATAATTTCTAGTTAGCTCATTAAACAGGCCTTGCCAACATTTCCAACATTTCCAATATTCTAAAAGGCGTATTTATTAATTTCAATGCAATGGCTGTATAACCTATTTCTTATAATCTGATACTACGTCAATACCAAGCCACTATACGTAAATATCGTTTATTGCAGTTATTTTGCATTAGCACAGAAATATTCAAATGCCTTACAAATAATCATTAACCGTTTGAATAGCGCTTATTTATACATGAACGGATGGGATTTTTTATTCTATTTTCTTTGAGTTTTTTTTTTTTTTTTTTTTTTTTTTTTTTTTTTTTTTTTTTTTTTTTTGGTTTTTCAACGAATTAAAGAAATATATCGCCTTAACAGTCGATTAAAATGGAAAGCATTGATGATTGAAAACAATGTCAACAATTGTCAAAAATTACTGATTTCGCAGCGTTCTAAGAAAATAATTACATATATCCAAGTAAGAAATTACGAATAATCGTATTTTCGTATCGTAAAATTAATCATTATTTCCTTAATCTAAAATTTTTTAGATATGTTTGCTTCAAAAAAAAAAAACAAAAAAAACAAAAAACAAAAAACAAAAAAAAAACAAAAAAAAAAAAGAGGCTTGAAAATATTAATTACACTTTAATTAAAATTTTATTGAAATTTTATTGGAACTCCAAATTGTAAGTCGTACAAGCACATATTTTTTTTCGATTTATTGGCTATAAACCTCCAACTATTACCACTTTCAATTGGAATTTCATTCTGACTTTTTCGAATCAATAATAAAGCTCTAGACAACGATTACGTTTAAGCTTCGTATTTTATAAATTTAGATTATTATTATAAAAATCATTTTACGGAATCTTCTTACATTTTTAAATTATATAATTTTAATATATACGTATACGTCGGTGGACTTTATCACTCGTTTCACTATATTTCCCATGCGTCATGCATAATTTCATTAAAAAAAAAATAAAAAACAATTACAATTTATACAAAACCTTTATTCACTTGTATTTAATTATTCCAAGTATTATATTATACAACATATCAACAAAGTAGTTTAAATTTTCTTAATTATTCTCTTCACTTTCTTAAGATTTTCATAATACATCAGTTTTTCAACATGGAAAATAATTTATAATAATCACATAAAGATCCATAAATTTTATTCATAAATTCGAGGCATTTCACTGTGCTTTTATTTTCCATTATTATGTGAAATAGATTATTTTTAATAAAAGTGATTATTGAATTTATTGAAAAGTAAAATTCAATCTTTTGTTAATCTTGAAAATCTTATCAGGTTATATTTGTATTAAAGTGCAGTTGGAATAAAAGTATTTAAATCGATATTAATACCTTTAGAAGATGTACCATTTAATTTAAATTATTCACTTAACGCAATTTATCATATCTACGTAACGCATTTATTTGATCGATAGTTTGTGTTTTATGCATTTTATGTTTTTTTCTTTTTTTTTTTTTTTTTTTTTTTTTAAGTCGTGTTTTAAGTTGTCCTGATAATAATCATAAGCTAACTTTGAATAGGATTTGTTTTTTATGCTTATGTTATGAGTCTGAAATACGAAGAGAGCCGAATCAATCTGTGCACTTGGGATGTGTGTTGGCTAAAAATGATTAATGTCCGTATTTTTCAATATGAATGAATACATTGGATGAATTTCGAACAGCATCCTTTGATTAATACGAGTATTATCCATCTAGGTATATGATATTTGTATTTGAAATCTAAGTCCTTGACGATACTTGGCAGATATACTCGCGAAATCAAGTGACATTATAATATCTCAGCGCCGGTAAAAGCGAACGAATCCTCTCCAGGTTCGATCGGAGTATTTTAGCTTTCTAGTTGACTACATACTCGGCCCCACCAAACAAACGAATTCTCTATCTGATAGTCCCACCCTGTCTCTCTCTCTCTCTCTCTCTCTCTCTCTCTCTCTCTCGCTATCTATCTATCTCTCATTGACAATGAAAAACAAAAAACAAAAAACAAACAAAAAAAAAACAAAAAACAAACAAAACAAAAAAACAAAAAACAAACAAAAAAAAAACAAAAAAGAAAATGGAGAGGACGAGAGAGCATGAGAGAGAAGATGAACCTGACCTCGAGACATGCAGCGACCGCATCCAATTTATTTAGACGAGTTCTCGTGCGCGCGGAGCATGCATGGCCTACACATGGCAGTAGCTTTGCCAAGTCAAAATTGTATGCGCAACATTCGTCGTCTCATCTTCTTCGCCGCTCACTAATGCCTTAAGGTTAATTCGTTTTCTTCATATATACGGATGCCGAGCTGTTTTACTTTGCCTCGCCCATTGACAGGATACACGACTTTACGTGACAGTCTGCGAACGCATACTCGTTACATGAAATAACATGTGCACCTCGGGGCTTTTGTAACTTTTCCCTCTCTTCCCTTTAAACTCACGTACAAATCAAATTTATCATTATTTCTACTCTTTTTTCTGACAGATCGCTCTCTCCTACCATTTCCCTCGTTTCCAATGCTTTCTCTAATCATGATCAATAAGTGGACTGAGAAGCAATGTCGGTCGGCATTAGTTTGCTATTTCTTTCTACATTATATATGGCTTTCTCTATAGTCTTTTAAACGTCAACGAGATCGATTAAGTTTTAGACCCCGCGTGTCCCATCGAGCTCGAATTTACGAAAATATGACAGTTACGACTGTCTGTGGTGGCTAAAGCGTTTTCAAGTCCTTTACCCAAAATTTGTGTGCCTGTGATATTTAAATTGTCGGCCAATTGAATGAAAACTAAGGCAATAAAATTGTAACGGTCGATGTCAAAAATAATAAATGTAACAGCTATGTTGATTCACAGATTGTTTTTGAACAATCCGTTGCAATTTAATGCACACAAAACTAAACAGAATAAAGCAAAGACAAATAAACATAATTAACGATTATCGTTCAAACGAAACATGAAATTCTTATATTTTTTAGATAATAGGAAAGATTGTAAGGGCATTGATTATCACGGCCACGAGAAAGATAACAATGTTCAAAATTGCTTAAAATTCTTCTCTTCCTTAAGGGCGAGCCATGGCCATAGTAACAAATATCCTGTTAATGCTCTAGTTTTTCCTCGCACAGACTACCATTTCATTAGCACATTTTTACGAGTCGCTCGTGAATCGGTGCGGGGGTGTGGGGTGTGGGGGGGGGGGGGGGGGGGAAAAAGGTTAATGTGACAGAAAATGCCCGTCCAGAGTGTCCGAAAAATAATTCACGCGATGAAATACATTGAATCTCAGATATTCCATAAAAGGCTCTCAAAATAAGAGAGGCGCGATTACTTATCCTTAAAAAAAAAACAATAATAATAATAATAATAATAATAATAAAATTCCATCATAATGTACCATAATGCTAATGAACTCTCAATTCTAAATATGCTTTGGTAGAGCGGCCAATGGCCTCCGTAGCTTCAAAATCTTTTTAAAATTCTAATACCTTTTTCTAATACCTTTATCCTTAATTTATGATTGTACGTTATTAAAGGCTCTAACTTGCCTATTTCATTATGTTTGTCCAAGATGAAAATTCATGCCCAGATTCCTATGTGCTCGCGTAATTTATTGGTCAGAATTTCTCTACCTGCGTGAATAAAATAAGCAGGCCTACATCAACTACACTGTCTCTTTACCATACGAGATAATTGTACAAAATTTCGAAAAATATTTATATCAGAATCACCATCTTCGTTTGATAATTTTTATATAAAAAACAAAATAATAATAATAATAATAATAATAATAATAATAATAATAATAATAATAATATTTAAATCTCATTGTTGATAATTTAATATACATTTTTTATTTTTTAAGTCTTATGCGGAAAGTCAATGAGAATTTATGCGAATTTTGTTCACTACTCTACAATTATCTTTAATAAGAAAGAAAGATCTCTAATGTTATATATTCTCAAAATCCTTAACGTGCACTTCAATGTTGTTGTTGTTGTTGTTATTGTTGTTGATATTGTCGTTTACCGTCATTAATAAAATAAGACTATTATGTTACATTAATTATTATAAAACGATTTGATATTGAATTAATTTTTTTATTTTGTAAGACAGTATTATATGCAAATCAATTTAATCGAGAAGAAATCTTGAAAATCTTTTAATACTCAAGGCATTGCAATCATTTTACATTTTATTCAACATTGTTGTACATTTATCCACATATACATGTAATATATTGTAAAAACGTATTATTTGTATTTGGAAAAAAAATCTCTAGGCAGCAATTTTAAGATAATTTAAATATAATGGATGATCAAATTAAAGTATTTTTTATTATGTTTTAAAATGTTTGCTCACATTTTCTCCGGAATGAACTATATATATATATGTATATATATATATATACGTGTATCACACAATTATTTTGAAACTGAATTCTTAGTTACGTCCAGAACTAATGGTGGGTTTTTCCATGACAGTCTTGTACATGCAATTTGTCCTTGACCCAACTGTACATAAATACCTACTCGTTCAAACAAAATTATACCAATTATAAATCACTGACTTAAAAGGATCAAAAATATCTGCTCCCATAAAAGAAGTGCACTTAATAATATTAATGTTTACATACATTTCTAGTATTTTTTCATTGCTTAAACATGATTATTTGACTCCATGAACGTTCATGCAATTACAGCTGCACCTGATGAATAATACATCAGTATTTATTCATTAAATGTAATAAATACATGTATTTTTATAAACAACATTTTCATTTAATCAAATAAACAGATAATACTGGAGAACTTGTGAATATGTATATTTCAATTGCGATATCCATGCGCTTATTTCCAGAAAAACTTGTTTACACGCTCAGGATTTTGTAAAATGCGTAAAAATTCAATATTACTTAATAATAATTTTATATTTAGAGAATGGTGCTCCAACAACAAGACCCAATCATAAAGACGATTATCTGTTATTGTTATAGATTTCATATAATATAATTGATCGATTAGTTAGACAAAAATCTCAAGGGAAAAAAATATATATTCAATTGTTATAATAGATGGTGAATAAAATGTGTTAGGAATTTAATGTTTTATACAAAGATATAATAGGTAGAGGTAGTGAAATTAACTCAATAAATAGAGAATTATCATGATTTGAAAAGCTCGTTGTGTAAAGATTCTTGAAGATTGAGAATATGTTGAGGTAAGAAAATACTAGATTGCGCGGTAAAAATGTAAAAATACGCTTAAGCATTTACTAATTTTACGCTGCTGACTTGTATCGAACTTTGCAAAATCATACTTTATTGTTTTTTATAGCCATTCGAATAAAAAAGCAGTTGCGACATCGTGGTAAGGGCTCAGTGCCGAGGATAAAGACGTCCTAGTCGAGGGTGGAGTCTCGCTACATTAGTAACCGCCCTTTACGCGGACCCGGTGCGACGTCTCCGCTGGGTCGAAGAGGGTCATCGTTAGCAAGGGTCGCTCGCCCGAGGCTCTTTAAATGCACCAAGGATACCCGAGGAGTTTATGTAATCGCGCGCACCCCCGTAGGTGTAATCGATCATAGCCTCGGGGTCAGTGGGGGAAATCCGTGGGCCCGGAAGAGGCCGTAGATCGGCCGAGCCCCGATTTATTCGCCGTTTCGCTCTTATACCGACTAGCCGGGCTGCCTTTGATCGTCCCCGGCACACGGTGAGCTATCCTCGAGGTGAGGCGAGGCAATGTTATTGACGGCCTTATGGAGCTACTGACTTTCTCCCTTCCATGCAATAACGAAGCTTCTTTAGCGGCTATAATTGAAAACTTGGACCGTTGAGTAGAGCTGGAATTGGAGATATTCATTATGACATTATGATTATATTGCCGCTACTTTATAATTATTTTGACATAATATGCCTTGAATTCGTATGAAATTCCTTATAGCTCGAGTACTTTACTAAACGCATGTCTTGCAATGTATAAAATACAAATAATTATTCGCCTACAATGCGTCAAACTTATTGCGATTAGAGATTCGAATTTTTGTTCTCTCATTGACGTTACAATGGCATTGAAATCCGTATATATAGTGTTCGATAATCTTATCATTGAATCTAAAAATTTCAAGTGAAATTTCACTCGATACAGTCACCACGACATTTCGTTAGACAAGACTTACGTATAAAGCCGAGCAATCTATCTCTATCGTCGCTTTTTAAGCTAATGATAATTTTTAGCTGATTCAATGAGAAAGTTGCCATTGAATAAGCTCATTTTGCATGGCGACACGTCTACTGTAGATTCGATAATAATTCGCCTTTAAGTAAGTCGAAGGCAATCGGAAGCTGGATAATTAAAAACTTAGTTTAAAGTCAATAAAATTTCTGCCCGATTATCCGAAATTTCGCTTTATTAAATTAGCCGCCGCGTAAATGGCTTATGAATTATGCATTACCAATGTTAATTGGACTGCAATATTTGCTGAAGCGAGAAGAGGGCCAATACGAGCCGAACCCGACAATTTTCAAAGTTTCCATTGGTTTCCCATAACCAATATAAGATCTCATCGAATGCCTGTTCCGCGGGATGAAATGAACGCGCGTCCAATTACCTCTACGAGCACAATGACGAAGGAAGGAGACGAAGAAGGAGGTCGAGTCGCGCTATCCCCGTTGCCCGTTGCCCCTGTCCCGTCCATATGCGGCGCAATGCCTCCGCCAAAAATTAAACTCAATTCTCCGCTACACGCATACGTGAGATTCTGTATTTTTGCGTATTCGTGCGTGGATAGAGGATTGGTGATGGTGGTGGTGGCGATGGTGGTGGTGGTGGTGGTGGTGGTGGTGGTGGTACAATCTAGGGAAATCAGAGATGGATGTTTCAGACAATAGCCGCGGAATCACCGAATAACCAGTCAGACGATTATCTGCGAGAAGATCTTGCCGCAGGCTCATTAGAGAAATTAGGATGAAAAAAATCTATCCAGGTGGCGAGCATTCTCTCCTTGCAAGGAAATGCCGTTGATATCGATCGGTAGCTGGACAGTCGTGCCGATCTGCAATGCGCTTACCGTTGCTTCAATTTATTCAAGTGCCATAAGAAAGGGGCTATGATGGTCTTAAGAACGAATACATTGTTGTAGTTAATTCTTGCTTTATTGTCGCAAATATATGGGAATACGTATTATGAATTTCGATTTTCATGGTAGATAATTGACGGCACGAATCTTTCGAGTCATCTTGCGTTATAAAATCATAAATGAGGTATAGATGTCTATGTATTGCGAGGGGATTAAACATATTCTGCTCAACGCTTGTGAGATTAATCGTCTTTACCAAAAAAAAAAAAAAAAAAAAAAAAAAAAAAAAAAACTGCACAATAACTGATAAATATATAACTGATAACAAAACCTGATAAGTACTTAAAAATAAGTTATGCAAAAGATCAAATTTTCATAAGAACTGATAAAATTATATCGAGAGGATTAACGATTGATAATGATTTGTTTGGATGAATAGAGAACGGCCTTATTTTAAGAGAATTTCTTTGAAAATTAGCTAGTAAAAAAAAACTTATTCAATTAGTAAATGAGATTAAACGTAGCTTTTGTAATAAATCCTATTGTCAACATTTAATATCATAATGGTAATGTATAAAGAAGAAATGGATGCAAGTGGAATAGTATTGATATGTTGGGTAAACCAAATACGACTTTTATCGATTAATTACTCTCTCTCTCTCTCTCTCTCTCTCTGTGTGTACGCGCGTGTGCGCGCGCGCGCATGTACGTGTGCGTCCGTGTATAATTAATGAAGCGAATATTTAAATCAAGTATAAACTAATCGCGATTTTAATTAATAGCACATGTACAATTTCCAATCGTTTCGTTTTGCTTCTCGTATAAATTAGTGAGTAATTTGCTGCCTTCATTACATCAACATTGTTTATTATTTAATTATAGATTCTATGTCGTTATAAATCTAATTATTCAAAAATTGATATAAAATCTTACTACAGCTGTAAAACATGATTTAATAATCATTTGAATTTATAATTTGAGGAAATTGCTTAATAATAATCACTATAATATCTACAATAAGTAAAGAACAACCGTAATAAATAATTTACTTGAATACGAATAAATTGTGTTTTTCTTTGTCGGATAATTAACATTGTCTGTACGTTAAAAGAGTTCCCTACTGCAATTACGTCGCGATATTACATATAACCAGAATTGTCATAAAAGTTTGTATTAATGTAATAATTGTGTGCAGTTGAAGCTAAGTTATTTCTCATAAGATACATAATTGCTCGTTTGCCCGATTGTCTGTAACGAGTAACGAGTAATTTGCATAAGATTAATACGCCGAGTCGACTCGCTATCGAGAGTGTCTTTTTGCATTGCGTCGACAAAGTAAGACGATGTAAGCAGCGGTTAAACACAAAAGCAAGCCAATCACGATAAAACGCATCCGATGCAATGTGAGACTTGTGATGTGTGACTGCAATGGGAGGCGCTCTACCCTCGACTCGACGTTGAGCGTCGTAAAGAAAGTCCGGTAAAGAAGAAGTGGCGGCAATCAGCGGATCGACGTCTCTAGGTCAGAAGCGATGACTCGGAGATGCGTCGTACGCGGCTCAGACGTGACAAAAGCACGGATGAGCGATACCGACGAGCGTTTGTCTCTGTCGCGATATAAAACGACGTCGGAAAGGCTCGCACCTCCTGCCTCTCCCACGTACTACTCAACTGGATCATAATTGCGAAAAGGCCGGAGCGCGCGCTGCTGCCGAGACGAGGCAGTAAAACATTCGCGATCGCGCGGCCTTGAGCCGTAATTGTACATATTGCGCTCCTGTTCTTGCGCATTCGCTCGCGCGTTACATAAACGCCGCGAAGGCTTTTCCACTAGGCAGCCGGCCGCTAGTAGCGAATGCGCCACGTGTGCATCGATAAATGCGCATGCGCCCCCGCCCCCGTTTATCTATCGCGCATCTGCCGATTCTAGGGCCTAGAGGAACGACGGCTCGTCCGTCTCACACTTAAGGATCCCTCCTCTTCCTGGGAACTCGGCTCGTTCATTGTCCCGTGTCGCTCTGCGCGCACCGAGGAATTCCCACTAATGCCCTGATCGGTGTCCAAACCTGACCCACGCGACTACAGCGTGGATGACTTTGGGAGTTAATTTAGCAGCTCGGGATTACCGGAGGGAATCGATAATAGTTCGCGACTTGGAGCGGTATCAACTCCATCGAAAAATGGCCTAGTCTAACGGCAAATGCTGGAAAATAAAATTGCGTAGTCGTATGACCGAACCTAGCGTCTTTCGCACCATTTTTGCCAATAGGCTTAGATAAGTGCCGCCGGCTCTAATTCACTCGATCACCAATTATCGACAATAACGTATCGCGTTCGTAGGGATCAAAGCTCCTTTCTATCCTTGCTTATTAAACGTGCTTATTAAACGGACGGTGGAAGGATCGTCCAAGTTTTCACTTGCACTGGGTCTTTGCCTAGTGCCGGTACTCGTACGGGACACCGTTAGGAAACGAGGCTAGAGAGCGTGGGTGTTGATAATTGCGACCATTACTTATTCAGCCAATAAATTTCATTTATCCCGAAAGGCAGCTGGAATTTGTTCATTTCGACAATTACAATTAACGGTATATTAGCACCATCTGTTCGTACGTCTTCGCATCGTTAATTACAGCCGGACACTAGAAGCTAGAAGTAAAGAGCCTTGGCATTATTATTAGACAGCGTTGTAACTTGATTGTCGAATCAGCCGATGAAGACTGTAATTTATAGCCAAATTCTTCGGCAAAAAAGTTGAAAAGTCCAAGAGTCGAAGATACATAATATGAAAAACGTCGAAAAACTTGGCGGCTACGGGCATTCAAAGTCCTCGACAATTCTCGAGATAAGTACTGGAGAAGATGAGTAGCTACTCGATAAACAGGGCTAATTTAGGCCTTTTCACGACGCTTAGGGAATAATATCGTATGCGAAGAGCTCCTCCCGTTCTCCTTATAAAATTAGTCCGCGACCTTGGAGCCGAAAAGGGATATACACGCGCATGCTGAGTGAGGAGGAGATCGCCGAGGCAAACTGTGCTACAGAACAGCAACAACGCGTGCTCGCACGCGCGCGTAAGTGAGAGAAAGAGAGATAGATAGAGAGTTAGAGAGAGGAAGATAGAGAGAGAGAGAGAGAGAGAGAGAGAGAGAGAGAGAGAGAGAAGGGCTCTGGGCGCGCATACAGGCCCTGCAGATGTTTCGCGAAAAAATAGCAGCCCGCATTGGGTCGAGCGTCCCTGCGCCCCCGGCTTGCACACACGTGTCAAGACAAGCAGACAAGAGAAAAGACGAGGAACGAGGACGGGGGGTGTGTGTGGCACGTTGAGTTGATGGTATGAGGGTTGGAACGAAGTGTGGGGATGGGGATATAGCGATAGGGGAGGGGGGAGGGGGGAGGAGGGGACCCGTGGCTGCGATTCGAGTTGGATATACGATTTCGTCCAGGGCCCGCGCACGCGCCAGCCAAAGCTGCGCCTAGTAGTAGCAGCACTGTACTTGACCTTGATTGGCGGCAGCGGGCCAACCTGTCGAAGCCTTCGTTGTCCACCTGCCCAATCCGACGATCGTCGGTTCTGGACGGAGTGAGAAGGAGTGAGAGGGAGAGAGAGATAGTAAGAGAGAGAGAGAGAGAGAGAGATATATCTATATATATATATATATAGTAAGAGAGAGAGTGAGAGTGAGAGTGAGAGTGAGTGAGTGAGCGAGAGTTAGAGTGTAAGTGCGTGCGTGTGCGTGTGTGTGTGTGAGAGAGAGAGAGAGTGAGGGTGAGAGTGAGAGTGAGAGTGAGGGTGAGAGTGAGAGTGAGATTGAGAGTGAGAGACGAGGCGCGAGGGCCACAGCCGACGGGCCAATAGCCAAAAAGGAAGGAAGTGCCCGCTTTAAGTTATAAGGCCAGACTTGACGTTGAACTCCGACTTTTATGGGAGGCCGTGAATTACGCTTTCGTCTCGATTTTTTTGCCGCCCCGCCCGGCGAATTCGCGCTATTCCACGAGGAGCAAAAGGAAGCGGCGCTTGGCTGGCGATTGGCCTCGGCACTGCAGCACCGACGTCACATGTGCGCTCGCTCGATTGACGCGAAAATTCGACTTCTTCCTCGTGGGATAGACGCCACTCGGTCCGGTCCCTCGTGTTTTTCATGTTTTTCAGTGGAGATTCGTCCCGCGCGCCCAACGCCAACGCACATTCGCCTCGTGCCCGACTAACGTTAATGGGCGATGGAGATTTTTAAACAATTCTCGCCGCCGAGTTTCCGAGTTACCGAGTTACCGAGGGTCACCATGTCCTGTCACGGAAGCTTCGCGGCTATTATAAGTGAAGACATAAGGGAGACATTCCGCATGTAAGACGAGGGCAATAAAAGCACTCGCGTTGCCTCAACGTTTTCGTGGAAGAGCGATCGTTGCCCGACGAAATTATAAAGGCTGCTCGCTTTGATACGAATGTCCTTTCTCCTTGGATTATGCTCGTAATTACCCGATGCTTAAGCGATTATCGTGTTTAAAGAGCTCCTTGCCTCGGAATTCGTAGCTATCGGTATTCTCTCTCTCTCTCTCTCTCTCTCTCTCTCTCTCTCTCTCTCGCCCATGAGCTTTTAATACGTTCTTCCATTTATAGTCAATGCTGTGGTTTTCTTTTCACATGAACTATTATTATTATTGTTATTACTATCATTATTATTATTATCATTGCTGTATTGTATTGTATTGTATTGTATTTCATTAAGTGTCGGCTTAACAACATTCGTTCGTGATTGACCTTCGCATTAAATGTCTAATGCTATATTATCGGTCAAAGCTTGGAAGAATGAAAAAGAGAGCAAACGAAGGAAGAAAAGGGAAGAAAAAGCCTTATGTCGTGTATAACATTGAATTACAGTACTGTCGCAATTACTTATTATAGATATTGCTCATAAAATTTGCACTAAATAATAAATTATCACGGCGAATGCTTATGCCCTATCGAATTACATCGATATGCCACATGCATTTAATTGTTTGTAACGTTGACTATTTAAAACGTTAAAATAATTCACAGCTTAATTAATTACATCTAATTACAAATATTACTTTCATTGTATTATTAATGTTGAAATATTACTTGCTAATAGTATGCGATCAATTAGGTTTATTTAATTTTAAAATAAAATAGCTCGAATGAATTAAGCACGAAATCACTATAATATCATATAATGGTGTACATCGATGTTTCACTCGAATCATTTCCTAATCGAATTATTAAACAATTATATTTATTTTTATACTTGGTTTTAAAAAGTTCATAAGTTCATAATTCATCTTATTTTATGAAGCAGAATCATCATATATTAACATCAATATTAATCAATATGTTAAATAAATATACTCTAAATTATATACATGCGTACATAGTGTGCGTGCGCGCGCGCGCGTGTGTGTGTGTGTGTGTGTGTGTGTGAGCATTAGTATATTTTTATCTTTTCATCTTTTAAGCAATATTGAAAGTTAGAGAAGAAAATTTTATTATTAATATCCACGAGTATATTAACATTGTCATTATATTCCTTATTCGAGTTATAAAAACTGTTACAATATTGTAATACGAATGAAATTCATTTGATCGTCTCTTGACTCGTTACAAGATTTTGCTCGAAATTCTTCTCCACGGATAATCAAAGGTAAATTAAATATAGAAAAAATTAGTTACAACCATGCAACAAACTGTTTATAAATATTAAAGAAAAATACTTAATTGCCTTAAGAAATTTATGTTTGAGGCAGGCTGGAAAATATCTCATAAATTATGTTTTTTACGCTTCAAGATAATTTTACAATTGGTATTAAAATGACAATGGGAACTTAAAGCGCGTTCGCGATTTGTATTTAGTACGTTAAACAGTATTAGCGAGTACGTTTTGGCTTATAATTTGTGGAAAAAAAATGTTAAAATTCATCCCCATTACAGAATCGCGAAAGGACGCTCGATGGCTGAAAGTCAAGTTGCAAATGTATTTCGCTCGAGCTACAACAGCCGATTATTATAATTCTTATTCTAATTACAAGCGTAATTGTTAACGATATTATTAGAAATATTATTGTTGCCGTGGTCATTGTCATTGGCGTTGTTAGGTTAAATGTGGGCGCCCAGAGTCTCTCAGAGTCATTAATTTCAGCAACGGCAATAAATTAAAGAGCAGAGGACCGCGCGCCGCGAATGGACTGAAAAGTGACCACCGTGAAAGCGCTCTTGGGGAGAAAAAAAATTATGTAACCAATTTATGTAATTGGTTTCCTTTGCGTATCCCGTGGAGGAGACGCAGTTACGCACCGGTACGCGCATTCTCGAAAGTGTCAACTAGTCGTCAACCGCGGCTCGTAAATGTATGAATTGAACGAGGAGCGCTCGGGCGACCGCTCGCACCGATCCTCTAGGAGTCTAAAGCGCACCGGAGCATCGGGGCTGCCCATCCCCTCAGTCGTCGTCGCGCATCCTCGGCAAAGTTCAAAAGCGTCGCGGCAGTGCAGGAAAAGCCAAGAGACGCGACCACCGCGCAGGGGAATGCAAAGAGGGTCGATGCAGAAGGGCTGCGAGATTAGCAGGTCGATGAAAAATTGGGAGACTTTGGATGTTGCACTGTTTTACCGACCATACGTATGTGCCGACTATAGAGCGAATACGACAAGTCGACCGAGATACCAAGAGAGAGGGAGTAGGAGCGATAGATAGAGACAGAGATATAGATATAGATTTAGAGAGAGTGAGAGAGAGAGAGAGAGAGAGAGAGAGAGAGTGAGAGTTAGAGTGAGAGAGAGAGAGAGAGAGAGAGAGAGAGAG
>NW_011948417.1:3689976-3712887 GCF_000503995.2 Ceratosolen solmsi marchali
GGGAGAGGGGAGGTGGGCGTGGGAGGGGGGGGGTAAAAGAGTAGATAGAAGAGTGGTGCTACGAGAGGCTCGGAAAGTCTCGAGAACGGCTTGGCTCATGTCCTTAGTTCTCGGACGCCACGGCCTTGAGACGCCAGCGATGCTCAATGCACCAGGTTTACTGCACACGAATGAACGAGCAGTGAAAGAGAGAGGGAGAGAGACGAATGAGGAGGAGAAGGAGCAGGAGAAGGAGAGTTGGCGACCGCAGAATCCAATGCGAATGCACTGGATGGGAAGAGACGAGATGCGCGTGTATGTAGATGAACATTGAAAAAAATGCTTTGGAAAATGTTTTGGTTACTTTTTACGGGTAATCGCGAAAATACACCAGCGATCAATCAGATTTGCCCACAGTTGATTTCCTGGATTATCGTATAATTATCGATTTAAAGAGCGGCAATAAGCCCAGAAGATCGATAGGCATTCCTTTTACCTCGAGCAGTCGAAGAGAACAAACTTGTTTTTGAAATCACGTATACTTTCCGCTTTACGACTTTTGACAAATGTATTGTGCCTTTCCATCCGTACTGATCAAGTTTATGCAAATGGAATGTACAATGTTTTTTTAGAAAGGCAATTAATTGTTATTTTTCGCCAAAAAGATTTATCAACGATCGGGGAATTATGATTTGTAACATATTAAATGCTATAACTCGAGTGAAATAAATGTTGTTTCTCAACGGTAAAACTTACAAAGTCGTTCATTACCAATACGAACTATTAGGAGCAAATTATTATCATTATTGCAAATGAATACCGTTATCGGGTTTTGATTTATAATTCTCTCGTTACAATTGCGTGAAGAAATGCATTATCGGAACTAAGTAATGAACCATATAGCCATTCATTGTTAACACAAATTAACATTAATACGCTATATTATATGTTTATATTAATAAAAAAAAAAAAAAAAAAAAAAAAAAAAACTTTTTTTAAAAAATATCTATAAGAAGCTAGTAAAAATATCTATAATTGCCATATTCATTGCTTTAATTACCGAAGAATAGTCATGAAATATTTTACTTCTTAAAATTGCATTTTAATTAATGTTGAATGTTGATGTATTTGCGGATAGATAGCAGACTTATTAATCAGTAATGTTTTTTATTTAAACGCAAACTATATATCTGATTCGATAAAATAAATTACATGCCTCGTTCCTCTTTCAATTTTATAAATTGTAAAATTTACAAAATTACAAATGCCAGTATAACGAAGCATATACATAATTGTCTGGAGTATGAAATAATCAATTATAATAAAAAAAAAATCGATTTTCGAATTATAATTATAAAAATTCATCCTATATCATTCGACCTATTCAATTATTAAGATCAGCCAATGATTACTTCAATATCAAGTACTTGTATTCACTAGGAGAAATTATCATTTACTCTCGTGTACTTAGCAGCAGAATCTATCTATGCCTTCAAGATTAACTCAACATAGCACAGTCATATGATAAATGTCCTTGTAATTTCCAATACGAGTAATTGTGAGTTATGTCATTAATCAATAAAGTCAAATATTATATTTTACGAATAAATGATATTAAAGAATATAATATAAAAAAATATATTTTAAACAATTACCTATGTCATATATATCAGTTAATTAAATAACTGAAAAGTATCTAATGAATTTATAATAAAGAACATGCACCTTAAGAGACTTTTAATCCTTTTACGCTAAATGATTCGATTGATTCGATTTTCATTACCTGATGACCTTATATTCTAATTAATAATAATCATACATATTGTTTTGTCGTTGTTGTTGTTGTTGTTGTTGTTGTTGTTGTTGTTTCGTTTTTTTTTTTTTTTTTACGAGTGAAGATTATGATTACTCATAATTAATGGCTAAATTTCCCGCAACGAATGTAAATACTATTTCAGAATTAATAAAGATTTATATTTTATTAATACGTTAAAGTGCAATGAACTGTAACATATACACGTGTAAAAATATCAGGTAGTATTAATTTTTGCACTCGATGGCGATATCCGATATTTAAAAACTGATTGCAATCAAAGTAACACATTACGTATGAAATACAGATAATACAGTAAGTGCTTGTACCGCTTTTGTTACTTTATCCAACATATACAATTTGGTACTAACTTTACATAATTTCTCATCTTAAGAAGTTTTCAATAATGTCATACAACCGTCGTTGGAACAGTCAAGAGTATTTTCTTCGATCAAAATTCTTCGGCTAATATATAACATTTTAGTACTTATATATATATATATATATATATATATATATATATTTCAGACTCCAATTTACTTCTCAGCTATGTAGAGTTCCTACTTACCTCTTTAAGAACGTGCATACATGGTGCGCGCATTCAAGGTCGTTTAACCTTATAAGTGGTTTTAATGTTAAAAACTGCACATTAAGATTGGGTAGCTGGATAAAAGAAGCGCGTACATTAATTAAAATGAAGGAGCACAAGCAGAATCCGCTAGCCGCGAAACTCGTGAGTACTTTAAATCTCGGGCACCCGGGTATTCATCGTCTTGATCCCGTCTCGCAAAATAGATAATACATATCTGCCCCGAAATGAATTTTCTCTCTCTCTCTCTCTCTCTCTCTCTCTCTCTCTCTCACACGCAATTATATATGCAAACGAACAAACAAACGTACATACATGAGCACGCAATGCAAAAGTAAAATGCGCCTGTCCTTCGGAAAAATCTCAGACCGTTTGCTTAAAGTCAAAAAGACCGACCATAGCAACTGATATCGCGTTGCATCTCCGGAGACGCATATTTCAGTGTTCATCGCGATAAAACAGAGGTGGTGCCGCCCAGACTCGATCAGAAACGAAAAGATGACCGCGTTGGAGAGGTTTCAACGAAAATTACGGAGTGGTCGACCCCAAACCGTTGTATTAACATAATTGTTGCTTGGGTACTTTGCTCTTGACCAAAGATAACGATAGATTCCTCCTTTGCCGGAACACACATTAAACGAATGCGGTAACATTTGTTTAGCATCGTTTTTACTTTCTTTAACGGACCCACAACGATAATCGGGCCTCCTATCACTGAAAAAAAAATTTAAACTAATTCAAGACTGTTAAATATTAATGGTCATAATGATGCTAAAAGACATTAAATTTTATAATTGTTATCTATCATACGGTATTTATTATATTGTTTTGTTATTAGAAATGCAGATAAATATATTTGTCGATAAAATATGATATTTTAAAAGATATATTAAAAAATAATACGAACTCGTTTGTTCATATTACAGTACAGTGGGTGTTTATTTATTTATTTTTAATATAAAAAAAAAAAAAAAAAAAAAGTTAATTTTTAATATAAACATCGTTGTTTACAATTATAGTAACAAAAATAGATTGAATAAACGTGTTTGTTATATGAAAATATAATTTAATATTCAGCTTATGTAAAGCAATAAAATTGTTACATAACACCGCAGTCACAAGTTGACTACTTGATTAATATAAGTATAATAATAATTCGTTAAGTATAATAATTTGTTTTTATTGTTTATGAAAATATGACATGGAAATAAATGTAAACAATAATACCAAATAAACTTATTCATAACATTACACCCAACGACATAAAATTAAGTTATACATACATGCACATGTGTATACACACACACAGAGACACACACACACACACACACACACACACACATATATATATATATAAGCCAAGCAAAGGAGAGCAATCGAGACAAAAAAAATATTAAGACGAATGTTTCATTCTATTATTAGTTGTTGGTATTTATAGTACTTACACTTTCAAATTTATTTTTAATTATATTCTAATTTGTTTAAATAAATATTAAAAAATGTAGATGCTTATCGGTAAATAATGAAGAGATCGAATAAAAAATAAAAAGCTTGTTAGCACTAGTGCAAATTTAGCCTTTTTGTAAAAAAAATTCATAATTCTTCTACACAATATACATTATATAATAGAATTAAATCTGCAAATAAAATTAAATATTATATGTAATATTTTATAAGTTCATACATATGCTTATATTGCTTATAACTATAAACATTCATCTAAAAAAAATTCTTAAAATTGTTGTTAAAGCGATTTATGAAAATACAAATGATTAACGAGGGTACGCGCGCGCGAGTACACAAAAGTGAAAATTCTAAATCTTTGTTTTTGTTTTTGTTTTTTTTTGTTTTTTTGTTTTTTTGTTTTTTTGTTTTTTTGTTTTTTTGTTTTTAAATAAAAATTGGAATAAAAAGTGAAAGATAATTTTTTTTAAAAATAGTTGGAGTCAAATTGTGCTGAGAATTTATTGTAAAACGAGATAAATAATAAATTATTTGCATGTAACGCTTGTATCTTAAATATATACTGTTACTAGAATATTTATTTAATGCTCATTTGGTCGGACATAGAAATAAAAAGAAAGTCAGGGGAAAAAGTGAATTTATTTGAGGTTGGCGGCTTCGCGCGTTATTCGAACCGCGAATAAATTTAACTTTGCAACGTCCCGCCAGATCGAGAAAGACAGGCGAAGGCAAAAGAGAAGAAATAAAGCAGAAGCAGCACGAGTAATGGGCGCGTTCAATGTGTGCGTGCAGCCCCGTATACATGAAGTTAAACAAACGTGAGGATTAAGTATTTCCGATAAAGCGTACATGATCTCATGGATATTCAGAATTGACGTCAGGATGGCCGAGTGGTCTAAGGCGCTGCGTTCAGGTCGCAGTCCACTTCTGTGGGCGTGGGTTCGAATCCCACTTCTGACAATTTTTTGTCCATTATTTATTTACACCACACGATGACGGCGGTGTGTGGGGGAGGGGCGGGTGGGTGAGGTGAGGATCGGAGATAGGAGTAGCGGGCGCTGTTGTGATGTGGGTGTGTGTGTGGTGGTGGTTATGGTTGTTGTGTTGTTTGTAGCTTTTATGTTTGTTGCGCGCGCGCGCGTGTGTGTGTAGATTTTTAAGAGATTTTTAAGAGCGGAGATATAATAATTTTCTTTTGAATTGGGATAATTTTAACGATTTGTCGCCATTTGCAATGAAATCGTTCCATTAATTATTGTTGTTTTAGCTGTTGCTTGGGGTAATGTTTATGAAGTTTAGAGTAAAAGATAACCGATGAAAGAAAAAGAAAGGTAGGTAGGTGTGCTTATATGGATTGGGATGAGGGGGATGGTGTTGTTAGTATGGGTTTTATGATTTTATCAAAATTAGCTGCCGGAAGTAGGAGAAATACGTTAATTTTGTACAAAAGTATGTATCGAGCTATTTATTTGTTAAATTGTCTGAAAATTTATTTGACTTGTGGTAATGAAATTTGTCCGATCATCGACAAGTGAGGGGTAAAGAATTCTAATAGATTATAATTAATCTCGGATGTTATTGATAATACGTACATAATTGCTTCGCGACGTTGGTACACTTGAAGCTATTATTACCGGATACGCAATTAGGTAAATAAATAAAACTATAAAGGTATAATAAAATACGGGCGATAAGAGGCTTTTCTGCTTTACCGGCACCCCACTCTCGACGTTATCCGCAGTTTAGCTGTAATTTAATCTGTGATTCTGTGATTCGAGAGATTTTTAATGTGAGTGAGTGAGAGAGAGAGAGAGAGAGAGAGAGAGAGAGAGAGAGTGACAGAGATGATATTAATTATACCCGGTAAATTTTTAAAAACAACGCTGAGAAATGTAAGATAAACTTCTGTAATTCTTTTACAACGAATACAGACGTCTTTTATAAATGTACCAGAAATCACATAAATATAATCCAACTAACACGAGGTTTCGTTTTAATGGCCGCTAAAACCAAATATTTTACTTTTCGCAAATTTCAACAGAATGATTTCAACAACTCGAACGCGGCTCACGGCTAATTAATGCGAACTGTAAATACGCCTGCGGAAAATAAAAAATAAAAACAGGCTGACAGACAAACGCCGATATCGTAAATGACGTCACTAAGGAAGATGCTCGCTCTTTCGTATTCTCCTGCCTTTCCTCTCAAGACTGTACTTCTCATCGGCGTATATATGGGAAATCGAGAAGCAAAAGAAGATGAGGAGGGCATGGAGAGGTGGAAGAGAAAAAAAAGAAAAGAGACAGTGGTAACCTTGAGAGCCGGTGGTGAAGCAGCGACGGCCATCTTGCCTGCTGGGATGCACTTTTGTTTTTTACACGAGACTCACGCTCGCTATCGTTCTTTCTCCTTCTCCCTTCCCTTCCCGCTCACTCGGGATCTCACTCGCTCGCTCTCTCTCTCTCTCTCTCTCTCCCTATCGTTCGCTGCGTTGCCTCCTCTATTTTAGTCTCCTACTCCGTGCTTTAAGTCTCTTCCTATATTTTCTTTTAGTCTCCTCTCCCGCTCAAGTGCCGTTCAATTCTCCCTACTCCTCCTTCAACTGCACTACCTACTCCTCCTCGCTCCGTTCTCTCTCGCTCCCCCTCTCTCTCTCTCTCTCTCTCTCTCTCTCTCTCTCTCTCTCGCTCTCGCTCTCTCTCTTTTCTCTTTTCCACGACACTTCTCTGTTCTCTATTCGTTCGTCCTATATGCCTCCTACCACAGATAATCCGGAGAATGCGAAAGACCGATTCTATCTACCTCTAACTTCTGCTTTGCTTTCTGCTTTCTATACCCACTTCTCTCATTCCCCCGACGACGATGATTTTTTTTTTCTTGCTTCTCTATACCACTGATTCTTCCAATTTTTCTAATATACATTTTTTTCCCTTCTACGTACCCGCATACGTACACACTCTTCCGCACCTTTCTCGCTGTATGAAATAACTTTAAACACCAAGTTTGCATGTCACTTGTTCTTCCCTAATCGTTTATTTATAAAAATAAGCGTGAACTCGATAGAAAGTCTAACTATTAGAATGTCATTAGGTAAAGCATTATATTATTAAATTATTTTATCAATAATCACATATATCGTGATGATTTAAATTACGTTACACGCTAAGCGTAGTTAATGTTCAGCTTTAAGAGTAAAAATATACAATAATTATTGTGCATCGAGATATACCATTCAGTGATTGTCAATCGATAATTAATATTGTCAGGATCTACATTAATTTTGACTTGACACTGTACGAAATAAAAGATAATTTTTTGTTTTCAATATTCGAAAGCAATTGGCTCCATTTACACGGCAATCGACTCTTGACGATTGCAATAATCATTCAATAAACCATCATTAAGAACTTTCATCTGTTGAACATTTGAATTTTTTAAACAACATTATACATAATCGTTGTATTAAAAATATGTTATTATTTTTTCCAACTTTTTTCATTAATTAATGTGCAAAAAAAAAAAAAAAAATGAAAATCAATTTTAAAATATTGCGCAATAAATGAAAAATAATTAATTTTTAATTTTAGAAATTATGGAAATCGAAAAAGTCAATTGATTTCAACAAAATTACATTAAATTTGTAATACAGAAAATTTTACAATTTTGAACACAATAAAGAGAAATATATATTCGATGACAAAATGAATAAGTATCATGGCAATATTCGCAAATTAATTGTTAATTTGAAATATTTTGCTATTGTAAAGTCTTTGTTGAATTGTTAAATGAAGAAAATAGAAGCGGAAAATTAGAAGAGATAAGATAACTATTTGTATCGGTAATATTTCTTGTATCAATGAATATATATCGATTCGTTAACATATCGTATATTCGTTCTAAATAACATTTATAATATTTATTTTGCGATAATATATTTTTTTAACGAGAGATTCATATTATTCTCTCAGTTTAACGTTAAAACGTTGAAAATTATAATATATATATATATATGTGTGTGTGTGTGTCTCTCTCTCTCTCTCACTCCCTCTCTGTGTGTGTGTGTGTGTGTGTGCGCGCCCGCGCGCGCGCGTGCGTACATGGGAGAAATTGGTGTTGCATACGAACAAGAAAGTAATAAATGTCTAGTGATATTTATAAAAAATTTCAATCGACATAAGATTATATATGCCTTTTTTATTTATAAATTTTCTTCTTTTATCAAATATAAAATTGATATTACAAATTCACTGTCGGTACTTACAGAGAGAAAAATTACACATAATCATGAGGTATATACAACTGAATATAAAAGATTTATGGGGATGATGCAAACAAACTGTACAAAAAAGTATAAAATCAGAATTTCTAGTTAGGAATTTTAATATTGTAGCTTTTGCTTGTTATGTGCGCGCGCGATTATTTGTTCCACGTTAATCCGAATCATAAGATAAAGATATTAAATATTTTAAGCTTTTATATTTTTATAATAAAAGGGTAATTTTATTATTTGTAGGTACTTAGAAAATATTTAATACACAGTTGGTATAACTTATGACTGGAAATCAAGTGTTTATTATTATGAAATTTTTTAAAAACTTTTTCAATTAATAGACAATTTAGCAGTATAATAAATTTCTATACATTCATTATAGAGATAAAATGTTGTAGGAATAATCGTTGAATTTAAAGTAAAATTTATTGTACAAATAGTAAACTAAGTTTCATATAATATCAAGATAATTATGGATAATATATTAAATTTTGCACATGTAGCACAATAAAATATATATTGTTCATTATGTGAATTTTTTCATAATTTCATTAGATTGAATATAACGAAATTATTTCATAAAATTTTTTTAACTAAATGAAGAAAAAATTTATAGTATATAATTTGAGGCTATGAAAAAGATTATTATAATTTGGAATAATATCGTGATATATAACGATAAAATAATAATTGTAAATATATACGAACAATGCAATTAATATTACATGTGCAATTTACTTCACAACATTTCTGACAACTGAAATATAAATGCATTAAAGAAATCATTCTCTCGAATGACATACAAATGTAATTTTTCGATTACTTACGTATTCAATTAAAATGTTTTAATTTGACAGTCACGCACAAACGCACACACACACACACACACACACACACAAAATGAAATATGATTTAGATAATAAAATTATACATTTCGTTATTTTTATAAACAAGGCAGTTGAATATTTATTAAAACTTTATGTAAATTAAAGTGTATATTATTGAATCAATATGTTTCTCATTAACTATTTCAGTACTTGAATTTGAAATATAATTTATGTAAAATATACAGAGGAAATATATGAAATCTCTGTGTACTTATTCCACTTCTTAGCAAGGATGAGAATCTACAAAAATTTATCGCACGGTATGATACAACTTGTTGTAAAATATGATAAGTTTTCTAAGAAAGGTAGTTTTTCAAAATCATACGTATGAAAATTATTTATAGTGTCTATTTACCGTACGATATTAATGATTTTTTTTTTTTTTTTTTTTTTTTTTTTTTTTTTTTTTTGTCTAATATTATAAGAAAATTATGTTCATATATAAATTTACTTGAATGGTAGTACCCGTGTATTCATAAATTCTACGATGATGATCACAATTTCTGGTAAGAATTGGCAATTGTAGAGAGATTTTACAAAGTTTATTATTTTGCAGTGTTAATAAAGTCGTTGTTAATATTAAACTCATAAATAATAATAATTGTTCTATTATAAACGCAGTAAGTTGAAAAGTATAATGACAACGTCTTCATAATGTTATAGATAAATTTTTTAAGTTAAATTTAAAATGTTAGAGATACATGTAGGTTGTATTTGCATACATTGTCTGTACATTTGCATATATCATCATTTCAGAATTTTCACATTTATATGCTAAAACAAAATGAAAAACAAAATTAACAGAAATGAAATTCGACTATTGGAATTTACATTTACTTTCAAATGAAAACATACAACGAGTTTTATCATAATTTGAAAGTTACAACAATGAAAAAAAGAGTTAAATCTATTTTCTCGGGCGCATTAGCTTGAGCGACCAAGTGGTACTTTCAACGAAAATTTAAAAATAATCTCACTATTTTTTAATAAGCTCGCAAGGCTTCTTTTCCATTTCTGGGGAAGAAAACGTAAGCAGCTGCCGAAAACGCCAGGCCATACAAAATAATGTAAGAACTTGGAGCTAGTGGTATTACATGTACTTTATCCGATCAAATTAAATCATAATACGATTTTGAAATTTGCTCAATTAAACGAGCTAAATCTTTCACGAAAGCGTAATTGCAAAGTGCGCAAAATACGTAAAGTCATGCAGGGCCTCGCTTACGTAAACTTTCGAAAATCGAACTGATTTAAAAAGCGGTCGATCTCACTGTTAAGCATCGAAAGCTGGACTTTAAAATTTGAGCTGGCGATGCTCGACGACGTCGAGGTGTCGCCGAACCGCCGGACATCCCGACCGCCTTCAACGCTCGTTGCACTGCGAGGGAGTGAGATGTGTGTGGGTGTCTTGTGTATGTAGGTCGGCAAGCGAGCGCGATTCGCATAAGCGAGAGAGGTAGAGGTAGAGAGAGGTAGAGGTAGAGAGAGGTAGAGGTAGAGAGAGGTAGAGAGAGAGAGAGAGAGCGAGAGAGAGGTAGAGAGCGAGAGAGAGGTAGAGAGAGAGAGAGAGAGCGAGAGAGAGAGAGAGAGAGAGAGATAAGGGCTCCATAAGACCCGCGTATCCATCGTAATTTGACGTATTGATAGAGAGAAGCGCGGACCAGGATTGGGGGAGGGGGGCTAGAGAGCGACGCGGCGGTGACGTCGAGAGCGCGAGCCTCATTATGAAATTACGAGAACAGGAGGGAGCGGATATTACCGGGGACAATATCGGCGAATGCGCTCCTCCCTAGCTTTCGCTCGCTTATAACCTTGAACCACGTCCGCGCTGGGACGTGGTTACTTTAAAATCTCGTGGTTCCGAAAGAAAACAAAAAAGACAATAACAGCGGAGAAACGAGCTTTTTTGTTCGAAAATCCGACGCCAACAACGACTATCGCGTGCAAACAAAATTTCTGATACTACGAACCATTATATCCATTAGCACTCGATAAATGCATTGATAAGCTAAGCTAAGCAACAATCCAATCAATAATTAATAAATTTATTATATATTTAATGTAATAAGTAAAATATCGAATGTCAATTGGCGCTAGAAATTTCAATTAATTTGAAAATTATTGACTTTAGACGCCGTATATGAAAACAAGAAGAAATGAGTCAGTTTTCATGATATATACCGACTGCTTATAACAAATGATTTTCTAAAATGATTCTATAAATTATATCTAGTATTATATCTATAATATTATATATTATAGATATACTGTTATATCTATAATAATTGTCTTTTTCATATCAACATCTTTAATAATTTCTAAGTAATACACTTTTTTTTCTATGCGCGCCCTAGATAATCAAAAATATATAAGTTTACATTTATTTTAAATATAATTGGACCATACATAGAATTGAATATTATTACACTAATTTTACCGTCGAACGTGTCTCAAATTTTCTCAAAATTATTATGTCAACGTTTTCATATTTTATTTGGAAAACGTGAAAATCGTAATCGATCGTTCATAATTTGTAAATAAATAAATTTTAATGCATATATCACATATATAATTTCATTAAATATTATAATAATTATCTGAATTTTTATTAATATGAAGCATCGTAAAAGATTGTTCTTCAATATAATCATCTTTCTTCAATCGACTGCCTCAAGAAATATAATAAATATAAAATATGTAAAATAAGTTAAAATAACTTTCTCATTAGATCCTTCCGTGTTTATTCCGCGGCATAATAATCGAAGGAAATATTTATATTAACGCGAGCCAGGCGTTATTCGCATATTTTTCTAAATATTATTGAAATACAATGCAATAAATAGATTCTTTTAAGCCAATTGATTTTACTTAAATCTATTACGTTATAAGGCGTTTCCTATACTATAGGCATGGAAGCCTTAAGGTGCATAATAATTAAATGATTATTCATTGTACGAAAAATATTTTCCTCGTACAGTTGGAAAGAGCGTATGCAATGTTCAATTTAGAATTGTCAAATATCATCATTTTAATTCTAAGAATACATGCAAATCTCTACGTTTCTCGTATTTGTATTGATGCACGTACCTCGTCCCTTGTTAGTGGCTTACCAAACACCTACACACACTGCGAGTTCAAATTTAAATTTATGCTCCGAAGCCGTGGGCAAATTTTACTCGCTCGTGTGTCCACTTGCGACAACCATCTGGATATTTTATACGTATTATTTGCAAATTTAAATTTAAATCTTATACAAGCTATGCCGCTATGCCGCTATGCCACTATGCCTTATGTATATATATATATATATATATATATATATATATGTATACACGCAGATGTAATAGCATTGAAAGGCAATTTGACATAAAGGAAAAATTAATTTAATATTAATATGTTTACCGACCAATGGACCTCTATTTACAAAATAATATCTGTAAGCACATTCTCATAAGCGTACATTCGCTCAAGAATTATTATTATTATAATATTTGAAGCGAATGTAAGCTTCATTATCATCAAACTAATTTACATAATATTTCATATCAACAATTTAAAATTGAAAAGTTGAACGACATTAAGATGGCTTGACAAAATGAAAACAAAATGATAATATTGTAAAATCCATTAACCTAAAATACCGCTCGTCCCGAGTAATCTCATGTTAAATAATGAATGCTCTCGTATAATATTTCTCGAATTAAAAAGAGAAAATGAATCTAAATATCAACCGATTAAGAAGAGCGTGTAAAAAAAAGGTTTATTAAAATTATGAATTTAATCTTTAAGAACGTGGCAATCCTGTTTGCCATGATGTGCGAACTTCGTAGCCGCGCAACACAACTTCATAGTCATGAGCAGCCTTGGGCGTCGTAAAAAGAAGTAAAAAGACCTTGGAGATTCTAAAAGATATGCAGGCAGCTGAATTGTATTCTAAAGGGTCGCGTGTCTGCGCTTATCTCTCACTAATTATCAAATACCGTGAATTAAAATGCTTTCTCGCCCTTTCTCGAGCTTCGTCTGACTTGCTGATGCCCGTTCTATATGGATCGTTTACGCGATGAAACCATCCCTTGGCTAAATATTTTAACTTCGTAGGTCAGTGATATCGCGCGCGTTCAACAATTGTGGCTTAGGGTTTATTGTCGAATTTCACAGGTGTTAAGTGGCTGTCGAGCTCAACTGGGCAAACTATCACCCATAATCGGACTAAACCATTATAAATTTGTACGAATAATTGTGCCGACAAATACTCTAATTAGCTTATTTGTTTTATAGTTTTTGTGTGAGTGTTAGAAATTTAGTTGAGAGAATGAATATTCACAACAACAATAAAAATAAAAAGATAAAAAGATAAAAGAAGAATTATTTGGCTATCTATGCATCTACGATAACTTTGATATTTTCCTACATTTCGTTCTCATTAAGCGAAAGTATCATCGATAAAACAATCTTATAACAGATTGTACAATTAGTCGAATCTTCAGTCTTCCTATCGTAATAATAGTCATGCAAATAAATATACTTCATAAATTATAAAAGTTTGTGAATAATATTCCAAAATAATGCTCCAACTTGTTATTCGGTGTCACAATTAATAAATACAATTTATTATTTGAATAATAATCGATTTTTTGAAAGGTAGTTTTTTTTTTTTACGAACTTTATTCATAATTGCCAATATAAATTTGAAAATGAAAATACAATATTTAATGATAAGTTTATAACAAATAATATTTAACGATCTTTCGCTATTTAACAGATACAGTGCTAATAAACATCCACAAATCTGGAATAATGCTGAGTTTTATTTAATTGAAATTTGCATAAACCTTTGTACATTGGACATACTAGATATATATCATATAATGGAATATCAAAATATTAAAAATACACTCGCAATATAATACACATATATATGGTAATAATAACGACGACAACGACAATAATAACAGTAAGAAGATAATGAGATGATGAAGCGGGAAGAAGAAAAAGATAAAAGATCGATTAGCGAGAGAAGAAACTTGGTACATGTAATTTTGTCTTTTCATTCGATTTCATCAGTAACGAATATATAAGTAAAAACTCGTAGTTGAACTATAATTATTAATTATATCATTATTAATGATTTCTTTTGAATTTATAAGAATATTGCAAAAAATTCATTTAACTCGTGATATTATTATGTTTCATCGTTCTTCAAGTATAATAAGGTAATTTTTCCTTACATATGTGGTTTTTAAGGAATATTAAAAAAAATTTTCTTTTTAAATAAAGGTGGTTTTATTATACTCAGATAATCGACATATTTCAGGACTAAAATTGGCTAATCACACGTTCCTACGTCTAATAAAAAAAAAAAAAATCATTTCTCACAGATTCCATTTGCTCTAGATTTACAGAAATCTATCTATCCTTCAAATCGACTACCTGTACAACAACAAAAAAATAATTCTTTGGCTCTACGTCATAGCCGCCATTGTATAAATATGCAAGACTTAGCATTGTACTATGTGTCCCTTTCATCCTGGAACATGTTCCCTTACATCGTAATATGTTGCAATTTGTAAATGTATTTTGTAGCCGAAACTGAACCTTATCTTTCTATACAGAATACAGTAATACATTCATACCTGTATCAACCATTTTTATTTTCTTTTAAACTCCATGTTCCAATAATTTTTGCTACTATAAATTGCATTAATGGCAATTAAATTTCATTCGCAATAGATAAGAAATAAGAAATTAAGAAAGTATTTATTATTGGTCTTGTTTAATAATATTATCCATCGGCTTATAAATGACAATAGCCAATGGTAAAATTTTCACTAAAAGAAAGATTTTAATTATAATTAAGAGTTTTATTAATTCAAGGAGCTCGAACACTAACTAGCTATTTCAGTCGATACTCTTGCATTAGATAAAAAACATAATCTGACGAAGGTGAGAAAGAGAAGAACGCAGGCTCTTGAAAATAGACAGTATAAAACTATTCGATTAAGATCAATTTTTTTATTTTTTTTACTTTTACAAGAGGACGGCTCAATAATATTTAACCCTTTCGCGATGTAACCAATAGTATCTATTGGGATGAAAGGATGTAAGGTTCTCAAATACAAGTACTCAAAGCATTCGAGCTTGTGATTACATTAGCCGTTTAAATATTAATGCTTTCCATTTCGGCGATATGGTCGGCACTTTATTCATTTTTGCACTATGAATTAAAATACGCATGCAGAAAGGAACGCTAAGTTATTATGTTGGGAGAGACCCTTTTAGCGGAGTAGGGAACTAGTTGACCTTGACAGGAGAGCAACTTTCGAAAATTCGCTTAAACGCACATTGGCAAATTATTTAGACTTGCAAATAATGCTTACAAACTTTGATACATTTGTATACATTTTATTTCAACCTATATATATATATATATATATATATATATATATATTGTTTTTGTTTTTGTTATACAAATAACAATGTATCATCATTAAATACTTAATACGTTTAAACAGTGATAATTGCACTTTTTAAGACTTTATCTCGCATCCATTCTATTATTTATGAATACATTGCTAATTAATGTTTATACTAAAATAATAATTAAAATAAAAAATTGTAGTACTTATCGTTTGAGAGCTCACTTAATTTTATTGTTATTTATTCAATGTTTGTTCATTCAAATAAAACCACAAATCAGACATCAGTTATCTACATATTGAATAATTGTATTTATTTATAACATTATATTATTAATTTTTACTACAAATTATTAACTATAAGATTTAAAAGATTTCTTAGTTAACAATGAAATGAACTTGAAAATTGTAGTATTAAGTTCAGAAAATAATAGTCTGAAAAAAAGTCACATATACTACCAAATTTATATTAAATTATTCTTGGTTGTATAATTAAAATAATATTTATAAATAATTACAGAAGTCGAAGGATTTCTCTCGTTCGTTTTGCAAGTTATCTTGTAAATATTGACTGAGATACTTCGAGCCCCCGCCTAAATGTTTCTTTCAATATGAAAAATTTCGATGGATTCTAATCGGTGCCATAGACGAATAACAACTATTAATATACGATGTTGAGAGATAAAATAAGGTTTCAAATAATTTTTAAAATTAAACGACAAAATGAAAAATAAGCCCGAAAAGAGGGCACTCTTCAAGCACAATAATATCACATTTATCCGTAAAATACACTAGATTAGGAGAATGCGAGGGGGGAGTGCTTGAGAGGAAGGTGTTTTGGCTTAGAAATGGAAAATCGAGAATAACAAGGAAGAAAGGTATTAAGGGGAATGAAGTGCCTTGTCGTGTTAGGGAAAAGGTGCTCGCGCGGGTATTTAGCTTATAAAAAGAGAAGTGCAAGTAGGCGGCGAATTCCCGACGAGACAAGGGCCTTTGCTAATTTATGCGGAAACGAACGTCCCATTGACCGGCGGTAAAGAGCGCACGTGGAGGAGCGGGATCGAAGGAGTGGCAGCACGTGCGTGTGCGCGGGAACGCGCATCTCCCGGTGCACAGGGGCTGCCTCGTATTGATTGAAATTGTTGGCGCTCAACTCGCTCCTTCCTCTACAGCAAAGACGAACTTTTGTTTTCAACGATAACGTCCTCGCTCTGACTATTGGCCAGCGAGAGAGAAAGAGAGATAGATAGAGAGTTAGAGAGAGGAAGATAGAGAGAGAGAGAGAGAGAGAGAGTGAGCGTGAGAGAGGGGCAGGAAGGAGAGGTTACATCGGTGAAGTTGTCAATGCGCCAACTATTCTCCTTTGGTGCGGGCATCGATCGCGCAACTAGCGCCAATGAGAAAGAGAACACCGCCGCATTCCTGAGGAGCACGAGCCACGTGGGATCCTTATTTCTCCTCCCAGTCACCTGCCCATCTCTATTTCGGGAAAATCCTAACGTTAACCAGGCAGTTTTTCCTGGCTGGGAAGCGCGGCCCTGACAGCAGGGCAACTCGACTCCGTCAACGCGCTTGGTTGAATGGTCGTGATGCTTGCCAAGTTGGGACCGGAGGAGTTTTCGCCTCGACGTCATTTTCACTTCAGACTTGAATTCCTGAATTTTTTTCATCCGAGAATCGATGCATTAAATCGACGAAAAGTGAAACCACTTTATCAAAGTTGGTCGAACACAGCTACCACTTCGTTCCTTTAACATTCTTTAAACTTGGCTGTTATTCTTTATATCCCCCCCCCCGCCCCTTTCCCTCATTTTTTTAATCTTAATCTTCAACGTTTTTACTTTATTTGTAGGGATTATTTTAAATCTGGCGTATAATCTCACACCATTGACTCGATATCGTTTAATGCGCTTGCGCGATTTTATTACCTTATTGCTTATTTGAGGCGGGTTGTGTTATTATTTTGCATTACAGTAAGAAATTTGTGCCTCGTCACTTTTTTCTGAATTCTTACATAAATTAACTGAACTGATTAACGAATGGAAGTTGAAAAGAGAATTAATTGTGATTCTGTGCTTGGAAATACACACCTTTTTAAACGTCAAACGAACTTAGAAATTTACTTATCATTCTTTAAGTCCGAAAATATTATTGTTATTGTTATTGCTATTGTTATTACTGTTATTGTTATTATTATCATTATTATTATTATTATTATTATGTATTTAAATCAATAGTAAAATATTTAAAGATCATATATACTATAAACATATATCACACTTTACCATGTAACAAAATACTATAAAAAATATTTTTCGAAACATACAATTAGCCGTCAACAATAAGTTTCCTTAAATCCTTATGGAAATAAGATTTGTAAATCTGTATTTTACATTGATATACGTATATAATAATTGTACGAATGAAATGTAAGTCATACAACATTCACGAATAACCCTCCTTTATTCTAAGAAATGTATGCATATAAAATCTAGGAAAATACAAATTCGCAAGGTATTTGAAAAAAATTTTTGTTTCTTAAAAATTATTTAATAAAAAAATTCATACCTCTATCGCATGAATAGTTTTTAAGTAATAATAATTTGAGAAAAACATAATGTTAATTTCGATTTTAAGAATTAAATAATTCCACATTTAATAAATCCGAAGGTTATTTATAAAATCTTTAAGTTATTTAACAAAAATATATATGTTATAAATATAAAATAATATATCCCAGGACAGGACAATGTTTTTAATTTATCTGCTATATTTTCCATGTCGCCAAAGCTTTACTATTACACGGATTTTCTTAAACGGACTTCAATACGGACTTGAAATGCTAATATATTCATAATATATTTATACATTTTGGAGACTATAAGGACAATTATTATTTGAAAGATTTCATTTTAACATCAAAATTTTAACAACATGATAATCAATAATTGAAATAATATCTTAGTTTGTTTTTATTACAAAAGACAACAATCACCAATAGTTAATAATTACTACATCCAACTCATTCACACTTTCTTTATCTTAACGTTTACATCATAATGGAAAAAAATTAATGAAGTAAACCACATTTCTTAATACGTCTTCTTAAAACGCAATGTTCTAATAAAAAATAGTTTCTGATAATAAATTACCGCATATAAAAGAATCAAACATCTCATCATTATAAGATATTTTCTTTTAAGTTAATTTTTATTTTTAAATAACGTTAATTTCTATTTATCAACAAATTTTAATAATAAATTCTCCTTTTAATATTCCTCATATAATTAATATTCCTAATATATCAAAAGTCTAAATAAAGTATTATTTAATTCGATAAATAGTTATTACCGTGCAATATTATCAATAAATTAATAATTATTTGGATTATTTAAGTATCGAAGCTTTAATATTCTGTATAAATTAATTTGACGTGTATTCGTTTTGTAATTTTAGCTCAAACCAAATATCATACAAGTATAACGAAGATAAGACAATCGATTACTAAATTAGATTACTGAACCCAATAACAATAATAATAACGATAATAAAAATGATGTGGATGATAATAGTAATAGTTGTATTAGTGGCAATGACGATGATAAGAATGATAATTATCATTTATTATAATTATTAATTTATTAATTGCTTGAACAAACGTTTCATTAAACCAGACAGTTACAGTATTCGTATATATTAAAAAATTGATAATCAATTAATTCAAAATATCTATAGCTAGTGAAACGATATAAAAATCTTCTATATAACAATAAAAAAAGCGAATTGCAATTAATTAGTACCCAGTTTATCAATCGAACGAATTTGTTAAGGTTTAATAACACTATTCTCACACTCGATTACATCTCGCGTTGCAATAGCCAACTTTGCTTAACACGATTTTCATTTTTTTCTTAATCTCGGAACAAAATGACAACTAATAAGGTAATAAGACACGATGCTCGCCGAATTATTACTCTCTTACGCAGTTTGTAGGTCAAGTTTTTTTTATTATTTTCTTGGAAATATATTCAGAACACTGTATTTTAAATGAAGCTTATTTAAGCATATATAATTTTTCCGTAATTAGGTTTATACGTGAAAGCTTTTTGATTATCTTTTTATTATTTTTAAACGCATTGTCGAAATGACTGCAAATCGATTAATAAATTTATAAGGGAACTTATTTTATAAATAGCTAGATTAAAAGATTAATTTTTTTTTGTTTTTATAAATGTACTTATATTTTAAAATTTCTTTACAATATCAATTGCAATGAGCTACACGAAAAATTATTGTTCAATGTTGGCGAAATATTAAAATTATAAATAAACAATTGTATAACGTGCAACTGTTAATTCAAGTATCCGGATTAAAATTTGGAACGCTTCGTTTAATTATTAAATGAGAATTATATTACTACTTCGTAATTCTCATCTCTTTTTTGTTGTCAATATAATGCAACTGAGCCATAATTTTCATTATGTTGAGAGACAAAGTTATACGATGACGAAAATATTTGTTTAATTTGATTCTATCAATGTAAGAGTGCTTAAATTGTCGTTAAATTATACCATATTTGAGATACAATTATTTGTCAGTTTATATATTAATTGATTAATTAGAGGTTACGTAATGGTAGGAAGTAAGAACGTAAACCTTGAAAAATATAAATGAATACACTTTGCTCCTTATGTTATTTTCATGCTGAATAAAAAAAAAAAAAAAAAAAAAAAAAAAAAAAAAAAGTAAAACAAACGAAATTTTCACATCAATATGTTTACTATATAAACAATATTTTACGATACATTTTTCAACTGTTAAAAAAAGTCACATTACCGAAGGAAATTTACTATTGAGGCACACGCTACCGAGATAAATGTAGATGATCACTTTTTTTAAACTTTAAAGTCAATAAAGAAGATATTGGAATTCATGTTCAACACTTTAATAATATTGGTCTATCATAGTGTGGCATATACTGTTCTTACAAATTTTCATAAATCAATGAAACAAACGGTTCGCAACAATTTCATTATACTATCAAATTGACGTACAGATCCTTTCTTATAAAAAAATTTAACTGTATATTCGTGGTTTAATTTTATTTGTAGAGATTTATTAATTGACGCTGGTTTTAGCAAAATAAATATTATGCATGAAAAAAAAGAAGATAAAATTAAATCAAAACTTATCTGTAGATATGCTTTTTTTTTTCTTTTTATGGGAAACTTTAATGACAATGCTAATGTAATTATTTGATAAAAGTATTTTGCATTATACAATATTAGTAACATTCGCATTTGTATCTTAGATACTGTCGTTACGTGCCATACACTATATGCATAGGTATACATTAGGTATAAACCGAGATTCCAATGACAGAAGAATTAAGCATAAGAGATACTTAAAGTTAGAAACGCCAATGTTTTTCAATATCCACATAATGCATATAATGTGTATTATTTCACAAACAATGGATATAACCAGCTAAATCGTATCATTATTTTGCTAGTATAATATCTTACTCAAATAATGAACAAACAAAAGAAAAAACTTTATTTTTCCCGCAAAGTGCGAATGACCTGCTTTAGAAATTCGCTTAAAAGAAAACGCATAAGTTATACATTCAAAAACTGTATTTTTCTTTGAAAAACCTAAATCTGTATATTATTGAAATTGAAATTTATATTCATATGGTTTCAGAAAAATGAAAGAATATGCTTAGCTAAATGTTTATTTAAAATTATTATAATCGTTAGCTCGAGCTATTATTTTAATATTTCGAAACGTAGAATTCACGCGGACAGTTTATAAATTTACATTATTTTGTAAATTGTATATCGATTGTTATTTATCGATCGGTATGGAAATTAGATATATGAAATTACAAGTGAACTGAAAAGTCATTTTGAATTGTTATATTTTTGCTCTTCGGTAAATACTAATTATACGTTTGTGTTTATTATAATTTAAATAACTTATGAATAAGTAAAGTTATGTTCGATGTATGTGTGTCATGCTGCGTTATGGAAATAAAAATTTTAGATAAAATGATAATATGAAGTTTGAACTTGCATTAAAATATTCTCGGATAAACGAGAATATGAATATCTAAAAATGTATGTACATTATTGCCTCTTGTTTCTTCAGTATGAGGCAAACGAGTGAAAATCATTAGTGGGAAGGAAAAAATAAAAGGAATAAAAATTGTACATTGTACGTTTCCATAATTTAACCTTCACTTGCCGAGCGCCCGTTTAATTACCAACAATAAGCTAAATTTTCGTACGCATCTCGTGCATCGTTATACATGAGGCAATTAAAACTATTACGATGAAAATTACAGTAAAAGTAGCGTGCGTTAGTGTACGCCCGCTCACACGAGAGAGAGAGAGAGAGAGAGAGAGAGAGAGAGAGAGAGAGAGAGAGCGAAGAAAGCGGTTACTGGGCCTTAAAGTGGAAGGGGACGAGCGAGAAAGGACGACAAGGTGGCAAAATTCTCCATGGTTATTCCGACTGACAACCCCGTGACGCCGCTTTCCCCCACTCGTGATCTCACTCTTTTGCCCTTCAGCCGTCTCAATAGGAGGAAATAATAAGAAAAATTAATAGGGGCTAAGGGGATCGGCCAACGTCGCATTCGTGTTCAAAGTATTCGCGTTGACGCGAGGGTGGAGCGACGGGGGCGCGAGGAACCTCGAGTCAACGACGGCAATAGCGGAGCCAGAGGATTCGAGAGCGGGGCGTCGGCCGGGGACTGGGGTAGGTCGATGGGTGGGTGGAAGGGCCGGGGTTGGTGGTATCGTTTAATCGCAACCCGCTCGATCCACCCAGCCGGCATTGGGTTGTCGGTGCCGCGAGGGCCAACGTTCACGACACCGTCGACGTCGTTACTCTCGTGCCTCCACCGAGCGCTGGCCCGCGGGGCAATGGCGACGTCGGCTTATGGCTCGGGGTGGGAGGGGGGACGCGCGACGCTGGCGCCACCGACGGCCATTCAGAGAAGCGTCGGCCGGCGCGCGGTCGTTCGCTCGGCGCCGCAGTCGCGCGTTTGCACTCCAAGCGGATAGCGGAGTCTGGCTTTGCGTCGGATTAGAAGCTGGCAAGGGGGAAGGAAGGAAGGACGACAAGAAGGGAGAGAAGAAGCGCTGCGCCTTCTTCCCAATCATTAATCTCCTCGCATTCCTCTCGACCCGGTCGGCGGCCCGCGTTTTATAAACACGGGGAGCGCGCATCATATAATCAGCCGCTCGGGCCTCGCTGCATATCTTCTCGTCTTGCCAGCGTGAATCGCGACCGCGCAAGTGTGCCTCGTCTAACGCGACTAACGGTGGTCATAATAGGTGGCCGTGAGAGCTAGAGGGAAGCGCGACCGGGCCATCCCCGTAGCTCCCCGTGCTAGCTCACCGAGACCGCTCCATCGAGTGCGAGGAGGAGGTGGAGACGACAGAAGAGACGGACGAGGAGGAGGAGGAGGAGGAGGAGGAGGAGGA
>NW_011948417.1:3722372-3734308 GCF_000503995.2 Ceratosolen solmsi marchali
GGAGGTGGAGGTGGAGGAGGAGGACGACGACGACGAGAGGTGGAGGTGGTGAGAGCAGCCCCTGAAATGACTGGCTGAGAGGGAGAGTCGACACGCTGCGGACGTCGTCGGGAGTAGAGGAACAGCCGGTCGTCTGCTCGCTTGTCGTGCAGCAGCGACTCCCGACAGTCGATTAAAGCACGCGGAGACACGGACGGAGAGAGCAAGTGAGAGAGAAACGGCGAGAAGATTGTGTGTCGTAGCACTCGGCAAGCGTATCGCAATAGTGGGGCGCGTCGGTGTGTGCCTGCCTCTGAGCGGCAAAGAAAAAAGTGACGAGGAAAGAGAGAGAAGGAAGGAACGTGCCGCACGGTAAACAAACCGTGCCGCCACCGCCACCGCCGCCACCACTGCCACCGCCGCCACCACCGCTACTGCTGTTTCATCGTCCCCGAAGGCTCACTGTTACCTCGTTACCGTTGTCGTCGTCTCCATCGTCATCGTTATCGTTATCGTCATCGTCGTCGTCGTCGTCGTGGTCGTCATCGTTATCGTCATCGTTGTTATTGTTGTTGTCGTTGTCGACCTAGCAAGTTACAGAAAGAAAGAGATAGATAAAGGGGAATAGATAGAAGGCAAGAGAGAGAGAGAGAGAGAGAGAGAGAGTGCGCAGGCAAGTGTAAGAGAGGCCGCGTTGCACGCAGTCGCAGTCGCCATCGGCTTGGCATCGCCGACGACAGTGCGCGAGCTTACCGAGTGAGAAAAGCAGGGAAGGAGGAAGGAGGTGTGCCTCTGCCTCTCCCGGCTGGGATTTTCTTCGTGCGCACCTTGTTTGTTGGTTTATTCTTGTTTTGGCGTCGGCGTGTGGCCCGCGCTTCGAGCAAGAATCGCAGCGCCAGTGGTGTGTCGTGCACGTGTTGAGGCTGTCCCCGTGGTGTGCAGTGTGTGTGGCCGTCAGAGAGCCGCGGAAGCAGTTTCCGCCGCTGACGTCGTCTTTATCGTCGTCTTTATCGTCGTCGTCGTCGTCGTCGTCGTCGTCGTCGTCGTCGTCGTCGTCGTCGTCGTCGTCGTCGTCGTCGTCGTCGTCGTCGTCGTCGTCGTCGTCGTCGTCGTCGTCGTCGTCGTCGTCGTCGTCGTCGTCGTCGTCGTCGTCGTCGTCGTCGTCGTCGTCGTCGTCGTCGTCGTCGTCGTCGTCGTCGTCGTCGTCGTCGTCGTCGTCGTCGTCGTCGTCGTCGTCGTCGTCGTCGTCGTCGTCGTCGTCGTCGTCGTCGTCGTCGTCGTCGTCGTCGTCGTCGTCGTCGTCGTCGTCGTCGTCGTCGTCGTCGTCGTCGTCGTCGTCGTCGTCGTCGTCGTCGTCGTCGTCGTCGTCGTCGTCGTCGTCGTCGTCGTCGTCGTCGTCGTCGTCGTCGTCGTCGTCGTCGTCGTCGTCGTCGTCGTCGTCGTCGTCGTCGTCGTCGTCGTCGTCGTCGTCGTCGTCGTCGTCGTCGTCGTCGTCGTCGTCGTCGTCGTCGTCGTCGTCGTCGTCGTCGTCGTCGTCGTCGTCGTCGTCGTCGTCGTCGTCGTCGTCGTCGTCGTCGTCGTCGTCGTCGTCGTCGTCGTCGTCGTCGTCGTCGTCGTCGTCGTCGTCGTCGTCGTCGTCGTCGTCGTCGTCGTCGTCGTCGTCGTCGTCGTCGTCGTCGTCGTCGTCGTCGTCGTCGTCGTCGTCGTCGTCGTCGTCGTCGTCGTCGTCGTCGTCGTCGTCGTCGTCGTCGTCGTCGTCGTCGTCGTCGTCGTCGTCGTCGTCGTCGTCGTCGTCGTCGTCGTCGTCGTCGTCGTCGTCGTCGTCGTCGTCGTCGTCTTCGTTGCCGCTATCGACGCCACTGACACCGCCACAGCCGCGGCAGCAGCCGGCGCACCTGGAAAAAGCACAACACTGACCGGCGAGGAGCATTTTGTAAGTACCGAGTACACTGTCCGTCCCGCGTCAGCTGATTCGATTGCAATCCATGACGTTCCCGGAGGACGAAGAATGTCTCGTCGTCTTATGCTTTAGTTTGAGCTCCGTTGCTTTAAAGCGAGAGGTCCGCGGTGTCGTCGCGACCAGCTCGGCGCCGCCGACATCACCGAGTCAGCGTTACACTACTGTCGCACTATTTGCGCTCCTTCGCTTTCGAGCCGCTCGTCGATTAGGATAGAAGGTCGTAAAGAGGATGGACTCGGGGATCGGAGACGCTCCGAGTTAACGAGTGGTAGTCGTCGTCGTCGTCGTCGTCGTCGTACCCTGTCGCGTTCTTAGCCGTTAGCCGCCGTTAGAGCGACGTAAAACTGCCAACGACAGCCGAGAGTCGTATTTTATCGGAATGACTATCACGCGATAAATAAATGCACCTTCGCCCGCGTGCACAATAGACTGGCCGGCCGGCCGCCTTATTTAACGATGAACGTCGTATTCGAGACTGACGTGGTTCGAATGGCGGATAGGCCGAGGGACGAAGGGGGAGAAGGAGTAGGAGGGAGGGAGGGGTGGAGAGCATCAGCCCCTACGCTCCGAGCAATGTCAACATTAGCCGTGCATCATCGAGCCAATGAACTTCCGTGTAAAATAAATGGAGACGTTTGGTTGTGTGCGGGGGTCTAGCTGTTTCTTTGTGATGGTGTGAGGTGCCGACGTCCCTGTGAGAATGGGCAAGGAGGTTGGTAGGCAAGGATTGTAACGCTGTAATGCTCTCCTTGTCTATTCGCTCGAGATGCCTATCTTTGCCCGTACGCCGTCGAGTTAACTTTGAATATTCTATTGTGTTACGGTACTTGAGGTGATCACTTTAGCTCGCGAGAGCCTACCCGATCGCCACGCAACGATTCGTTATACGAAATAACGAAAGTGTTGGAAAAAAATGTCGAGATTCCGGTACATCCGTGTTATATTTTGCAGACTTGTTGAAATAACGCGCGCGTAAACAACGAATATCGGTCCTCGCCGTTGCTTCGTTACCATTACCGTTGTCGATTTCATCGTCGTCGTCGTCGTCGTCGTCGTCGTCGTCGTCTTCGTCGTCGTCTTATTCGTCGTCGTCATCGTATGCCAAGTCTATCCCTCGTTCCTAGAACACTGCTTTCACGTTTAAGGCCACCGAGTCGTTCAAAATCCAGTCTATTTTATTCTTTATTTATTTATTTCTTTTTATTTTTGACTTCTCATTAGTAGGTGACAATATTTTAAAAAAAAAAAAAAAAAAAAAAAAAAAAAAAAAAACTTTTTCTTTCTTTTTCTTACAAATCGCTGTCAAGACAGGAAGGGACGAGGGACTTTTGCACGGTCGTACGACATCAACAGCGATCATTATCAAACGGATAGGACATTAGCTTAAAGTTATTTCAAACGAGCAGATTAAAAAAAAAGAACAAGCTAACAATCTTTACATGTTCTCATATTGTTTATAGAGGAATAAGCATTAGCAAGTCTGTTTTGCTGAATATGAACGAATATTTCAGTGATAATCGATAAGCGCTCAAAAATGATATTTGCCTAAATCATTATTTTTTCTCCTTCATATTTTTGTATATTACTTCGTCCTCGTTTGCACAAACTCCCAAATTTGGACACGTCCTTACCCGATAAGTCATAAAGTTGATAAAAGTCTTTTTATATTAATATGTAATTGTGAGCAATATTTAATGAAAATAATATTCAATTGCTATTCGCATTGTAAAAATACCCGACAAACTATCTGACGATCGAACAGCTTGAGAACTATTTATTAATGTCTCTTATAACTAATTCTAAATAAATAATTATTTTCGCCATCACTTAATGAATATTAAAATGGAAATAAATGAGAGTTTAAAAATATAATCACGACGGGATTTCAATTAATAATGATCTTTACCTTTCGATTATTCATTATACTTCTAACATCGGAGTAGTGTAGTATTCCTCCTAGCTTATATCTCCTTTCTGTTGTTTTTTCTTATTTTTTTTTTTTTTTTTTTTTTTTTTTTTTTTTTTTGTTAATTTTTTCGTTTTTGAAAAATGATTATGAAAAATGCTAAATAATGGTAAATAAGTAGATAATATTAACATAATAAATACAATAGACAGCTATGTAAGTAAAAGATCGTGCTATCTTCATTGCGTTCTTTACATTCTAAAATGTTCGTAAACTTGTAGCATAAATCAGACTTTATATGTTAACGCGATAAAATAAGAGAATATCGTTACTCAATCCTTTCTTTCTAATAGCTTACAGAATTTTTAGAAACATCACTACTATACGACCAACTTTCCGACATCGGCATAAAAAAGGCGAAAAAAAAAAATCAATCTACAGCATATTACTGGCATTAATAATTGATTTAGGCTTGTTAATTACATAAAATTACTTAAATTACGACTGTGTATTTTACGTCCGATACGTAATGAAAGCGTATATATATATATATATATATTTAACGCGTTTTATTTAATTTATCCATCATTTTATGCCATAAAATCGTGAGCTTTACTATTTTTCGATCCCAATAAGTATATTTTATCGATATAGAAAAACATATTCGAAATTGAATATGCGATTGTTATATTTAAATGCGAATTAATCTATATATTAAAAATGACATTATAATTTCTATCGAGCCATTAATACTGTTTGATATGAATGTATTTGATTTCAAGTTATCTTCCTTTAAAGTTTATCTAATCAACGAAAAAAGCCTAATCAATGGGGATGAAGAGTTGTAAATATGTAAATGTTTTTTTTTTTTTTTTTTTTTTTGTATTTTTATATAAATTATTATTAAGTGTTAAAAATATCTCATATTTCTATTAAATGGCTGAATAATTCAAATTACTTACAAATCTTCATTATGATTGTGTAAATTTCGTTTATATAATAGCTATGTAAATTATGTATCATTTTTGCAATACCTTGATTTCTTCCCAATTATACAATTCAAATTTTTATAATTATATATTTTCGTCAGCAATACGTATAATCGGTCAATAATGTAATTCTCTTCTTCCGAGAATGCTCGCAATATCAAATACTCGTTAGCTATTAAAAAACCATTAGAAAGGACGTTTGGACTCGAGTCAGTTGCTGCGAATGTGAATTAAAAGCGGGAACGCAAATAATGACAGTAATTAATTCAAATAGAAATGTACAAGTGTGAAAAGGAGCCAAAAGTGTCACCGAAAAACAGAATGCTTTTTTTCTTTTCTTCAAGTCGTATATTCGCGTTTTGAAGCGACAGAAATAAATACACGGGAGGCAATGAAATCGAAATTCCGTGCGAGAAAGACGAGCGGTGGAGAAACTTTGGACTGCTCATTTACCGGTGGTGTCATCCACGTCATATCCATCGTCGACAACGCACTGAAATATCAGTCGACTAAAGGAGGAAACGCGGTCGTGAGAATGTCAAAGATAGCGAGAGAGATGTCGATGGGAAGACGCTATCAGTCCATTTGAGGGAGTGGCGGGTGAGGGAAGGGAGGAGGTTGTCAAGAAAAATTGGGGACAATAATCGCCGAGGGCGAACAATTCCTTAGTCAAATACATAAGTGCAATATTTCCTTTTTCATGTTTCTCCTCTTTCCCCTCCCACTCTTTATCGTCCCATGGACACGCGCCAACATCCCTTCGACTTGTCTTTCTCGGAAATAAGAGGCCTTGGTTCATTCTCGTTTCGTTCTCTTCCCTCGGTTTTTCCTTTCTCTTTTTGCTTTAACTTTTTGCTTCATCGATCGCCGTGGAAGGATCTGCCGAAAGAACGGTCGAATATACGAATATGAGACACACGACTGCAATCAAAACAATTTATCGTGCTTTTGCGAATGCTGAACGGGTTGTTTTTCCAATCTCATCTCATCGCTTGGCTTACTAGAGATTTGGCACGTGTATCTCCGTAAAAGAATAACCGAGAATACAAATATGCATTTCAAGAAAGCAGATCCCCGAATTTTGACAATATTTAGAAGAGTTATTATATATATATATATATATATATATATATATGTTTAACTCGACACTTATAAGGGTCTTATATTCATGGCTCCCGTCAAAATGGTATAGAGTAATTATAATATTTTATATAATTTCATGATAAAGTCAAGTGTAGTCATAAATATGTATTAGCATTAAAAAAAAAAAATTTCTTTTAAGAATAATTAAAGAAAGAATAAATTGAAAAGGTCATAAATAAACGAAGAAGAATAAAATTTCTTAATAGTAATAATAGTAATGATTTTTTATCGATTGTCGTGCAATCTTGATTATTATTTTAATTGTACGTGCATCGGTAAATGTATCAAGGCATAAATTATTTATGCGTATATATAAATTTCACTAATTTCTTCTTAAATATAATGTTTTCTCGTAGCTTTCAAAAAGGCTTTTTATCTTCTTAGAGCTATTAAATTATATTTTATGTAGAAATAATAACACTATAAAAAAAAAAAAAAAAAGGATCCCTCACTCCCTTACCCCCGCCCCTCGTAAAAGCTTAATAGCCGTATGTCATATTTACACTAGATAACTCAATGTATTTTTGTATCTATGTGTTTTTCAATCATAATGTTTTCTACACTGAAAATAAAAGTGATCGTTTTTTTTTCTTTTTTAGTAAAGTCTAAGTCACTATTTTTGAAACTAAAAGTATAAACAATTTAGATCATTTATTAATGACTGTAGAGGCCGTTATACAAGCAAACCATATGACGGGAAATTAATAATGCGTTTTATTACTACTGCATGGTTCATAAAATACATCCGGTGTATCTACAGAATATCAATAAATCAGAACACTTTTTTAAAAACTAACGCTAGTTACTTTAATGTCCCAATGCGGTTCGCATTTACAATTGTGGAAACACTTTTACTTTCAACAAGATCCGAATATAAGAAATACTAGTCTGGATGAAAACAATTTTTCACATTGCCGGAGTTAAAATGTAGTGAAAATTGCGAGTTAGGAGAATTCTTAATCGATTACTTGTTACAATCCTTATTCGAACAAAATACATCTTTTACATACAACGATAATAATTATATAATTGTGACAGTATTTGTGCGTCCAATTATATTAAAATTGAAATTAATCATGTGTATCAAGTTGAGAGATAGAGAGATAGAGAGATAGAGAGATAGAGAGATAGAGAGAGAGAGAGAGAGAGAGAGAGAGGAGGGGGGAGCGGGAAGAGTCGATGATTTTAAATAAAGCAAAATGTGTGTAAACAGAATCGACGCAAGAAACTAGAACACAATGACTGAAATACAATAATTGAATCCGGCATGAGTTTACTAAACAAGGGCAAAAAAGTTAGTCAATATTAACGATTAATCACTTGAAGTGGCTATCGAGTATAAATTATGAACGAACTAAACAAAGACGGAAAAAGTTGCAAAATATGTTAAGTTAAAAGGACATTAAGACCGAATTTACAATTTGCGAATCATATTTGCGCTCGATCCTCATAATAGGAAGCACAAAATTGAGATACAATAACAATTTCCTTCCAAGTCTTTGGCTATCACGAGAGACTGGGCTGTTACTAATACGTAAACAAGCTATTAATTACAAAAGAGGGTTACTTGGTTGCTTGATTGTAGGCTATCAAAGAGTGCGCTACAAATACTTAATCTCTAAATTTCTCGCAATGACTTTTCACTCGACGCCGAGACCAGTTTAAATCTACAGAGCTCGTTATAAGCCGCCGATAAATTCCGCTAGTTTAAATATATCGATTAGAAGGGACCGGGGCTCGCCCCTAGAGGACGTATATGACAACGGATGCGTTTCGTTAGACGGGAACACGAGTCCGGATCGAGCCACCGACACGCCATGTGCATTCCTTTGGCTCGAAGCGAGTAGAGAGTAGAGAGTCCCACGATTTCTTTTGGGTCGGCGGTGATAAGAGCGCGACTGCACTCTGAGCGGCGGCGTAGCTCTCCTTGAAATTCGACAGATAACGATTTGACGGTGAAGTGCGGCGGCGCGCGCTCGTTCGTTCGCACGCAGGATTCTCGTAGAGAAACGTTCGGCCGCTGATAAGTCTCGACTACCGCCATTGCCGCCTCCGCCTCCTACCCCCCCCCCCCCCCCCCCCCCCCCCCCCCCCCCACCCCCCCGCATCCTGCCCCCTCTCCTACCCCCTCTACTACCCCCTCTCCTCGCCGCCACCACCAACTCCTTCTCGTACTCGTCCGCCACCGAACTCCGCGTCCCCCTCCGCCACGGCCACCGCCACCGCCACCGCCACCGCCGCTGCATTATCGATGCGCACTTGTACGGCCTCCAATGTCGTTGGCTCGTGCGCGCGACTCCGAGATTTTTCTCGGGCGTCGCTTCTCCTCTCCCTCCTACATTCGACCCGCGCTCGGACTGCATTTGCCTCAACGCTGCCGCCGACTTTTCTCTTCTGATTCATTGGCGAAACGCTATTTCGAGCCCGGCCAAGTTTTTCCGCCGGCTTATTATGTCGTTCTTCGAAGATAGCTTTTATCGTGCATCGACGAAAATAACCGCCGCGACTATGCTCGTATCGATAGCTCGCTATTGAAAAGTAATAACCTAATTTTTTTTTTCCTTTCGCGCGATAGCTGGATTTCCCGTGTTGAGTAACGAGAGCTCGCGCTTATTACGCCGCGCAAATTCAATTCTCATAGACTGGCCGCTATTTTGGCGATGTTCGCGATACTTTCCCCAAATTTTCTTCCACTTTGCGTAATGATTTAGTCGTTGCATATCGTGTGCGATGTGTAAGGTGCTCGGGTCTGTTATTTATTTATGTAAATCCAAGGGGCCGTTTAATTACGTAGTTGAAGATCCATCGGCAAGTGAAACGAAAAGGGAGAATAAAGTATTATTAAAGATAAGTGCGTGAAAGTAAGCTTTGGCTTCGAATGTCCTTTGATGTTTATGCAAGAGCGAGTGATTGGAACGTGAGCGTCGAATAATAATTTAGCAAATTGTAATGAATCTTGCGTCTATTCGGTACATTAAAAAAAAAAAAAAAAAAAAAAAAAACCAATCAAAAGCAGCGAATTATGTGGTATTTAGAATTGCTCGAATGTAAAAGCTCTACTTTCACTACAACGCGAGGATAAAATTGAAGTTTTATTAATAAATGAAGAATAATTTTGCAAAATATAGTGTCTAAATGCCTCTCTTAAGACTCTCTTAAACATTATTTATGAATCCTTAACGTAATAGTTTTTGTATTTAAAAAGAAAAATATTTTCTTTACTAAAGTGCAATATTTTCTGAAAAGTAAGACAACGAATTTGTACGTCATGCCTAAATAATATCTAAAAATGGCTTTTGGCTCTATTTGATGCGTTTAAAGGTGAAAATATAAATGATTATTGGAAGGAAAAAGATTATATTCATTATTTAAATTTATATAAGTAGATAATAATGTTGACAATAACGATATTAACTTATTGCCCAGATCGAGGCTTCTCGTTAATTTCTTATAATTTCTTATAATTTCTTTCAAAATTATTCAAAATATTTGCTTTTCTAATATTTATAAAATTTATGTTTCAATTACATGTTTAAAAGTAATCAGTTGATAAAAATCTAATCTTAATAATGTCAAGTACTTTTCATAATATATGATGTTATGTTTAGTAGACATTTGAATATAACAGCGAAAATTATTAATCTAGTGAATTTGGTTATAAAATATATAATTTGCGTGCGCGCGCGTGTGTGTATTATTTTTAAAAATATAATTATAGTTAAATAAGTAAGTAATTATTCCACAACCTGTACGGAGTAAAATATGGATTATATAATTTTCTGCATCCATAAAAAATGTCATTGGTATAATAATAATAAATAATAAAAGATAACAATAATAAAATTAATAATTAATTTTAATAATAAGTTAAATTAAATAATAACAATATCACGTATATCGGTAGATTTTACAATAAATTAACGTATATTGCGTGAAATAATGAAATAAGAAGACGAGGGTACGATTTAAGGGCTTAAAATATGAGTGAGTTAAATTTTTTTCTTAAATAGCCTTTTGCTGAACGTGATTGACTGTGCAATTATGAAATTGAGGTCAAAGTCATTCATACGTAAAATATATATTTAAATATTATTAATTCTTTAATATTGATATAAAAGCCTTTACGGCTTATGTATTTTCATTAATAATTATATAATCTGACCGAAGCCTCTCAATTAAGTTTTTTTTCAGGCAACAACGCGAATAAGTAGCGGCGCTTAAATGCAATATGATTTCCATAATCAGCCGCAAATGTTTTATGGATAATATATCGAGACTCGAGAGTGCAGGGGTCTTTGACGAAAGACAAGGCGATGACCGATGATCCTTTGACCCTCGATTCAAGTTTCGCAGACGAGAACAATTGCCCCTTCCCGCTCTTTCTCTGTCCTCTCTCTCCTCTCTCTCTCTCTCTCTCACTCTCGCTGTCACTCTCGCTCTATCTGTATGTATATATATATATATATATATATATATATATATATATATATATATATATATACGCGCGCGCGCGCGTGTAAATATTTTTCTTTCCTTCTTTTATTTCTATGTTTACACATCGTATCGAATGAAAAAGTATGACTAAAATCTATTAAGCGCATGATTTTAGTATTTTAAAATACCGTTAAATCTTCAGTCTATCATTATCGATATTTTTCATCTGACAATTAGAAATAGTAAAAAAAAGTCAAGAGCAAAGATTTACCGGACCAACGATGGATACCAACTTGGCGAAGATCACATTCGTAAGATAACGAGCGTTTTATATTTTCATTGAAATATTTTGTTTCGGATCAGTACAATAACTGACCTTACAAGAAAAACAGATAGTTTAATATTATCTAAGCGCATTCAAACAGCACGAAACTCTCATCGCCTTATTTCTCAAACGTATTTGTTAATAGATTGTAATAATAATACCAATGAGCAGTTAGAGAATAACGGTTTTATTACACGTTGCCGTAGAGGCATTCTCCTCGGTAATTTATAGTCGATTAACTCCTGAGCTATTATACATTTCTTTTAATTGCCTGGTATTTTCTTTAATTGACAAAATTCTCGTATGAATCCATCATATTTCGTTGTGCCAAGTGCTGGCCCAAACGTCAACAAACCTCCGAGGCAATTCGGTAAAACAGGTCAATCCCGAAGATGCCTCATACCTCGTATTCTATCGATCGCTCGTATCCGTAAAATCGCTCTCTTCCTTATCGATGGCATTGCAGGCGTACAATTTATAGGTTACCTATTCGAATGCAAACTGCGCAAATGCTTGCTTCACTCCAACGTTTTAATGTCTAAACTACGAAACCGTCCATGTCGGCTTGCATTATCGATTGCCAACCCCAGTGCTCGCATGAATAATACAGATTTTCATAAAATGCAATGCATTTTAACGAGCGAATGTCGTAATGAAAATGTATTTTAAACGCTAGACAAATTGAAAGTATCGTAACATATTGAACAGCCTGATAAACAAAAATTTCGTTTGTGAGATGTACGTGTTAATAAAGTAAAAAAAAATGTCTAATGTAAAAGAAGAAAGAAAAAAATAAAAATGAAAAAAGAAAGTAATTTCACATAAACTTGTTTATAATAATAATAGCAAGACTCCTTGAGAATTGATGTCGTGAATGCCGTTAAGTATTTTATTCGTGGTGTTTGACGGCAGTTGAGTGGGCTGGAGGGGTTTTGGCGTTGGGAGGGGCTAACGAATCGAAAAATTCGTTGGGACGATATTCGCTTCCTTGTTGCTTTCCTCCCGTCAGCACTCGGGTTCAAAGTACATGTGAATTTGGGCCACGTGCCTATTTTTCGAGGACCGTCGTACGCATGCGCAATGATGCAATGAATTGCAGGCATCAAATGAACCCAAATTCCGTGTCGCGACTCCCGCCCCCCCCCCCCCCCCCCCCCCCGTCCCCACCCCCCCCCCCCCCCCTTTCCTTTTCTTGTTATT
>NW_011948417.1:3734327-3743443 GCF_000503995.2 Ceratosolen solmsi marchali
CTCTACCCCTCATCGTCATCCTTTTTTTTCCCCCCTCCCCCCGCCCCTCGCCATCCCCCTCCCGCCAATCGCAGTCGCGCCGCACAGCGAGCGCTCGACGTTTTCTGGCTGGCTAGTAGGCTACTGTTTGGCCACGGCAGTCACGTCCATTTGAATGTCCGTCTCTGACTGTATAACTGTGCGCTACACTTTTAAATCGTTGACTGTTCGCCAATCGTCCTTTCTCGACACTTCTTTTTTATCCGCTTTCAAAATTTTATCATTCCTTCTTTCCGTCAGTCGTTAATATCTATATCGAATAATAACCATTATTAGGCGCATATGCGTCCATCTATCTTTTTTTTTTTTTTTTTTTTTTATGACTTTTCAATCTGAATTACGACTTATTACATTTATTACTTTTGAAATGTTATTAAAATTTATTGGACATTTTCTACAAGCATCTATCATTCGAAGGCACGTAATTTTGCGACATGCCTTAATTTATTGTAGTGAAAACCCCTTCAATGGCTTTATAATATTCCAGACATATATTTATTATAGAAATGGAATGTCATAATCAATGTATTTTGACATTACATGTATTAGAAAATTAAAATAAAAAAAAAAAAAAAGAAAAAAGAAGAAAAAAAAATAAAGAAAAACCAAGTTTTTCTTACAACTTCTCTTATGATCAATTAAATTACATTCCTTGTCTTTTTAATTATTTCGTAATGCCAAGCAAAGAATGCATTCGCTAGATGCTTCTCATAATGTTAATAAACATTATTGAACGTCACTTAGTCATTAATTGTTTAAAATAGAATATTAAAAATTCAATCGTCGCTCGTGATATTATTCAAATTGCCAGCAAAAATGGTCAAAGTTAATTTACAACGTAGCGTTACGCTTTAATAGGAACGCATCACTTTCACTTAAAATCATTCGGCATTTGTAAACATAATTTTCATTCGTTAATAAAGGCACTCAAGATTTCTTTAAAATTTAAAGTACAATTGAGAATTTTAAATTATTATTTGGCGTAATGTTTTACTATTTCACCAATATTCTACTTGAAGATATTTGATATTTTCTTAGTGCGTGTGATACAAGTGTGATATGTGTTTGTTAGGATACTTGTATGCATCTTATTGAAATGTTAATGATACTAATTTAATTCCTAAACACATGCTTACAACTGTATATATTTAATGACTAAAGCGAATGCCAAAAAATTATTTAACAGTATTTTATAAATAAATAAACGAAAAGAACTTTTCAAAGTAGATACATTGTTGACACTTTTTTTATTATGGCTGAAATTCGTTATCGGGCGAGCGTCGACTGTTTTAGCTTAGAACTTATCTATTTGACAAAATGTTATAGTTGATGTTCTTATCAGTGCAATATATTGCATTAAATTAAGGCACGCAATTACTTTTCGTTCGTTGATACGACTGAGCACGTCGAACTGCGAGAATTCACATGATAAATACAGCGTAAACGACAGATTGTGAAAAAGTATAATCGTCTACGAATTAGAACCGATGCAGCGATATAGCGAATATAATTTATTGCGTAATAATGTTGCCCTTTAAGATTGTACCCTTTTATTAAACATTTAATAAAATTTCACGCTCAAAGCCGTGTTAATTGTGTAGACGATAATATTTTATTTTAATATTTTAAAAACTTTTATTTAATTAAATTTCATATTATACCATTTTCCCTAATAACATTTCACAATTTTTGCATTTTACTGTCATCTTACAGTTGATTTAATTTTAACACGTTGCATAAATAAGGAAAAAATATTATTTATTATCTTCAATAAAATTGTTTATTTAGTCCAAAGATTAAAAATCATTAAATATGTTTGTTTCAAACTGAACAATACTACAAATTCGCCTTAATACGTAATAATACTGACAAATAGCAAATGTAGGACTTTGATCAGACTGTTTAAAAAAAAAATCTCATGTAACATTTATAACATTGGATTAACTCGAAATGACTCTCGATTATGTTAAAATAGCGCGCGATTATTTGTTACGAAAGTAAATTTCGTTGTGCTTATTAGCAGATCATTTTTTAATATTTTTGAAAATATAGGCCAAGTATGTAGTAGCAAAATATTCTATAAGTTGTGATATCTAGTACCTCAGTAATTATGTAATGACCGATCAATCTGGAGATATCATTAACGTGCATAATCATTTTTCCATTTGCAATCCCAACAGACCGTTAAGAATATATGCTATTTATTATTTGTGCCCCAATAGTTACTAACAATTTGAAAAGTATAAACAAACTCGTAAGCTATTCTAATCTATGCATAGTCAACTAGTATTATAGTTTTATTATTGACTTTGAATTTAGTTGATTGTTCATAATATTAAATTTAAACACGAGGTTTGCTCATCATACGATATCCTTTCACATTAATTTATGAAGAGATTGCACACTGGTTCGGATATAGCAAAATTATGAATACTCGTAATGGTAATTCGTTCACTATTGCTACAAAAGTTCCTGAAAGCTATGAATAATGAATGACCTTGACATTGTAAGAAGTTAAATCAATGTTCATTAGGTCCAAGTGACCTTTTAGAAATATATACGAAACTTTTATAAGTCACAAAAGTAACGGTGTTACATATAGTTGAGAGGTAATCGATCGGTAAGTTAACGTAAAAAATATTAATTAATACCGTTGCACTGCGAAGGCGTATCGAATGATAATTTTTCTTTGGCTGCAATCGACATTACGCAATTATCTTGCTCTTGAAGCTTACAAGAGTTCCGGTCAAGTTCACAGTAATCTCTTTGTTAGATAAATTTTTCTAAGTTTTTTTTTCTTTTTAGTTTACTATAACCTCTCCCCTCCTTTCTCGCTCTTTCTTTTTCTCACACTTTGCGCCGATTCAATTCACTCGCTTCTTATCCCATACTATTCTTTCCGTTTTAACGTTGAAATTCATTTTTCTTATATTCATCTAATATAGCCTTTTTTATTTTATTTTATTTTATTAAACAATAATAACACAATAGATACTTAAATAAATAATAAATTACTTTTTCAATTTACTTTATCAAAATTACAATTATCAAATTATAATTAACAAATTTGAAGGACGAAGGATTTACGTTCGATAATACCACACGAACAACTAAATACATTCAAAAGCACATTTCAAAGTGAAAATATTTTTGCATGCGCTGGTTTAAAAAATTATATTTTACTATTAAATTAGAAAAACGGCCATCAGTGAACGTTCGATTTATTTATAAAAAAAAAGAAAAATCGTTAAGCTGACAGTTCATTGAAAATTGAGAAATTTATTTATCCTTCCACGAGAACTTCATTAGCATAAAGATGTACCCGACAGTAGTGTAATTCATCGAATGCAATTTGTGCATCTTTGTTTCGCAACGGCTAAGAATACTACCCGCGTCATTAAATAATTTACGACAAACGAGAAAGGAAGGTGAAAAAGGCTGGAATAAAAAATTGGAGTGCGTTTCGTTGTGCATTTCGTTTCGTAAAGGCTGGAATGCGCGCATAAAGCGGCAATAGCCGTGGATTTATAGAGCGAAATTCCAGAGGTTTGCGCTCGCGTCGATAAGCAAGGCCAAGAAAGAAGAGAGACGGAGAAATGATAAAGCGAACCAAGTACGAACGAGGCCAGCTGAGGTCCATCTGAGAAGTGAGAGTGAGAGCGAGCGAGATATTGTTGAGAGCGCGGGGGGGGGGGGGGGCGTTGCGCAAGAGATCATTGGCGGGGAAAATCGTTTGGGAAAGCGAACTGGCCGCGCGGGGGCCGTTCATTCATCGACGGCTCGTTTGAAATAAAGGTCAATAGCTATTTATCCGCGGTGCACGGCGACAAGTACGCGACTTACGCAAGCGCAGTGTCGGTGAGTGGCGAGTATTTCTGGCACGATCCTGGGCGTCGTTTCGTGCTCGCGACAGCCGATGCCACGGCGCCGTTCCTCGAGAATTCCGATGCCCTTGGCTCCGCACACTGGCGACGTAGTAGGTGTACGTAACGCAATGTATAATACCCCCAACTGTTCGATAACTCGGATGACCTTTTAAGGATGCCACTTGACGAATATCGACCCGAGATCTCTCTCCCACCCTACTCAACTTCCCTTCCTCTCTCACTCTCTTTCATTACAACTTCGTTTCGCAATATTTATCTTCGGTTCTTCGATTCTTCTGCATTGATCGGATAATCAATTAAGCCGGTTAAGTTATTGCTCTACTTTTAATAGTCGTAATTAACTCGAAGCTTCTAGCAAATGCATCTGCAACTTCAGATTTAATTTCACGTTTTAGCCTCAAGCTTATTAATAGAAGTATAGTTATGATTATATTTCATTCAAAGAATATCTACATTTTAACGGTCTTTCATAATTATTCAAAGTGCTGAGCTCCAAGTTTGTATTTACTTTTGCCATGACGACTAATTAAAACTCTCGTAAATCTATCGTGTTTATAAAAGTTTTTTATATTTTACTTCTCAGCTTTTATGCTCTGCAACGTAAGGCCTAGTCATCTGCTTAAAAAGTTCGGATCAATCGTTAAAAACTGTTCTAATGTCAATTCTCACGTATACTTATTAATTTCAAGGTCATTTTTATTTTCACTGCCCTTTAATCGAACGAATTTAATGATTGCTAATGTATGCTAAAAAAAGCTATTAATTAATTTTACGTTACATTAACGATGAAATAATGAAAGCCATCTCGATTATCTCATTTGATATGCTCATTTCCAAATTTCTATTCTTAAATCTAAAATGTAAATGAAAAATTGACTTTTGCATACAAAAATGTATACAATACACTATATACACTTCGACTATGTAATGAATTTACAAAGGCTGTAATTGTTGTAATAATACGTCAATATCTATTAAAGATACGATCGCTTGAAAAGATTTATGAAAATTCCTGAAATTTTCTTTCTCCTAAACTTATTACGGCATCGCGACACAAAATTAACAATATCCGGATTACGATGAATATTATTGAACGAATAAATTATTGTTAAATAATAAGTATCGATGATGTATATTGTAAAACTTTCTCAAACTAAAGTAGCAATTTAATATTTCAATATATATTTTTCTTGATTTTTCTTATAAAGAACATTATTATAATATTATGTGGAGAATTATTGTCATCGTAAATAATAATATCAAATTAATTGTGAATAAATTTATATATTTAACATTTTTATATCCGTACGTATTAATTTCCTTATATTATAATTGAAATTTTCTTTAATTTTTATTTTTTTTTATTTTATTTTTTATGATTATTTATATATATATATATATATATATATATATTTTTTTTTTTTTATTACAGTTGTGAAGATTTTAGTGAATGTAGTATAGTCGGAATTTTTTTACATTCCAAGACCTATATAATCAAGAGTAGGAAAAAATGCAAAAATAAGAAGCTAATATAAAACGGAGGGGGAAAAAATGCTTATCAAATGAATAAATAAAATTATTGCATCTGAGAAAGAGCTGAGAAAAAAGCCAAACTCGTTTGTTCGTAATATACAAGTAAGACACGTACTACTTAAGACGCAGTCAATCGGGTTTTGTCTCCTGTATGTAGGCACATTATATCGAGAGATTATGCATCTTGGCGAATGATGCATATTCTCAAGGTCGTAGAATCTATTACACGAGAAGAGTGAAAATACTCGTGTAAGTAACGTCGTTGTCACAGTTGAATTAAGATAACATCGATATCTACCAATGTATATTGTAAATCTTCACTACGTGTAGAAAAGTAATTTGCCTAGGTTAAGAAAAGATTTGGAAATTTCTTAGAGAGAAAAACTTGAAAGTAATTGAATAATCCACTATACAACTAAGCATAGATTGATTAAACATATATATATATATATATATATATATATATATATATATATATATATAGAGAGAGAGAGAGAGAGAGAGAGACATGTTAGTAAAAAATTGTGGATAAGCATCAATGTTATAATTCTCTGGTACTAAATAACTCAAGAGGTTAAATGTTTATTTTTAGGACGAAAAATTTTTCGTCGAATGAAAGCATTATTGATTCGTTAGTAAGTATTATCGATCATTCATGTTATAAAATAATGAATGAATCCTATACTGTATTTTCAATAGAAAAAAGTATTTTTTGCCAGAAAATGAAAGCATTATTGTTAATTGTTAATTAATATTGACGTTATTAGAAAATTTTAATACCTATACCGAACGTAATTTTTCTTCTTGTTTGTTATTATTATTATTATTATCGTTGTTATTATTATTATTGTCTATGTTGTTACTTTTCACTGTTAATTATTCTTGTATAATTGAAACGCCTAGTATTAAAATAGTGATTTGGTATTTGTATCCAACTGTTTACGAATGCAGTTGCTTATGATATAACGACTTATAATTAAATCTTTATAATTAGTCAGGTTTTATAAAAATAATGAATTGAAAACTACCAAGTGTCAATTTAGAATGTTTAGAAGTATTTATCAACAAGTAACTCTTGGTAAGGCGCGTCTATATTATTTGCACAACAAGTTCGTAACTACTGTACAAGTAAATTGAATGTACAATTAATGAAAATTTATAAGTAATGCATATTTACATCCTTAACAAGGTACATTGTATGTATATATTTATATGTAACGTTTATTGAAAGAAAAAAAAAAAAAAAAAAAAAAAAAAAAAAAAAAAAGAAAAAAAAGGTTTTATTTTAACGTAGTAATTTCAATAAGCATAATGAATTTAGGCTTAAGGCGATATTTTGACATATTTTCGCTGCGTAATTTTTTATGATTAATTAATTTCGTAAATGTTATTTATGGTGATTCATAATTTTTTACGTCTATCGTTGCTGTATTATAAAAATTATAAGTTATATTAGTTAAATAAATTCTACATACAATAACGTTAAACAATATGCGTGGACACTTTTATAATCTGTTCATGACAAAAATTTAATAAAAGTAAATTAAAAAGGACGAGATGAATCATAAAATTCGGTCTTTGTAAAATAATAATGTTAGATTCTTAATTTTAGATGTTAAATCTTTATAAAGACTAAAACCAGTTTTCTTCTTCTAATCTATAAGTAATCTTAAAAACGTCAGTCTTTGGAAACTTTTGAAATTTATATACACATCATTCTGTACTTTCGCAGTATTTTAAATAAGCGTATATATTCCGAATGACTTTTTGGAATTTTGAGCGAGTGTACACACACACACACACGCACGCACACGCACGCACGCACACACACACACACACACACACACACACATATTAGACATGACAATTAGTACTTTCAAGGAATTGTCACGAAAGAGATTAAAGATAAAAATTAGCATTATTCATTATAAGGGTGAAGGAGTAATGAATAATAATAATAATAATAATAATAATAATAATAATAATAATAATAATAATAAGAAGAAGAAGAAGAAGAAGAAGAAGAAGAATGATTTCATTTAGAATTTATTATGATGCATAAAATGAGTAAAATGAAACGTCAAATACATTCTAATTATTATAAAAGACATACAATAAAATAATTTATATTATTATACAAACTGTAAATAAGACGAGTAATTAAAAAAGTTACGCATTCTTATTGGTTACATTTGGTGATTTATTTTGAAGTGGATCTTGATTACGTCCGCTTAAAATTCCCTAATATATCCAATTACTGTTAATTGACCGTGAACCAATAATTGGCCGTTGATAAAATGAAATTGGCCAAAAAAAGTGATCTTAGAAAGTATTCCTTCATCATACATTGTCGCATCTACGCAATAACCAACAACAGTGTACGAGCAATTAATTAACAGGAAATAAACAGGGTTGTCGGCTTTTTTGGTATATTAGACACACACGTACTTAACAATCACAACTACAGATGTTTTTCCATTTTTCAATTATAATATATTTACATTGCACGCCTATGCAAAACTGTTTGATTTCTCATTGTATTATTAAAAGTCAACTTAAAGTTACATAGTGTTGCTTATAATTAGGATTGCATGTCGTTAACTCCGTACTGTATACCTAAATATAATTAATAAAGCAGAAGATATAATGTTATTACGTCGAGATAATAATTATATTAATGATAATAAAGCTAATCTACGAGTTATATTCTTAAAGGTTCTTTCATAAAGTTTTCACATCGCGTGTAGTTAATATCAAAGTTTTATGGTGCGAATATTTTTTGGTTACTAGAAGTAACCAAAGCTCCGCAAGTTTGCGATATAACGGTAAAGTTTTGAGCGAAAAAAAGTTTAAAGCCAAGTACCTAATTAAATATTTTTTTTTTGTTTTGTTTGTTTGTTTGTTTTTTGTTTTTTTGTTTTGTTTGTTTGTTTGTTTTTTGTTTTAATCCGTTCTTCAAAGCCTACAATGCCGAGGCTTTGTAAATAAAGGAATTATTTTTTGATTGATATTAATCTCTGGGTGGTAAATTCGCGACTAACGATCAATAGCTTCTTAACCAAAATTTAATACATAATACAACAATAAAGTTTTGCGTTTACGAGTGAGTACTGACGACGAATGAATTAAATCGCAGAGTTAAAGGGATATTATTTAGGTAAGAGCGGCAAAGAGCTGGTGTTGCGAAAATTGCAAATAACAGGTCGAGAAATCAAGAAATAATAAATGCAAAATTCACCCATTTTTCCAGAGAAGGAGAAGGTGGAGGAGGTAGTGTAAGACAATAATGAAGAGGGGTACGGGGGTACGGGTGTACGGGATGGGGACGCGATACCAAATAATACATAGGAGGGATTTTTTAACGGAGACTGGCGGCGTCCACCAAGTTAAAAGTGCAAAAATGTATAAAATAAGGTAAGAAAAAAAAGCGAAAAGAAAAGTGGAGTGCTATTAAGTGTAATGAAACTCGGTCACGTAAAACATCGCGCTTGGCTCTCGTAAACATTATAACTTTACGGAACGCCATTATTCGAAGAAGCGAGTCGAGCGAGCGCATAACGTGCAATAAAATATCCGGGAGAGGGCAGCGCGCGATGGCGATGGCGATGGCGATGATGATGGCGATGGCGATGATGATGGCGATGGCGATGACGAGGG
>NW_011948417.1:3743474-3752872 GCF_000503995.2 Ceratosolen solmsi marchali
GACGGCGCCTAATGCACCTACGGCGTGGCGTCGCGAGGGGACGGCGAGCGGCTGCAGCAGCTCGGACCGGCCAGCGCCCTGACGTCACCCGGGCCGCGTATCATTTTTAGCCCGGACACGCCCGTGTGTGCGTGCACGCGCGCGCGTCCAGGGAAGCCAGCGAAGGAGCAGAGCCGCTCGCGCCGAGGCCGACGTTTTCACACGGAGCCGTAACTGCCTCTGGCCGATGCAACGCGCTTTCCCTCGCCAGCCCTGGCTACTGCCCGTCCCGAAAGCGTCCGCCACTACGATCCGAGTGCGCCGCGGATCTTAAAGCCAGTGCCGCCGCCGCCGCCGCCGCCGCGGTTATAGCCATCGTCGATGCAGTCGTCGTCGTCGTCGTCATCGTCGTCATCGTCGTCATCGTCGTCATAGTCGTCATTATCCTCATCGTCGTCGTTCTCTTCGTAGTCGTCGTCGTAGTCGTCGTCGTCGTCGTCGTTGTCGTCGTCGTCGTCGTCGTCGTTGTCGTTATTGTTGTTATTGTTATTGTCGTTCATTCTGGGACTTGGATGTCGCAGCGCAGGCGCCGGCCCCTGGGCCATTAGCCGGTTGTCACGGGAGTGTCAATTCCCTCCTTCTTTCTCCACGCAAGGGATATATATCGCGCAATTTCATTTATAAATACGCGGGCTCTTGCCGCTCCGCGCCCAGCCTTTCATTAGCTTAATGCGCAGCATCAATTGGCCCTAATTGACTTGGATCGGGCCGCTCTCCGTGTTATGTTTTTTTGTATTTCCAGAGGCCGCTACGACCGGGCACTCATGCATGTTTCCTCGCGCGAGCGACGAAAGTCATCGTCGCGGCCCTCTTTCCCGTGGCGTTTCTCTAATTACAACGCAAGGAAAGGAGGCCTTGGCTCTCGCGTTACGGCGCCGCGCATCCACGGGCCCCTATTAAAGGAACTTTCGATCCGCATGGGCAATCCACTCCGCCGAAGTGAAAATCCTTGATCCCAATTCGCGGCGCGATCGACGCGCGCCTCCTTCGCGGATAGGAGCCGGTTCCGTTTCATGCGAATGCCCGGAATCGCAAGCGCCGCCCACGTTTCTCCGTTTCATCGATAGTAAAAGATCGGCCAGATTTTCCATCCGAGATTCCACCCGATTCCGGCCGACGATGGGCCTTCCGCGATACGCCGAGAGCACAGCGTCTCATCCGCAATAAGAACGAGGAGGAGCGAGACTCGGCCTCGGTTGTGCGCCCTCTCGTAAACGAAAGGCGTAGGGACCAAGGAAATTCTGGCATTTAATGGAGGCGGGGGTTGGGGGGGGGGAGCGGCGGTATAAAATACCGGAGCAGCGGAAGTGAAACGAATGCCGCGGGCTGGAAGGTACGAGGAGTTGAAGATGTTGATGACAACGGCGGAGCTACGGGGTAGGTACAGGAGGGGCGATGAGCTCGAGGGTAAGGGGTGAGAGATGATGGAGAGGGATAATAGATGAAAGGAAAAAGCCAGGGCTTACGAGGGAGAAAATGAGCACGGGAGAGAGAAATGAACAGTTGGAGTTAAATAGTACGAGGGGCGAAGAGGTGGCGGGAATGCGCGTGTCTACTTGGCATGGAGCGCGGCTCGAGGGACGGGACGAGGAAGGGGAGTCACAATAGCCGAGGATGCATTTTTATTCTAGGATGCTTTAAGAATCACTAATGCAATCGGGGAGTGGTTTGTCGCGCATCGTCGTCCTCTTTCGTCTTCCTTCTTCTTCTCGTGCTGCCGCCGCTGCCGCCGACGCTGCTTCATCGTCATTAACGCGCGGTACGCGTATATTGCTTTGCTCACTAGGCGATTTATCAGTTGAATTGGATATTCCCGGCGTGGTCTTCCTCTACCTTCGATGTGACTATTATTGCCTCTAGCCGGCGGCGTGCTGCCCCCTCCATACAAAGAAAGGAGCAATCTTGAAAAATCTTATCGGGTTCGGCCTCGATATATCGCATTATTATCGCGTCGAGTGATCCAGATGTAATTACGCCATCGCCGCGAAATTAAATTCCGGTATTATTTCACGGCGTGTGTGCGCTGAATTTCAGCCACTTAAAATTACCTAACGGTGCATTGTAATGAGATTTCGAGAAATTAGGTCCCAAGCCATATCTTCATTAGATAGCTCCCGTATACCGATTATTGTGTAAAACGAGATAAACGCGGATATGTACGACAGTCGACTTCTTTTCCCGTCGGTAAAGAATAGGTTAAAATTATCAGGCAGAGTGTTGGTAACGTTATCGCGCGCCAAACAAAGAGCGATTCGCCTATTGCGGAAAGGCTTTCTTAATTCTCATATTACCCATGATTTATTCGTAATTGCAACGAAATTGGAATAGGTAGTTTTATTGGTAATAGCTGGCGGATCGTCGCTCTCTTCCTCGCTTCGTTTCCAATCTTCTCCCCTCTCACATCTTCGCCGCCCCCGAACCTCTCTCCCTCCACCCCGAAGTCAAAAAGTACGTTAAGATTGTCGATGGAAGCTGGTGGAGTGAGTTGGACTCTGACGAGACGGAATCCTCTTAAATAAACGCAGCGCTTCAATTCTCGAAAGAGACAAATTCCTTCCATTAAGGCGAACAATGAAATAGCGTGTCAGGCCCGCCGCCGCCGCCGCCGCCGCCGCCGCCGCCGCCGCCGCCGCCACCGCCGTCTTTTCCTAAAGTGCGTTCGGCCATTTACCCCGAGTCCTCGGGGAGCTTGTAGTTTGTGTCCCCTAAGCACTGAAAAGCGAAAGCGACGACAGCCGCTCTTGAATTTGGTGGAGGAGCCCTTCCGGGCATTGGTTGCGCTTCGCTCGAATTTTTTCCAAATCAGTCGGTTGGCCAAGGAGGAGGCCTCGCTTGCGCTCCTGAGGAGGGACTACGGGGAAAAGGCCGGCACGAGATAAGCCCCGTCGTCCTGTCACGTGCGATGGTACCGGGGAGGGGCGAGGGTGGGCTGCCAACCTACTGCAACTGGCTTTGTACGATTGCTCGGCTCCACCGGTTGCTCTCTCGAATCCCAGCTCCGGGCGTTTTTACTCCCGGCGATTTCTCGGCAGTTGCTACCCGTCAAAGCCGAGTCATTGCCTCGCGCTCGCCACCGATATACTCTATTGCCACGGGATTTCAATCGAGTTCTTTTTTATCATCTCCTTCCTTCCCGTTGTATATTTTGGCTGGCTTTCGCTTCGATGCCAATCGCACGGCCCGAAGAATAATATTAGACGATGGAACGGCATTGCGTTCTCTTATTTTTATTTAAAATATCCTCTACGATATACTTCACCGAATCTGCCTCTCGCATCTACGTCTGCCTATAGCTGTATTATAGCTTTATTTAACTGTACTCCCTATTAAGTATAACAGAGATTAATTGTAATAATGATCGATGAATTGCGATTGAAAAGCACATCTCTATTGGATAAGGCTGGGGCGGTGAAATAATTTTCTTCAAACGTCATCGTTAATCGGAGCAATTGATTAAATCACACGTGCGACTTTAAAAGCGACTGGAACATGAGCTTTGTGAAATTAACAATATGTAATTTAAGAAGAAAAAATTTAACTCGATTTTACCATTTATACGAACGATAATGATCATTTATATTCCCGTATTAATACAATTTGTTGTTATTGTTCTTGTTGTTAAACATTCCCTTTTAATACTTAATATCGACGTATAAATTCAAACGATCTTACGATATTTTTTCTTGCTTTGGGGTTATGTTTATTTATTTATTTTTTTTTTATTTTTTTTTTTTTTTTTTTTTATGACAAAATTATCTCCACGACTTTATATAAAGACGAATGAGTTCTATCGTTAATGGCTTTCAATTGATAAATAAATTAGTATTCCACTTTTCTTTTTTTTTTTCTTCGTTTTCTTTGTTTTTCTTTCGTCAGATATTATTTTAAAAAAATAATTGTCATGGCTTGTATATTCAAGCATTTTCAATCGTCTTGGAATTGACGACATGTTTCGTGCGTTAAGTCGAGTCGGTAATCGCGTAAATATTCATCGGAGCTGGGGTCATTCGACGGATGTACCACACTGCACATCATCATGCGCTTTCATTGGTATAGGTCAGTTGATGTGTTTTTTTTTATTTATTTTTTTTTGTTTTTTAAGTGCTTTCGTTATATTGATTGCGAAGAAGTCCATACTGATCCACACTCCATTTCGTGCTTTCTATAAACTATTTGCACGAGGGTCGATACTAATTAATATCTCTCCCCGGTCTTACAGATCTTTTATACCACTTCATCGCTTATACTTGCCACTCCGACATTAGATCTATCAAGTGAAATTTAACGTTACTTTTACTTTTACCTTTTGGGGAAACACCGTTCGAGAATACGAGCAAATTAACTATAAAGTGAAATTCATTGTATCGCAGCATTTTCATTGTGCCTGATATTCTCATTGAATTTATTCATTTGTCAATTAAGTTTTTTTAAATTGATGTATGTAAGACGTATATGTCATAAAGCTGAATTTTAAAAATCAATTATGTGCGTTGTTGCAAAAAAAAAAAAAAAAAAAAAAAATGTAGAAAATGCAACGAAAATCGCAAAAAATATAATACTGAATGTAATAATGTTTCAATGAAAAATGTTTCAATTAGTCTAGCAATTATTAAACGACATTTAGCATAAATAAATTCTAAAATAATGTATGAATGAAAAAAAAAAATAAAAAAAAAATTGACGCAAGAACCTTGACTATATTTAATATAAAATAATAATTAGCAATGTTTAATCATTCATAAAATGGTAATGCTTTATCGTCTTCGAGATTTATGAAATCTTGGTTTGCATAATTATCATTAGAAACAATTCTGTCCAATGATTAATTTACGCAGTGGAATAAATATCCTTATATTTAGCATGTAAAAAAAAAAAAAAAAAAGATAAAAAAAAAGATAAAAAAAAAGATAAAAAAAAAAAGTAATGTAACGTTAACAGTATAGAATACATTATTTATGTTATATAGAACTAATAATAATATTTCAGATAAAAAATTATCCACCTTTACAATTTTTATACATATTAATCAGAATTAATTATTAGGTTAATCTATGATTGCATAATACATTTTTCAAATAAGAAATTATAAAATGTTTATTCCAATGATCCATACATTTATTATTCAGCATTAACATTTTGTATTAAAATCGAATGTTACGTGAGACAAATAGAAACTATCAAGGACGAGACTATTATTGCTATTAGCAATAATTACAAATATAAAAGGTCGATCATATTATTTCGCTATATATTTGTCAAATTAAACATCTATTCATGCAAAATGTTTTTTTATCTTTAGATTTTGTATGTCATTTATTTCTACGTATTCTTCGAGCGCAATGAAACCGTGCGCAAACTTTATAATAAAAGCCGTTTTTTAAAATTTATATTCAGAACAGAGCAAACGATGCAAAGCCAGTCTAGAAAGCAGATATATGCAGTCCATTTGTGAAAAACATTTTAGATTACCTAGCCTTCCCTGCTTTCAAAATGTTTTGTGAATATAAGTGTGCAGTAAAGGTTTTTCTCCTGTTTTTTTTTTCTTTCTTCCTTTGTTTTTATCATTCTCATTTTGTTATTGTTTCTGCTTTTTCATTTGCCTCGAAAGTCATATGCTTGTTTAATAATTGAGGTAATAAATGGGCGTAATAAAATATTTATCTTTATTCAAATTTTAAATTATCTGCTTGTTCCCGTTGAGTTCACTTTCCTGTGCATCGTAAATCATTATTATACATATCAAGCGCATTTGATGTTTTTTCAATTTCAAGCTCGGCAAAGAGTCCAGGAGAGAGTAGTCCAGTTGAACATTGCCCAACTTAATATTTAAATTACGAGTGAATTTTATTTAACCGCATTATCCATCGTCAGATGTATTAGTGATTGGCTAAAAAGTATTTTTAATGTCGCCTCATTCGACTCATTAGATGACACGTGGGTGATGATAAAAGCTTCCTTTGCCGTGAATTCGATTGAAAAAATCTGGGTCAACGTAAAATAATGCCTCGATTAGCTCTATTAATATTCCAGCTCGATGGTTGGGATGTCGATGTTGGGAAACCGAATAAATGCAATGAAATTCTCATGTTGTAAGGCACGCGATGCCTGGAGCATCGGGTGGCAACCACGAAGCTAAAGAGCAAAAAATTATGTGGAATCGCTTCCTCAAATCCAAGGCCACTAGACTCGGGCAGAAAGGGGGATATATAGGTGGAGGTAGAGGTTGAGGTAGATAGAAAAAGAAGGAGTGATCGAGTGAAAGGGAGAGAAATAGATAAACAGATAGACGGACGGACGGACGGACGGTCGGACGGGTAAACGGGTAGACGGGTGGCAGACAGATAGACAGAGATACAGAGAGACAGAGAGACAGCAGACATATAGTCAGAGTTGCATGGAAAAAGAACGAATGCGGATAAACGCAAAAGATGTGAGGTAGCACATGAGCAGTAAACGAGGCTGAAAACGACAGCCGGAAATTGGGTGGAGGCGCGAGGAGACTTGTCGCGGAGACCCGGGGACCCGACAGCAATGCGAGAAGGCGCCGCTACATCCTCGTACTATTATACGCATATCCTTTGAGTTTGTCTCGCTTTGTCTGACCCTATCACAGCGATTACGTGTCCGACCTGCTGAGGATTCACACAAGGCACGCGAGATGCTTCTCGCGTACTCAGGTACACATCCGCATGTGCATTCTGCACCGGCCAAGGTCACTATTAAGTAGCTCAAGTTCAGCCAATGCTATTGAATAACGATACTCGACATATCCGAGCTCCAACTTTTGCTACACTTTTTTTCTCCAGCACTCTCCTTCACATCATTACGCCCTTGTGCTTTTGACGATTTTGCGAGAGGCAATATTCTCGTGAACCTCCTTCTCTTTGCTGAACGTTCAAATGTTTTACGAGATCGAGCGATCTTACGCGACGTACCTCCTCTAATTCATTTATATTTATTTATGGCCACTGGAATAATAGACTCGATTAGTATTGAAGACAAATGATTATCAATGGTAAAAACACTACTCTCATTATTTTCGGTAACGAAGTTTCGGAAATTTACTTTCAATGTGAAATCAGTTGTGAATAAGCTTTTTATTGTGAGTGGTTATAGATGCTCGAGTGGTAGGGTGGTGTGGGGTGGTGTGGCGTGGGTAGGGGGTGGGGGTGAAGTGGTGGGGGTGGTGGTGGTGGGGAGGGGGGTGGGGGGGTGGTGGTGGATATAATTTTTACATTACACGTATCAAATGGCAATTCGATATAAATTGAGAGGATGAAACACAGGAGTATATAACACAACTGTTTGAGCATTTTATTTCACTACCATAAAATAACAATAATAAACGCGGACGAATCCTCGGAATAGCAAAAATATACGGGCCTATCTATAGGTAAGGTGATAAAAAACAAATGTTAATATTGCTCGTAAAAAGCGAAACATTTTTTCATTCAACCGTGTACTGTACAACATTATCGTTATATACATACAAAAAATAAGACTCGTTTATACAATTAGTGCAACACAATGTTAATTATCTTCTTATACGTATAGATTGTGAAACCTCGTAGATAAAATTTCAGAAGAAAATTGATATTTTAAAAATTAAAATATTTTTTATATTAAAAGCAATGATATTTATAGTTTTTTAAGTAAATATAAGATATATATATGCAAGTAATAGAACGTATCAACCTAAACTATTTTCAAAAACAATAATATTTGTGTGTGTATATATATATATATATATATATATATATATTCAAATAGCAAAATCTATTAATTCGTACTAAATGAAAAAAAAAACCAGTTCTCTGTATTATTTATTTTTACAGATACGTACATGTGCGTGATTATTGTTTATCAGCGTTTTAGGAATAATATATAATGTTAATTTCTCAAGAGCACAAGATTTGCAAAAGTTTATTAATCCAATCGAATATAAAACTTAAGCATAGTTATATGTATCTGTAGCCGTAATCTTAAATTCAACAAGTTACTATAGATTTTAAATTTCTATATAACCTCTCATATTAGGTTAAATGAGATAAAATCTGTATCCGAGATCAAATGAGTCACTTTAAAATAAAAGTCACAGTAATAAAATTCATTTTCCAAAAAATATATAATTTATTCTCACATTTATTTATCCACTCTTCGTTCCACATATACGCGTAAGATACGAATTAAAAAAATATAAGGAATAATGCAATAATATGAATATAAAATTTATAATACCGAAAGGCCGTTTAACTCCTTTTTCAATTTACAAGGAGGTCAACAAATTCTTAGGCATAACGTAAGCTCTAATGATTTATGCATGAAGCGCTGCAAAAACATTAAATTGAATAATTAATGTGTCGTTTGAAATTCTTATACGACGGGGTCAAATTTCGTCTATTAAAACATTATATAATTTGCAATCTTTCAACTAACATAGGGCACTAAGGTTTTCCCATAGGTCTCAGAGGTCTGTCTAGTCATTATACTTTATGTACTCGCAAAGTTCGAACGCACAGTGTTCGATGGTTAAAAATTCGTGTATCAGCTCATGGGCATTCCGTACTCATCCTAACCTCCGTTGATTTTCATATATAAACGGCATATTCGAATCATACACCGGATCAGAAGAATTCAAGAAATTATCGAGACAATAGTGGCGATTCGACGTCGGGTCGCCCGATCGCACTCGCACGCCAGGATCTCCCATCCTCGGCTAAGTGATCCCAGCGACTGTATTATGTATGTATCCAGCTCGGTCGGGACATCTGCCCGGAAGTGCGGACGCTGCAACGTAACCGCGGACTGCAACTCCTCCCTTGGCCGGACTCCCGGAGTCACTCGGGGAAAGTAGCCGGATGCGCGTGGAGGAAGCTTTGTGCCGCGAAGAAGGGCACTCGGCCGCATTTCAATTAGCCCTGCAGACGCAAGGGTAACCGCAAAGGTTGCGCGCACTGGAGTCGCGGTGCTCATCCGTTCCCAATCGCGCCTCCCCTCCATCCGGCCTCCATCGTGATACGTCTGTTACGGGAGCGCGATCGGTCTACGCTTGCGATATGCGTCTGTTACACAGCACAACGTCGACGATAAACGAGGATCAACAATCGACTGCGCACAATGAGACGTAAAGGGCACTCGGGGGTAACGTCTAATTAGCGCTCGGACTGCAATTTTCTCCGAGGTTCCGTGTGCCTCGTGGTTTGGAGCGATTGTCCAGACTCCAACGACCTCAACTACGTTGAAAATGAGGTTATTTAGGGTTATGAAAGGAGTTGATCGCGGCGAGGGCTGGGTACAACCTCGGTCACGACTCCCTCTCCCCTCCCCCCCCTCCCCACTCCACCCCCACCCCCACCACC
>NW_011948417.1:3752898-3757406 GCF_000503995.2 Ceratosolen solmsi marchali
ACCACCACCACCACCACCCCCACCACACACCCCTCCGCGGCTTTCATCAAGCGGTGATAGGAACGAGAGTGGTAAAAGTCGGGAGAGATCGGAAGGTCGGGGGCGGATGCCTCCTCCAACCGTTATTATTAATTGCGAGGGCGCTTTGGCTCGAGCCGGCTGCCTCCTCTCGGGACGGGACGCGTTCCACATTCGTTGGCGCTGGAGGGGCGCGGCGTTGGCATAGGTCAGGTTCTCTCCTCGCGTGCCGCATCCTCCGAGTGCCGAGAAGAAGCCCTCGGAGCGGCAGGAGGGGAGTGTGTTATTGGTGGGGGTAGGAGTGGTTATGGCGGGGCGGGGAGGTGATGGGAGGGGGAGGAGGGCGCTGGCGTAATTATTTGTCGCGAGGCTAGGCGGAAGGGCACTTCGTCGTGGGAGGAATTCGGAACCCGGGCCCTTCGCCGACACGCACTAAGGAAAGCGGGTGCCGTGGTCGCGTAAAAATAGTAGTCTCTCGACGAGAGCCGTCGCCACGACTTCTGCGCTTCTCTCCACCTTCCCCTCCGGCTCTACCCCCCCCCCCCCCCACCCCGCCACCACCTAATTAAAGTGGGCGTCGCGGCCGATTTTATTTCTGGAGTTCTCTCCGGCCACTGTTGACGACGCTTACGACTTTTCACCGGTAAATTTAGCGGCAGCCGCGTATTTTCGGAACCCCGTAGGAATTTATTCAAGCGAAGGATGATGGACACCGGGTTGGTGTCGATACGAGGCTGAGCAGTGCGTGCCATGTCAAAAGAGGGCGATACTCTTGGAAAAGCACGTCGTCGCGGTTCTATCATTGACATTGATCGCACCTGCTGTCCAGTCGTATCTTTCTTTCACTTTTTCCTTCGCAGCGTAAGGCCTTTCTCGCGCCTCGACTTTTCCCATGCATCATTGTAGCGAATTTTGCCATTAAATAGTGATTTTCTTCGTTAGAGAAACGCGCCAATCGACTTACAGCGATGTTTCATCGCCTAAATAAATGATATTATCTGTTATTTTGCAACGGAAATGTTTATGCAGAAGTTTAGTAAATAATCTAAGGACTTTATTAATATTTGAAGGGAAGCCATGCGAGTAAGAAGCGACAAATTCACTAGGGCGTCTTCCACGTCTTCTTCTTCCTCCTCCTCCTCCTCCTCCTCCTCCTTCTTTTCTTCTTCCTCTTCTTCTTCTTCCTCTTCTTCTTCTTCTTCTTCTTCTACTTCTACTTCTTCTTCTACTTCTTCCTCTTTTTCTTCTTCGTGCTGCTGCTGCTGCTGCTGCTCCTCCTCCTCCTCCTCCTCCTCCTCCTCCTCCTCCTCCTCCTCCTCCTCCTTCTTTTCTTCTTCCTCTTCTTCTTCTTCCTCTTCTTCTTCTTCTTCTTCTTCTACTTCTTCTTCTACTTCTTCCTCTTTTTCTTCTTCGTGCTGCTGCTGCTGCTGCTGCTCCTCCTCCTCCTCCTCCTCCTCCTCATCCTCCTTCTCCTCCTTCTCCTTATTCCCATTCTCATTCGCATTCTCACTTTTCATTTTGTTTTATTTAATCTTTAGATATATGTTTAGTATGATAAAGTTGAAGAAATTTTATTTTAGCCTAATCTAATAATAGTCCGGGGAAATATCACGAGTATTCGAATCGAAAGTTGCAGTCAATGCTAAGTGTAAGAATTTACATTTCATGGTAAAATTTCATAATTTTGAAGCTTGTTTCGCATTTTTGCTTCATCGACAAACCAAGAGTTCGGCCGATGCGTGAACGAGTTAGTCTAGACTGTTTTTTTTTTTTTTTTTTTATATCTTCTCCCCATAGATAATATTATCTTTAAATTACAGTACACGCTAGTTTCGTGTTATTTTCACACACGATAAGCATAGTAACGCAATCATAACGCAAAACTAATCATAATATGACTGTGCAGTGACATATGAATACTCAAGGAAATCTTTATTAACGTAAAAAAATTAACGCATTATTCTCGATTGTGTACGCAAAATTTTTATTTTATCATCGTGGAATATTTGCGTCAAGGCATCATAATTTATATTGCTTATTTACGTGTATATACATCACCCGTGGCAGGATTTAAAATATCAGATAATCCTTGATTTGAGAATCAGATAAGTCATAAATTCACGAATTAATGGCCACTCGTGCGTGAAAGTCGCGTCGCGTCGCGTTGCGAATTCCGAAATATCACAGCCGTTCCGGTTTTCCAGTACTTAATTCAGACCTCGTATATAAATAATTCCCTTTTATATTTACGGGCACAGTGCATCTCGTGTGCTCATTACGCTTCTCCCGTTCGCCTGCTCACTTAGCCTCGAGAGCGCGTGGGCGGTAAAATTCATTTTCACGCCGTTTGAGCCGAGATTTTCGCGGTTTTCCAGTCCTCGTGTCTGCGTATTAAAGCTCTTTGGCCGAGAATCTTGCTACCGTGGCTTTAGCTGCCCTCACGCACACATTCTTCTCTGCTTACTCACTATCGCCAGACGTTTTACGTCGTATTGTGGTGTCTAGTACTACCTTGTACTCTCTTTCGCGGTAATTACGCTCATGGTACAAATGAAAATGATTATCAAATGCATTATCGCCTCGAATTATAAGTCGGTAAATTGTACCACATATGCCTTGCCTCAACATTATCGAAATTTCTAATTAAATTGCAAATCTAAGGTTCTGTCGTGTCAGATTGTCATTCCATTCCTCTTGTTTGTCACTCGATCCGAATGAAATTTTGCTCCACATCCTCTGCTCACACTTTTCTGAATTTATGCAAATAAATTAACGGACTGGATTCTTACATGGAGACACTTTTTTTTTTTTTTTTTTTTTTTTTTTTTTTTTTTTTGTAAAATATTATCGAAAAATATTATATCGAATAACTTTGTATTATCAGATCAAAATTATTAATATAAATGTCGCGGTATAAGACTTTTCTTTCTATATGATATTCTATATGATAAATGTTTCTTCTTTAAAAGATTCGCAATAACGTAGTCTCGCTAAAGATGTGCATGTGCAAAAATACGCATAAAAATTTTGTCACACACTTTGATAATCTCATTATACTTAGGGGAGCGGAAAATAAATGAATGAGTAATTTGAGAGGAAGACTAAAAAAACCATTACATGCGAGACACGTGCCAAGAACATTTTCGCGCTGAATGAATTGATCGAATGGCCAAATTTTATGAAAAATCATGTTTCCAATAATAAATGCTCGAGTATTATTCTGAAATGCGTGTAATTGTGTAACTTCATTTTAATGTAAGTATAGAAAAATGCTAATTTTTAGGCTTCAATTTGAATTGCGATAATCGTATTAAGATTAAAAACAAATTGTCAATGTCGTGAAAATAATGTGTGCAATATATTGTGTACGATATCATCTGCGATCAAAATTGACGAAGAAAAAGAACTTGGAAAATCGTGAAAATTATTATAACGTTGAGCGAGTAGAATCTTAAAGTAACATCAGAAAAAGATTATTTATTCTTAGAATACGTGGTCGTAATCTTCTCGTTGAGCCGTACATCTTGCAATATTAGTTAGAAAATTCGTATGAAAATCTAAAAGCTTTATAAAAAGTTTATAAAAAGAATTCGTAAGACTATTTTCTCTAGTGACGGTATGTTTCGTAAAACAGATGACATCTACTTTACTGAGTACCGATATACATAAAATGGTACTTGAATTTTTTTTTTTATAAACGTTAATAGTATTGTGCATTATACCTATATACCTATGTGTATGTACATATATATATATATATAATAGTCTATGTATATATTATAAATGTATTGAAACTTTATAAGCCGATAAGGCCGACGAGTGAGCTCATCTCACAAGTGTATTTTTATGTGAATTACAGATGCTGTATGCCAAGTACTGTGTAAGGACAGAAACTCTACCTCAGTGCGATGTGGTTAAGCGGGGAGACACGATCAGGTGATAAGGACTTCTGACCATTCTTGTACGGACCCTAATATAAAGGGCCTCGAACAAACAACGGAAAGTAGAAGAAAAAGAAGAAGAAGAAGAAGAAGAAGAAGAAGAAGAAGAAGAAGAAGAAGAAGAAGAAGAAGAAGAAGAAGAAAAAGAAGAAGAAGAAAGAAATTAATTTACTATATACTGCAAGATATAACAAAAAAAAAGAAAATAAATAAATAAAAAATCCTCGGCCCTGCTAATATAATATAATATAATATAACATTAATATAATACAATATAATATAATAAAAAATAATATAATATAATATAGGGCGTACTTTTACCTTGGACAAAATACCTCGAGCCTACAAGTACCTTTAAACTTACCTTCAATCGCAGCGCAATAGTGCCTACACCTCTCCCACACTTACTTGTTAATAAAGCCAAGAGAAATAAAATAAAGTAAAGGGGGAGATAAGTAAGGAAGTTGATGTTGTAAGCGCAAACCCACAAAACACAGTTCAAACGAAACCCTAATACAAACCTCAGCACAAGCCTCTTCAGAAAAATAT
>NW_011948417.1:3757506-3760942 GCF_000503995.2 Ceratosolen solmsi marchali
AGTGTACCTGTTAAGAAAAGAAAAAGAAGAAGAAGAAGAAGAAGAAGAAGAAGAAGAAGAAGAAGAAGAAGAGGAAGAGGAAGAAGAAGAAGAGGAAGAAGAAGAATAAGAAGGAGAAGAAGAAGAAGTACAACAGATGTATTTACGATATTTATGAGAATAAGGGAGAAGTGAAAAGTTATAGTAGCTTAGTTTGATTATCAGCTTCAAGTAAGGTAGAAAAGCGATAGAAATTGGAAAAGAGTGAAATCCAAGTTGCAAGCTGGTTTTGCGAATGTCAGCCACCGCCACGATCACACTGCCAACTCACAAGAACAATCCGAGACTATTCTGAAGCTGCGGCCGACTTGGAGGTGAGCCATTATCTTTCATACCGCTTTTCTCATTAATTCCTTGTCCCGCTTGTTCGAGTTCGCGATTACAATGCCGTGGTTTTCGCTAAAGTGAGAGCATCTCGTTTACAAACAGATGCCACGTCCGTTTCTCCTGGGGCGAATTAACGTTGCTCAACAGTTTCCATTAAGCTACCGGCATTACTCTCTATCGAAAATTGCCAATTATGAATTACTCGGTTTATAGGCTGAACCTTGAAGCGGAAAGCTCTTTTACGCCAATCATCACAGGCCCTGCAATATAACGAAACAGAAGTTTAGAGAGATAGAGATAAAGAGATAAAGAGATAGAGAGAGAGAGAGAGAGAGAGAGAGAGAGAGAGAGAGAGAGAGAGAGAGAGAAAGAGAGAGAAAGAGAGAGAGAGAGAGAGAGAGAAATCTGCCAATTGATAGCAGAGCCGACTTTTTGCCGGAGGTAGTGCGGAAAAATAGACAAAAGCGCGGTTACCTGCATATTGATTTTTATTTTGAATTGTCTGAGCGCAGTCTAGTTCATATCCGGCGAGTATCCATCGTTCGTTCAGGTACATCGCACACGCGCTCATAAACTACCGAATCAAAAATGCCTTTTATCCCCGGCAATGTCGATGTTCTCCTAATGATTTCCGTGAGTTGCAATTTCGCAGAATTATCCTCACATTTATTTATTCCTTTCAAATAACGAATATTTCAGGAATTCGAGTGTGACAGTCGTAAGGGACAGCGCGGCGTTTACTAGCTCGTAAAGCTTAATTTTACTCGCATAAAGTAGCGTTTAACTTGACAATTAATTCGGTCATTTTCCCAACTCTCTTAATAAATCCCTCGAAACCTTACGCAACAATTATCAATCCAATTTAATTAACAAAAAAAATATATATATATATATATTCGATTTTTCGCAATTTTTTACGAGATATAGATTACACTAACGGCTAGTGCCGAAAGAACGATGCAATTTTAAAAATACGGACATAAAATGTCTTGGTTAAATAAATACGTATTTATTAACGAATAATTCAAATGATGAATTATGAATTAGCATCATTATGCTTAAATATAGTGAAATATAGTACAAATTTTCTAAAAATCCCATCTGGCAAATAAAGTCACGTTTTACAATCACAGCATCATCGTTAAAGTAAATTTTGTTCACATCTCGTCTTTAAATACGTAGAGATCCCATCTCACTGTGATGAATATTAAATGTTGGGGCATTTGAAAAGCCTTTTGTCATAAAAAGCATTAATTTATATTTGGATTATAAGTGATTATGTTCGTCCGAAGAAGACTATGATTGGACAATTTTCTGAAATGCCAAAATAACGAGCGTTTCATTTCTTCTTATTGTCACTTTTTCATTTCCATATCGTCGTGCGAAACAAACTAACTCCATAAATGAATACATTAGAATTTAATATTAGACCAGCGGACCAGCTCACGTTCTTCGAATTACAAACGTCGGAAAAGGAGAAAAAAGTACGGTTGAAATGTGTACCAGAGTTATTTTGCGCGCAGACTTGAGATTTGAAATTTGAAAAGATACGTGCTGAAACAGCCGCACGTGATGCTTTAGTCGAGGAGAACTGTCTCGACTCCACTGACTTCTCACGTTACTCGTGCACTACTTCGGACACGCGAGCGCGCACTCAAACTTATTTTTCTATACATTTTTCGCCTCCTGCCGCTCTGCCCTTCTAACCGTCCGCGTCGTGATATCGCTTATATTTTCACGTCACATTTTCCTCTTGCACGTGTGGATTAGCCAGCGCTCGCTTAAACGTCGGTTTAACAAATACCCGAGTTCGAGCGATAAAAGTAATTTTAGCGTGCAAGCTGCTCACTTTTCAATAAACGATTAACATCATATGTACTTCTACGGGTAGCGATATAATTTTTCTCCTAATTATCGATGACTCTTGTTAATGGGGGCTATAATACTATTTCATTAATATCGCGGCCATCGCAAATAGAACATCGATAAGCCCACTTACAATATCCTACGTCAACGCGTACTTGTAAGCTTATTTGCAAGACGTAGTAGTGGATTTTATTGTCAAATTGTCGTAGCCTGACGTTTTAACGAAATGGTTTAATTTACCATCTCATTTCGTTCTTACGGGCACTGTATCGATTTATTCCGCGTCCAATGGATCACCGACATTGATAGATAGCGCGTGACACCGTTCCTTCACATCGACTGCTAACACATTGGCACTAAAATTTTCATCGTCGACGTAATTCAGGTAAATAAGCGAGTGCCGCATCAACGAATAAAACTTCATATCCGGGAGCTCCGGGCGACGAAAGTTGCAGAGGCGAGAGGCGCGTGCGAATACCGATCGGGAAAGAGGAGGACAAAAAGGAGGCGGAGCGGGAAAAACAGCAGCAGCAACAGCAACGCGAGGCCATTGTTCCGAAAACAGTTACCTACATTCTTTCATGCGCGACTCCAACGTCGTCGCCTGGGCTCCCTTCCCTCCCTCTCACAAACCACCCTGCACCCACCTCCTCCCTCGTATGCCAGTGCCAATACCAATCTGGCGCTGCCCTCGTGCTGCTGGCCACTCGCGCTCCGCCGTCCCATCAAAGCCGCTTGTCTTCGCTTCTCGGTAAAGGAAGGCGCGCGAGTCGGCGTAGGAAGAAAGCGCCGAGGAAGCGGCGGAATCGCGCGTATGTCCGTGGGCGCTTTACGAGCCGCTGTGCCAGCGCGGAAAACTCCGACGTTTAACTACAGGGGAGGCTGGCAGCGACTGGTAAAAGGAGGAGGGAGCGGCAAGGGCATTTACGTCGGGGATTTACGACGGCGTGGCATCGTCGGCCCGCGTCCTCGGTTCCGCCATTTTTTCCCTCCTGATCCTATTTGTCGCCCCCTTGTCGTCTTCTTTGTGCGTGAGCTCGCGAGGACGATGAAACTGCAGCTTAAGGGGCGGAGAGAAGGACCGCAGGTTTATTTATCCCAGAGCGCGTGCATCGCGCGTCTATTTCCGCGCGCTCGCACTCGCGTAATTGCCAGAGCTCCCGGTGATTTATCGACGCCCGCTAGCCCCCCCCCCCCCCCAGCC
>NW_011948417.1:3761107-3767186 GCF_000503995.2 Ceratosolen solmsi marchali
CACCCCCCCCCCCCCCCGCCACCCCCCGCCAGCCACCGCCATCCACCGCCAAACGCCTCCAACCCGACCTACCCAACACACACGCAAAATAAATGCAACGCTTCCTCGTTTTCTTTTCGTCGAGCTTGTTTTGCTCGCGTATCAGTCCATCCGCCGTTTGCGCCTTTCTTTCGTCACTTCACTACAATATTTTGTTGCAATTTTTTCCTTTTTTTTTTCTCCTCTCTCTCTCTCTCTCTTTCTTCGTTTTTTTTTTCACATGTATTTGTTTGGCGACGAGTGCGCATCGCCGGCAAGAGCGCAATGATGACATTCTTTTGTCATGCGCCTAGTCATTATTTCACCTCGTTTCACTTTATTTCACGAGCTTTTCCTCGACTGTACATCTAATGAAGTACTCCTTTCACGAGGACTGCCCGTCCTGATCCTTGTCCCTCCGCATTTTTGCCCGACCTTCCGTGCGCTCCCATCGCTACTCGATAACCGTGCATTTAACTTCTCGACAGTTTTTTGCATGCACGCGCACACCGACACGCACAACATACTCCGCCTCTTTCTTACTCTTCATTAATCCGCTAGCGTCTCCTTTTTCGACCTCCTTATTCCTGTAATAAAGTGCACACGTAAAAGGCTTTTTCTCGATATAATTACGTTTCAGTAGCATATTTACCGACCTTTATTCCGACTAATAGGAGCCTATTATTTCCCCGTTATACACCACCATTGTAATCAATATAAACGATAGAATTCCTTATAAATTAATGAAGCTTTAAGCTGCTTTGCGCTATTTTATCGTTATATATATATATATATATATATATATATATATATATATATATATATATATATATATCTATATATATATATGTGATGTATAGATTTTAATGAGACAAATATTTCATGAAATTGAAAAATTAAATTATTTTCAATCTCAATATTTTCATACTCATTACACACTATGCTTTTTTCATTGACGTTTAATCATTTTAATTAATCTTTAGTTGATTGAAATTTAATGTGTATTTTTGTATATTTATGTGAAATATGCACACCTAAGATTCTACGAATTATTTATCAATTTTGTTTTGGGTATTTTCGAGTGCGTCGAAGAATTTTTAACTCGAGATTTTCTCTCATTAGTGAAAAACATAAAAACAAAACAATGTTCTCTTTGTAAAATTAAATAATTCATTTTTTATTTTAACTCTTTTATTATTATTATTAAAACGATGTGAATATTGCTCAATTAAGGTATGTAAGGTAATTTATACGCTAGTACCGCTCTAAAGATAAAAATCTTTTCGTTATTCATATATTGTTGGCGAAAGTAGTATGTATTTCACCTATCAAATGACACAATTTCGTACGGCAATAAGTTATGTTATGCATAACCGCAGGGCAAGGCGGCATCGCGTACGTTATTGTTGTGCATTTTGAGTTACTCTAAATCCAAAAAAAAAAATTAAAAATATCGAAACATACGTGCCTTCAACATAACTAAAAAATTGAATGGAACGAAGTGGTTACATATATATATATATATATATATATATATATATATATTTTTTTTTTAATTTGTTAATATGTAGCACAGGTCGATTACCATTAATTATGTATTTTTCAAATTTTTGTTGGAGATAAAAATAGTTGTCGTGTATTTGTAATGTACGTTTATTAAAATGAGCATTGAATGATAATGTTGGAGTAAGTATTGAGAAGCAGAGTTAAACGTAGTAGAGGTTTTACCATTTTAATGTCCGATTTTGTTTTATATTGATGCATTTAAGAGTATTCAATCGTCAAGCTTTTTCCTTATTCTTCGGCATTTCAATGACATAAATTAGTTGAGATGTTTCATAACTTTCAATTTTAAACATATAAAAGAGGGAAAAGGAGGGGGGGGAGAGGGAGGAAATTAAATAGAAAAATTATTAGTATAGCAATGCTACCTCGTTCGAGAAACAGTGGAACAACCAAAGATTTAAGAAATCTTTGGCTAAAAATCATAATTAGCTCCTCAAAGAGTACAATCTCTCTACTTACAATAGTCTAATTATAACGAATGAAATAACCGCACAGGCAGAAGAATTAATGCCAAATGAAAAAAAAAAACAAACAAACAAACAAACAAACAAAAAAACAGATGATAAAAAAGAAAACAAAGAATTGAATTATTAAAATAATAAAGGATACAAACTTTTATTTGCTAGAAGGAAAAAAAAAATATAATAAATAAAAATGCTTGCTGGCTGCTTGTGGTTATTAGAAAAAAGAAAGAAAAGAAAAAAAAAGAAGAAGAAATCTTAAAGGAATATTAAAAATACGATCGAGAATCAGATTGAGAAATTGCCTGAAGCGATATTAAAATAAAAGAAATTTTGCCCGCCACAATAATATCGAATTGGCGTTGGCGAGCAAAAAAGAAACTTTGTACAATTAGACGTCGTAAGGTTGGCGGCTAGTCGTTGGCCGGGACGTTTGAGGGCGAGGGAGGAGAAAGGGAGGTTAGGAGAGTGAGCGAGTGAGAGAGGAGGAGTACGACGACGAGGGCATAAGATAATTTTTGTTTATTTCGAGCAGGACGAGGTGGGGCAGAGAGCAGGAGGGCTCGTGCGCGTACACGAGTAACTTCAGCCGGGGAGCATAATGGCGTGGGGGGCTGAAAGCCGTAGTTGGAAGGCGAGCGAACCGCGTGCCAACCCTCGGCTCTCGGTGCCGCGATGCGCGAGGAGGCGGTATTGATTTCAGCGCATAAATAGACCGCAGTCTCTATTATTCAAGCCCGTCCGTCTATATTACCGGCGAACTTTTACTTGGGAGCGCGGGGGCCGAGGAGCCGCTTCTTCTTCGTGTACTTCCAGCGATCTCGGGGCCCGATCTCTCGCCAATTCTTCTGGCAACGCGCTTTCACGATGCGCAAATAAATGAGACTCGGCCGGTCACGAGTATGCTCAAGGTCCCCAAGTCTAAGGTTATCGTTGGATTGGCCCTGCTAATCCGCTCGATCCATCGTCCCGTCGGTTTGACGAACATCTCGGTAAGGCCGAGGCCCCGTTACCTTAGCTACCTATGCTATTTTGGGTACGAGGAGTCGGGGCTGCGCTTACGTTTTCACGTAGAATGCAAAATCCCAATTGCAGACGGGCGATGAAATTCGAGCGCCGAGGACGACGTATTTTCTATTAGTTGCATCGCCTCCTCGACAAAACTTTCCCGAAGAACCATTGGAAATTACGATGATTTCGAAGGAAAGCTAATAATGAAACTATTGATCGTTTATTTATTTTTTTTTTGTTTTTTTTTTGTTTTTTTTTTGTTTTTCGTTTTTTTGTTTTTTCTTTTCTTTTTGCTTCCATACATAAGTTTTCATTCGTATTTATTAACTGTAATTGCTACTGATCAAGTAAAAGTATTATTAAACGTATGCGTATTGTAAAGGAAGTTAAAAATCATCACTACGTTGAATTTGTATAAATCGTAATTTTTATGCAATCGAGGCATTTAGCAAAGTGTACTGCGTAAAGTTCATTAATATTACGTTGGCATAAGCACTTTTATCGAAAATAATGTTTTAAATTTTAAACGTACGTGGCAGGCATTTAGTGCTTTAGCTGGCAAACCAGTGAAAAATATAAGTAGCGAAACATAAATTAAATCCAATTACCGCGTCACAGGGTATTGATTACTTATTATTAATCTCTTGAGCACAGCGCTGACCACCAATGTAAACTGCTACGTGGCATATTTAAACTTACAAATTTGAATGTTCTTATTTTCATTTTTTGTGTTTTCATTTTCCTTCTTCCAATTTTTAATGTACGTGTAATTATATCGTGGCTAAGTTCGTACGAAGAAAATTATATCAAGAATCTGAGCAAATCTGTATAATCACATACGACCCGTTAAATATTACGGATAATGTATTTGCTTATAAATTTGTTTAAACGTTCCAGAATAAGATTTATACCGTGTAACCGACGCGGTAAATAAGTCTGCTGCGAGTACACGCGCCTGATAACGCATTCGTTAATAATTTTTTAATTTATCATCCATCGGCTCGTATCTATTATTTACATATGCAAGTTTGGGCGGAAAAGCAGTTATACGGGAAATAGCTAAAGATTTTACTGACAAATAATAAAGCTTACTTGCCAGGCTAATGTAATTAGATCCGAAATTTATAATTTCATTATAAATAATATTCATTATAAATAATAGCAACAGCTACTCCGCCTAATTTTAGTATAAATTTAGCAAAAAAAATTATTACCCGACCTAACACACGTTAGAGGCTTTATTTTCTAATACTTTTTCTTCTCCACAGTGCCTTGCACATGATAAATATTTCATATATGCTATTTATCGCTGTTAATGACTAAAGCATGGATTTAGAATACAGCACAAGAATGGAAAAAACTTTATAATTAGATTTGCGCAAGTGAAAATTGGAAAAATGATATTAAAAGGAAAAAAGAAAAGTAGGAAAGAAATCAATGCACTAGGTAATTAAAAAAAAAAAAATTAATTAAATTGTACGACATATCATAATTTATAATAAAATGATAATCATTTTGATTGTGTATTTATAAATTGTGTAAATAACTATCAATCTTGTGCAAATAGATAATGGCAATGTTGACAAAAAAAAAAAAAAAAAAAAAAATTAAAAGAATTATTGTTACAAAAGGACCATATTTGGTAACTGGCATGTCAATTTTCATTAAATAAATTTCACATCAAACATACTTTGCAAATTATATACACTCGATATATACTTGAACATGCGTATAAATCGAAAGTTTATCTCTCTCTCTCTCTCTCTATTTATTTCCATATCTCCGCTATTTGCCGAAAATAATATTCAATATTTAACGATGACACACGCTACCATTCAAGCACACTCTTATCTCCTATATTTTAACAATTTTAACAATTTTAACAATTTTAACAATGCCTTTGGCCGACCCGTGTGCCCCATGTCGAGAATGTCGGTATGTATCCGTTGCCCGTTGCTGAATAAAATACAGGCTTCACTCTCGCATAACACTACACTAGCTCGTGTTCATAAAAAGTTGTTGTTTTATCAGAGCGAGGGTGAAAAACGCGCGCGTGACGTTATGTAAGGTAAAGGAAAGTCATTGAAAGAGTACGTGGAAAAGAAAGAGAATTAACTAGAACGAGAGTTCATCTTTGAAAAACTCCAGCTGTATGTGCCGAGTATATTCATTCATGGAGTCGTGACTGTCTCGCTCTTGAGAATTAACAAAGTCTCGGAGAAACATGTTCCCAAGCGCACTTCTTCCTCCATTCCTTTCAAAATTAAATATTTTTTTGGTAAACTGTTTTTGAGATGTAAGGAAAATAATAAACAAGACGTGCAGAAAAACTCGCATATTTCAAGATAATAAAACGAGACGTCAAGCTTAATTCTTAAAATTTATTATAATCGTTATAAAATTTTCGGATTCGAGCGAGCATCCTCGAGTCATAAATTAGGAATTTTTTCGCCCTCGCGATAGAAAAAATTTTTTGACATATCGACAAATGAAAATACATTCTATTTAATTTACACGGTATAATAAATTTATTTAACGTCGAACCTCGTATTTTATTCCCGTACATTTATTCTTTATCGTATTTTACCAGAAGCATGACGTTATTAAACGCTTTATATTTGTCGCCTGCATTAAGATCGTAACGTTTATTATATTCCGATAAGGAATAATGCAAAAAATTCATGATATCATAAAATTCGATAATTTCAAAAGCGACGATTGTTTTATACAATTGCTTGCATCCAGTTGACCGACGAAACGAGCGAAAAAATTGCATACATCTCTTATTAACTATTTCTTCCTACGATGCGCGCGATAACCTTAGCGCCTTATATACAGCAAATAATCGCAAATCCTAAGACAATAGGACATTGACAAATTAATCGCTAATAAAAAGAAATAAGAATTCAATCGCTCCTCGAGTTAAGCGATGCATTGGCTTACGTAATGCTCGCTATTACATATATAGCGCAATTCGTCATACTGCCAGTGCCGCCCCCCCCCCCCCCCCCCCCCCCCCCCCC
>NW_011948417.1:3767300-3775923 GCF_000503995.2 Ceratosolen solmsi marchali
CTCTCTCTCTCTCTCTCTCTCTCTCTCTCTGCGTCTGTGCGTGCGTGCGCGCGTTTGCACTTACTGCATCTCCTAAAAGCAAATTCCGCGTTTAATGATATCAACGAGAGTGCCTGAATGTATTAATTAAATGCTTATAAATCCACTGCGCTATCTCTATTTGAGTTCTGAAATTCGCACACTTGACCTTGCGCTCGCTTTTTTCACTCTTATCGGAAATTTGAATTGATAATTCGTTCGGTTCTTTTATTTTGCTGCTTACCACGAGCAAAAGAATGAAAAAAAGTAGAAATCGTAGGTCGGCAACGACTTTGCAACTCGTTTAACACTCAAATGAATGCTGTCGCTTATCGTGAGGTGCGTGCGCACGTACGCATTAACCTTGAAAATATTGAATTCCTCGATGAGATTTTTTTTTTTCTTTTCAATTTAAAATTCATCTATCTTACGAGCGAAAAATGTGTGTACATTTTGTTGTAGCCGGTTCAAGTCATTATGTATGACGATTGAGAGAATAATTACTAAAACATTTACGTACAAGTGAATTTTTCTTATTTATTTTCACTGTTTTTTTAAAAATTTTTTTTGTCCTTTTCTTTTCTTTTTGTTTGTTTGTTTGTATGTTTTTTTTTTTTTTTTTTTTTTTTTTTTTTTTTTATACTATTATTTACATCGATTTTCATTTTTTTATGTATAGGTTTCGAATAATAAAGTACATTATTGTATGCTAACCTATTATTACAAAAAATTAGTGGCTCCTCAGTGTGTGTACGATAAAACATAAAGTAATGTGTAATTATTATAATTAATATTCATTAAATAACACCGGGACGTGACTTGAAATATTATTTTTGTAAATTAACGCAAATGACAACTCTTGATAAAATTAATTTTTATTATAATGCATAAAAATAAAGGCGGTTATAAAGTAACGCAAATAAAACGAAAGTATAACAATATGATAATATATAATCAAATAATTTGTATTATTTTTAATAATAATATTCGGTATAGTCGGATTTGAAAATAAATTCTGCTCATCTAGATATTATAATTCGCGTGTGGATTTGCTAAGAATAAATGCAAATGATACCTTCTCTTTGGAGTAACATTTAATGCATATTAAGTGTTGCAGCATTAATTTTGTTTCTTCGTTGTGATAAACGAGCTTTCATCCAATATTTATACATCGTACAATTAATATTTCGATTTAACTTTCCATTAACTTTAAAGTTCATTTTCAATAGACTATAACTATTTGTAATAGACGGAAAAATTGACAAAAATAAAAAAAAAAAAAAAAAAAAAAAAAAAAAAAAAAATAAGAAGTAGAAGAAGAAGAAAAGAAGTAAAAGAAATGATAAAATTTTCGTGAAAGAATGACTATTGTCGTACGAACGAATGTAGCATTGAAGTTTAATACGAAGCGAATAAACGTAGTAATGACTTGAAGATCCTGGATCGGTAAAAGATCAACATCTTGACTAAAGATATGATGAAGGAATTGACGTGTAAAAGGTCCAAGGGAAGCGGCACCAAGGGAAAAGGAAAATATAAAAGAGTATGGTGTAGAGGATTTCAAAAGTATCGGACAGATAAATCATGTATAATTTCATCGGAATGATTTTTTTTTTTTTTTTTTTTTTTTTTTAAATAACCATTATGTTTTTTATGAATACAATAAAGCTATGTGTTTGTAAGGATGAAGGTTACACATTTGTAAAGATTATTTCAGAACCTATTAGTCTTTTTACTCTCTCTCTCTCTCTCTCTCTCTCTCTCTCTCTCTCTCTCTCTGTCCTTCTCTTTCTGCGTGTTTTGGTGTGCCTTTAACATTAGGATTTATAGGCTAAAAGTATGAAAAAATTTGCGGGTGATTAAACTTTTCTTATCATATAAATGACACAGAAATAAGAATTTTCATAATCTTGCGTATTTGATTTAACAATTTAATTACTTTTCGTAAAATTGACCGTATTAAGATAAAGAAGTTATTCACAACGATGATTATTGAAATATGTCGTCAGGAAAACTCGTTTTGTTCGTAAAGAATCTCTTTTCACGTATGTGCAAATGCCGCATTCGTAAGTGCGACATACGATGCACGTTCACTTTACGTCATGAAAAATTCTTACTACGACACATGACGTCTACTCGTATCGTTAGATTTTTTTTTTTTGTTTTTCTTTTACCTTTTCTTTTTACTTTTATATGTACCGAAAATATGGCCGCCTCGTGTATCCGCAGAGAAAATTAAACGACGCATTTGTAAGAGATGAAAGGTGGTTTTCTTTTGTAAGACAACTATTAATTGGAATTGTCAAAGTAAATTAATTTATGAAAATTATTTTATTACAAATAATGATATAATGATAACATATAATGACACGTAACATTGTAATATATCGCTAATAAATTATAATTTGCTTGTGCAGGTACTTGTATTATTTTCAATCGAACGAGTTAATTTAAGTGCAATTCTTTTGTCGAGAATATGAAAGTAAGGAATGTCGAACGAAGCAGAAATTACGTATTTACACGAGGCTAAATATACGCAAGTTAATGTCCGACGAAACGATATTTCACCGAAAAATAAAGCCACGCGAATAATTTATAATATAAACAAAGTCATATATGCACTTAAGCCAAGTAGATGCAACGCGGCGCTTCAATACGATCAATAACATTCTTACGCACTAGATTGCTATATCAATATATATATACCATCAAATATTTGAAGATGGTATATATGTCAGTGTATATAACGATGTTAGAAGAAGAGGGGCGATTATTGCACAAAGGAATGACATTGCTTAATCGCTATTTCACAAACAACCCAATCACTAATTTACCGAGTGATGAAAAGCAGCGCGCCACCAGTATCGACTGTAACAAAAAAGATAAAAAAAGAAGAGAAAAGAAGAGAAAAAACAGGCGTTGGAGGAGGGGGGAAAAACACGAAAAGAAAGAGAACAGGCGAACGTGGAGGTCGGCCGGGAGTTAAGAAATGGAATGAAGTCGATAGATAGGTAAGACTGTAGGAATCTTCTCCTATCAGCCGCTTTCCACGCGCTCCGCTCTATCGCTCCTTATGTAAATACCAGCGTAACTCGAGATGCCATTGGGCTGGGGCTGGTCCGGGGGGAGAGCGGAGTAGCCTCCGGGGCAGTTCGCTTACGGAGAAACGGCGAGCTCGCGCGAGATGCAAGAGTCGCCGTGGCCTCGGGAGAGCTCGAAAAGCGCCAAGTGGAAAAAGCGGTGCCGAGCGCCGTTGCTTGGCATCGCTCTTGGCTACGCAAAATCTTGCATCGACGGTTATATTAAGAGGGACTCGCACCGCTGGTGGCCAGGGTTGCGCCACAAGGGCGGGAGCGTGGCCAAAACCATCTCGGTGGTCGATCCCACACTCGGCCTTATTATGTCCGTAGGCGCGTGCGCGACTTCTCGCGACCCGCGAGCCAGCTGAATCGAGTGCCGATTGATAAAGATCGATAACGGCCGGAAATCCGCGAACGCTTGGGACCGTGGTAGAGCCGTTATCGTGGCGACCGGCTCTCACTCTGACTCGCTGCCAATTCACTGCGGGCAAGGGGCCCTGTGTCCGATTGAGGCGAGGACGAGGGCGTGGGCGAGGGCGAGGGGAGCCATTAGGTAAGTCGATCGTTAGATAAAGTCAAGCGTTATCGACACTCTAGCGGTATGAGTAGTACAGTTAACGCGGGCGTACTCATTGTAAGAATCGCAAGTGCCGTTTAGTCTTGAAATTCGAGCTTGATGAGCGCTTTGTCGTTCTGGGTTGCTTTGATCGTAATGCGAAGCCAGATATTCCGTAACACACCGGTAGCAAATACATTACATTGTCGTGCTATAAGCTATCGTCGAAAAAAAAATAAGGATATTCATTATTTTCTTTATTGGATAAATCGTGCTTTGCAATATTAGTCGTTCGTCGACCATATAATGACCTTACCAGCTTTATATCGAAATAGAAAATTGAAAGGGCGTCTTAGAGCGGCAAATTGTGCGTCGATTAATTTAAGATGAATTTAAGAAGAGTTTATGATAAATTTAAGATAAATTTAAGACGAATTTAAGACGAATTTAAGACGAATGCCGCTATCGATTGGACATTGGTTCGATTAGTTTGTCAATGGATTGACAACGGTGCGTGAAAATCTGGTTTAAGATACACAATTTGGAAAATTCTGTCGAGCAAAGGTTGGTATTATTGTTACGGTAATCGTATTATTCGCGGTGCTTATATAATATCTTGGTTTACGCGAACTAATGGAGTTGGGAATAAAGTCGGATGTAATTAAATGCGCATACAGTGTCGGTTTTGCATAAAAGTTGTCTTCTTTCTTCAACGGGAGCTCCGTGAATTGATATATCGTTATTGCGGGCTTATCCATTGATATCGCGCTAATGTACACGTATATACAACATAAACACCGTCATTCGCGAGCAATGTTTGACGTTAAGCACGCGTTTGTCACTAACGCATAATGGAGCATCGTTATTGACCTTAAGCCGAGCACATGGCGCGCATTTCGCCATTTTATTTACGTAACGTCTCGCAAGCGAATCGCAAGCTATGCTATAGTATCGTGTACCATTGCTTGTCTCGCCTCGAACAATTCTCATAGAAATTTTTCAAGATAATTTCATTTACGATTTCACAGGCTTTAAACGAATGGATGATGGGGTGGGGAAGTACAATGAAAATGTGCTGGGATCATTTATAAATAGAAATTATAGCAATTGAACAAACAAAATGTCAATTAAAATATATTTTAGAAAATTAACATTTATTCTATTATGTGTACAGTGTAAGCTATTCTTAGCGTAAATTAAATAGATTATTCTCCTATTTGAAAGCAAATATTGATTAAAGTAGGCCGGTTTAGTGATTTAATTTGTGCATTATTTCGACGGAGGCTCAAAATACTAATCCATTACTCGCGACTTTTCATGTCTTTTATTAATTATGAAATTTCAAACGAGCCATTCGACTGTCCGTGATTGTTCGAATTGCGCATAATAAGCGTAACGATACTTTGGGAGTAAAGTATTTGTATCAACGAAAATCGATTGCAACTAAATGTATATATATATATATATATATAAATGCATCTCGGCTTCTAATTCAGCAAATCATGCACATCTTTATCGCTATTATCAAACTTTTAACGTTTACTTTCAACGATTCTTTAATCATCCATTAAAAGTAGTACATTGGTATTTGAATATTATTCGCATAGATCACGGCTTTGTAATTCGCAAATCACCAATCAATCGAATGTTAAATGCTAACACGATGGCGCAATGGCGAGCGAAAAGGAAAAAAAAAACGTGAGAGAGAAAGAAAGGAAGGAAAAGAGAATGAAAATGGCATAAACGACAAGCAGCTTGAAAACGCGCATCGGTGCGAATATTACTAATGTAATTATTGACTGTAATACTGACTACTCTCGAAGGAGACTCTAAAGAAACTCTTCACCAACAGGCGAACAATAAATTTTCCACCTTCTTTCCCCAATCGTTTCTTCTTTCCAACGAATTTATAGGCCAATCGAGACTACTACGAACCCCACTAACGACGACACACGAGCCCATACGCGGTCATTATATAGCCATTAGAATCGATATGCCGCTGCCTCCTCCTCCTCCTCCTCCTCCCGTATGAGCTCATAAAAACGGCGGCAAAGCATAGTGTAATCGTCGGGTGGCGCGGTCGGCGGCGAGGCTAAAGGATAGTTTTCGTTTGCGTCGGGGCTAAGGGAGTTTGTGATTTAGGACGGCTGGATGAAGCGAGGAGGCGTGCGGCAGCGCGCGAAAGGTTATTTCCATATCCAGTGGTACATAATTAACGGGCGCGCAGTCGTTAAGCTCTTGCATAAGAATGCCGGAGGCGGTTGGGCGCGTGCGGCGGCCCCCGCGGATCAATGAAACGGCCGAAGGTTATAAGAGTCGGGGACTTCCGGCCGTGCTCGAGCCGCGCGGCGCCACCAACTGCGAAGGTAAGCCGAGCACCCCGTAGCGGGGGTGGACCTGCGCCTGCGCGTCCCACTCCCCCAACCCCATCGAACAGGTTTCGACAGATGGAGGCGCTGGTGCAGGGGTCGTCCGCGCACACGGCTAGCCTTGTTCTATGAACTGGGTCGGCAGGGTCAACGCATGAGGCCAGATCTGGCGTCCCAGCGCCGTCCGCCCCCGTCCGAGCTTCTGCTCCAGTTGCAGGGCGCATGTGCAGCGCCGCCGGGGGCACGCACGAGGCCCCCGCGATCGATGCGCCGTCGCTACCGCCCCCGCTACACCGCTACACCGCTACACCGCTACACCGCTTACACGGCTTACACCGCTACACCGCTATACGGCTGCACGGCTGCACGGCTGCACGGCTGCACGGCTGCACGGCTGCACGGCTGCACGGCTGCACGGCTACCCTACTCTCATTCGTGCTTCGATGCAACGGCGAGGCGCGCGGCCCGTGCGTGGGCCGAGTTGTTTTACTCCTCGGCATCCGTTGCTCTTAGCGCGAATGAGGCGAAACTCGGGCGCAGACGGGGATATCGATCGATGGCCGCCACCCGGAGTCGTCTGCCCTCGGGCTGCTCGACCGACGGCACTCGAGGCCTCCTTTTGCGCAAGGTCGACGGGGCTACGGGAGCGGCACCGTGGCCAATGGCTGGGAGTCGGAACCGGAGTCGGAACCGGAGTCGGAACCGGAGTCGGAACCGGAGCCGGAGCCGGAGCCTAATATCCTGCTCTCGGTTCCCCACGGTTCGCCTCGACGGACCTAGGTTTTTTTCGCCCAACCGAGTTAATTTGCCAAAGGTTTTTTTTTTTTTTTTTTCACACTAGTGTGGCTACTTTCGCTCGAGACGTTCTTGCTTCTCGAAAACCTATGGTTCGCCGAATCTTAATTCCACGTTCGGTCCGATCAGAGAGCAAAAAAACAAAACGAAACGCAACGCGCACACACACACGCGCGCGCGCGCGCACACACGACAATTCATCTATCTCCGAGAATGCAGACTTACTTATCATCGAGTATATAAAATAAGCAAGCTTTAATTAGAAAATACTTTCGAAACAAAATGAAAGAGCTTAGTGAGATTAAAAATAGCTCGTATCGTGTTAATGTACGCCAAGTTATAATTTACGAAGATCATTACACTAGCGAGTTCCGATTGTCATTTAGCACTCGTCACACGGCATTTTACAGAGTGTATGAATTACAAAAGAAAAAAATTCTTCTCATTAGCTTTAATGAACATTTTAATTTCACCATTTATCGATTAAGAATTGTTTATATTAGAAGAAGGTCAGATAATGGGCAAAAAAGTTATTTAATGTTTATATTAAAGTAGATTTATGCAGCTCTCGATGTAGCTGATGTAGCCGATTTATATCAAGAGGTTTCTCGTGTGCAATCGTTCATTATGAAATTTATTTTCACCCCTTTACAGTTGTTCAGTAGACTCAAGTACTTTCAAAATCCTATATGATGTAAAGTAAATAAAAATATAAATGAACATAGAGTAATGGATAAATTTACGTATAAATTCTCACGCTATCACGATGATTTGGCGAAATTAATTTCAATCGATTTTATGTATTTGAAAAATAAATTTATTTCATATATGTTTTAGATATATATATATATATATATATATATATATATATATATATATATACCTGTCATGCCGGTATATTAAAGTTGAAGTAAAGCCGTCGAGATATTGATAAATTATATTTTTACGGCCTACTTTGCGTTTGATTATGGAATACTTGATGTTCCATATACTAATGGCTTTCTGTAATAGCAAAATCTATTTAGTTATTTTACTTTATTAATCTTTCGTTTTGTCATTTGTTATTTAGGAATAAAATTGAATCGGGTTTAATAATAGCAATATTCGATCCTCATCGAGTCATCGTTTACGTCAATTAGCCAAGAGCTTTTAATTTCTATGACAAACCGAAAGCCGCGTACAGCAAAATTACCACAAATTATATATAAAATACGTAATGCTCGTAGTAATATTAATTGCATTGAGTACCCTAAGTTGTCGACGAAAAAAAAGAAATGGTCTGTTGGCTCTCGGCTCTCGACTCCCCGCTCGTCACTTTTTTGCAAATCACGCATTGTCTCGCTTCAACGACTACGATATTTTAGCACTCTCTCCGACCTCTCGAGACGCTGTACACGTGAAATCGTTAAACGCGCTACAACGCATCGAATGCCCGACCTCTACAAAATTACAAAATATAAAATCGTAAAAGTATCGGAATTCCTTTTTGTTCTTAATCAAAAGTGTGCACGAGCACGCGCACCAAAGCTCCTTTTTCCATGAGTTTGCGCATAAAAATTGCGCACGACTGGAGCGGGTCCGGAAGAAGAAAAAAAATGGGTTTTTCAAATTACTCGGTTATATGGCAAACTGCTCGAAATCTTTCATCTCGTCCGCGCTGCGGCAATTTGCAAGTGACGCTGCGAAACTACCGTACGAGACGATGACAACAAAGTCGTCTTGGCCAGGAGAGCACGCGCGCGCGCACGGAGATAGAAGAAACTGGATCCAGGGTCGATCAATACGGTCCGTGGTCGGCGCACCAC
>NW_011948417.1:3775933-3776657 GCF_000503995.2 Ceratosolen solmsi marchali
CCCGAAAGGGAAAGAGAGGTGAGCGTCGAGAGAGATAGTAGCAGACAGCGTTAGTAGACGCAAAGGGCGGGACGACACGCGGAGCTAAGCGAGGGAGAAAAGCAAAGAGAAGCGCGCTCGACAGAGAGGGACGGAGGGAGAAGAGAGATAGATAGGAGATAGATACATAGATTGATGAATAGATACGGGAAGGGTGGTCGGAGAATGGCGGGAGGCCAGGACTTGAGGAGGGGTTTGGGGTGGAGAAGGAGGAGGAGGAGGAGGAGGAGGAGGAGGAGGAGCGGGGGGGGGGATGAGTGGCTATCCTGCTGGATGAATCTTCCCGTAGCGGGAGGCCCCCTCTCTGCCTGATCTGGTTTTCATCCGAAAACTGGTTGGGCGCGGATGAAAAGCAAAAAACGCTCGCTTCTTCCATCGCGTAGCCCCATTCCTTCCTTCTCTCCTCTCTGTCACTCTCTCCGTTGCGTCCAGCACGCCTTTGTGCCGCGTTTGTTTTGTTTGCATTGGCAATCGTACTTGGACGTGAAACACAGGGCGACTCGTAGAAAGAAACGGAGAGCGAGAGGAGGCCAATGAGGACAAAAGAATAAACGAAGCCCAATCTTCGGTGGAGTTGGTCGTAGCAATTACGATGGGAAAAATTATGTTGCAGCTACGAGAATTAAAAGAAAGAGATTGATTGAAAAGGGTCGGGACGAGGGGGTGGGCCGAGCGGGGGTTGGAT
>NW_011948417.1:3776673-3793977 GCF_000503995.2 Ceratosolen solmsi marchali
GACGCTCGTGGAAAGAGTCGAAAACTTTTGTACAATCGACTCTAGGTCGGGAAAGTAAAATTTCCATACAATGAATTACCCGATAAAGCGAGACGGATCCGCCCTACGACAAGTCAAGCTCAGCGATTTTCCTCGTGTCCTTCGATTCAAGTACTCATTCGAGCCTATTTGCGCAAAAAGTGACATTATTCGTTGCGACCAGCAAACAAATGTACTTTACAGTGTACACGTTTGCGGATGATCGTAACGGAGCCATGAAAGATGAGCAAACTGATATATATATATATATATATATATATATATATATAGAGAGAGAGAGAGAGAGAGAGAGAGAGAGAGAGAGAGAGAGAGAGAGTGAGAGAGAAAGAGAGAAAGAGAGAGAAAGAGAGAAAGAGAGAAAAAGAGAGGGAGAGTGAGGCGTGTGTGAGGCGAGAGAGCAACTATGGGAGTGGAGGAGAAAAGAGATGCGACCGGCTAGCGTTACATCTAGGTCAATGCCTGGTCCCCGCCCCCACGGTTCCCGACCGCATAGGGGGAAGCAAAAACTTCGGCAGGCCGCGCACTCGCCAACAACTTCATGATCCCGATGCGTTCGTCATCCTCGAGTATTATTCGTCGCTACCGCGAACCGCGGGCAGCAGCTTCCCTACGTTGCCGACGAGTGACCACTATAGATTGGATTTTCGCCTCCTTCCTCTCGACCCCTGATCCCTTTCCCAATACCGGCCCCTCCCGGCCCTCTTCCGACATTACCGCGGAAGGGTCGCCTACTCCCTCCGCCTTTGCCCCCTTGTCGCTCTTGGTGCGCACCTTCGTAACTAGGCCATCGGATCGATGCCACCGCCGCTGCCGCAGCCGCCGCTACCGCCACCGCCACCGTCACCGTCGTCGAACACCGAACGCCGCTACCGTCACCACTATCGGCACCCACACTACCATAGGCACCGTCACCGTCACCGTCACCCCACCGCCACCCCCGACGCCACCCCCGACGCCACTGCCATACAGAATAAGCTCGCGAACTCCCGAATGTTCCCGCACTGCAGCCAATCGACGCGCGATAACCTCCTCTGCGCACGTTAACGCGACGACTTGGCTGATCCCGCGCGATGAGTACCAGCGTCTATCCACTACACCGTTCCTCCACTTTCCAAGAAGGATAACCAATAGACCGCGCGGAATAGAATTGTCGGAGCTGTTGATCGATTTTGTCCCTGTGCACGACCTAGTCAATACGACACGCACGATGTTCGAGGCCATCTGCCGCCAACAGAGATTCTTGTGGATTTTGACGGCATTGTCTTAGCGCAAATAGTCCAGAAAAGTGAATAAACTCGTTGGTTGACTTTCTTTTACTGTACTTTCGGGAGGTCGCTTAATGCTCGAGTCCTCCAGCCTGTCGTCGGCTCATCCGTCCGGAGAGAGCGTAGACGGCAGTCCCGAAGGCCAGTCGCTCGCAACAACAGATGTCTGAACAATATCTTTAAATAGCACAGTGAGAGCCGCGGATTGTGTTGGTGGGTGGGGGGATGAGGAGGAGGGGGAGGGGGAGCATTAATCTTAATTAAGTCGGCAACGGCGAACTTAAACTATTATTGAAGCACGAAAAGGAGAATGAAAATGGAGCTCGTTTACGAATGTGACCGCGAAGCTGGTCATAATAAACGCATAATGAAAGCGTCGCTGCAAGCTAATTAACGACGCGTTAATGAAGCAAATTCAGTCGAGTGTTGAGATTCTCACATATTCTCAACGTTATGAGGAAAATTCGATACATATAATATATGTGTATGTCGACCTCGTTACCCTGCGCCTCTTCACGTCGCGATGCCTATTTCCTTGGAAGTACGCAAGACGCTTATGCCACTTGCAAATGAAATTGCAAAGCAGCAAATAGCGTCACGCGCCTCCCCGTAAATTCAAACTCATTGGCTGATCGTTCACCACCCCTACAGCTATTATATTAAGCCGTTGGGCATTAAAGTGCTCGCGTGACGAGGCTGCTGTCGCTCGGCATGCCGAAAGTGCAAATAAACGCGCGTTGCAAAAATCCGAGCGAGGGACTAGACCGAGTCACGACTCTCTCTCTCTCTCTCTCTCTCTCTCTCTCTCTCTCTCTCTCTCTCTCTGTGTGTGTGTGGATGTATTCGTGTCGACGGATCAACTCGAGGAGAACTCGCCGAGTTCTTTGTCCCTGGCTTTATCTCCTCTGCCCTTCGAGGGCTAAGGTCGGCTCGTATTATTAGCGTTCTCGTTTATTTACGAATGTCGCATCTCGCTGAAATATCGACATAATGACCGTAATGCGCGCGCAATATCCTCGATTTTGGAAAATGCGCGAGCATCTTCAACGGCGACGCTCCACGACAATGGCATTGGAATTATTACTTATAGACTGTGATTTTATAAGTGCCGGATCATGAGTGTCGGAACGATCGAACCTTACGAGCTTTCGCGATTAAATCGCCGACTCCTTCTATCCAGTTATTGCGGATGCATTATGAAGAAGAGCGATAGTTAATGAGAATGCGTGGGTCTGGTTGAGAGGGGCGAGGGGCGCGACAAGCAGCCGATTAATCAGAGATTTTCCAATGAGGTGATTGGAAGTAATTAAAAAATGTATTTCCGTTGGCCGTTGAGCTATTTCATTGGCTTCGTTAGTTGTTTTATAGTTTATCTGGATTAGATGGGGCTGATTAGTAACCGAATGCCTTGCTTCCTCATCCCTTGCCAATAAGACTATTTAAACTATAACTGAATGCCTGATAAAAACGCCAGTCAAAGTGCGTCGTATGTGTTTAATAAATTGCCGTGGATGTCGGGAAAGCAATTATAATGCTTTAGTTGGCATGCATCGTAACGGAATAGCATCCCTCGGTTCCGGATGCTGGAATTGATTAGTTTGTTTATGCTCTCGCATCGATTATTCTAGACTGACGACACTTTAGGAAACATTATAATACGATGAAAGTGCTATTTAATGTAATATTTTCCATCGCTGTAATAATCACTAGTCCACCTGTACGCGTAGTACTTCGACTTTGTGTATATAATGTCCGATGTGCCGCATTCGCTTCGATTCACTACTAATAATACTAATAATAACAATGACAATAACAATAATAACAATAACGATAACAATAAGAATAATAGAAGCGAAAATGAATAATTGAAATACCCAAAATCCGGGGAACATCAATTTTACAACAATTTTTTATGATGATATTGCTATTATTATTATTATTATTATTATTATTATTATTATTATTATTAATTGTTATTATTAAAATAGTATTCTGTCCATTTAATTTGTTTATGATATTGCTTGTCGGTATAAAATAACCTCAAGCGGCAGCATGATTTTCTCGTAAAATGCATTAGTATGAAAATAAATTATACAATATCGAGATCAAATTGCACGGCTATCGATATCTCTCTTTTGATCTAGGATGAAGCTTGACGAAACTTGAAAAATATATTAACACAATTAACCTTATGTCAAATATGGTAATGAAATAGTGCATTGATTTTCCGTAAGAATAAAATATTTATATGTGGAATCTGAGAAAGCGTGAAAGGAAAGTGCAACCAGACAGAGGAAAGAGAACGAAGAAGCACCGAGAATTAACGAGCCAAACATAAAGAGTCTGGGAAGCTTTGGGGTGGGTCAGGGTTACGTCGTGGCACTGGAGCTTAGCAGCTTCAACTCTCTTTCTTTAGTGCACTTTTCTTTTCTTCGTTTTGTCCTTAATGCTTGAAAACACGTGTGCATCGTATGTACGTCAAACGTTTTTGTTTTATCGCTCTCCATGGGACACCTGTATGGACAGAGCGAGAGAGCGAGAGAGAGAGAGAGAGAGAGAGAGAGAGAGAAATAGAGATGGACAGAGACGAGCGCTTAATACTAAATATAAGTAGACAGTCGGGAGAAAACGCACATTTTAATAATTACCATTAACGACGGTCAATTGTATAAGCGCGCGCGCGTGTATGTGAAATTAAACGATTACATCATTAACGATAATTGGCATTTTAATAAAACTATTAATAATATGTTGCATCGTATTTTTAATATAATATCCGCATAATCCAATATAACCTACGCTATTCATACGCAAGATATTGGTTTTTATTCATCTCTATAGATTTTAGTGTAATGGACATTGAATTTTAATCATCGTTAAAAATCCTCTTTTAAACTACAAGGAAATTTCGTGTAAAATCACTCGAATGAAAATACGACAATTACATGATATATATTCTAGTGTCTCAGTAACAATATGGCAAAGTTAATGGAAAAAATTGCAATCGTTGATCTGTTGATTACATCAAAGTTGCTTTTTATTAATATATACAATTCAGTAAGTACCAAAGCTTAAAATACAACGATCGCGAGCGTCGAGGAGGCTTTTGAGTTTCGATAAAAGAAAATAAAAAACAAAAAAGGAGGTTTTGAAAGAGGTATTGATGCACACGATCGGTCATAAGAAAGACCGAAGTGCTCATCATTAAAACAGTGTAACAGTGACCGACAATTGAAAATGCACAGCTGCAAACAACCATATTTTTCATTAAATTACTGGCCTTTTAATAATACTATTAATTGTAAAAGCTTGTATCGTCTTGTTTACTTTATTCGATAAATAATTCATACGTTGCTAGTTGCTGCTGTGTGCTTTCAACTGTTATGCCCCACTTTTCCCAGTGAATCAACGACTCGAGCGATAAATTGCGAGCGGTGAGGAGCAATGACAGAGAGAAACAGGGAGAGAGATAGAGAGAGATATATATATATATATAGAGAGATATATATATAGAGAGAGATAGAGAGAGATAGATTGAGAGAGAGAGAGAGAGAGAGAGAGAGAGAGAGAGAGAGCTTACAGCACATATTTATGGGGTCATGCGGCTACGTGTTTACTTTCCTCTGCACCAGCGCACGTGCGCACCTGTCGCACGGTGAATCGAAAATTATACCTGCCAAGGCCCGATAAAGTATATTGGACGATGTATATATTTCATCACCATTTCGGTATCCCCCCCCCCTCTTTCCCCCCCCTCCCCCCCCCTTCCCCTCCCCTCCCCGCCCCTTCCGTCACATCGCAGCCCAGCCCACCCCACGATCCTTGTCCCACACCGTCATCGGCATGCTCCTTGTGTCGTTCGGTCCCGCAGCGCCTCGCGCTCAAATGAAATCGATTGTCGCAATGGCTTGGTCGAGCTCATGACTCCTGCTGACAAATAAATACGTGTCTCTCTGCACTTTCGTCCCGAGCAACATTTACAGCCACGCCATTGCGTGTTTCGCTCTTTATCGAGGCCGGAGGAGCTCGCGCTAATTGGCGATCTCGGCATTTAAATGCATCGTCTAAGAGGAACATCAGCTCCTACTTTGGATTTCTTCTCGTCATCGGCACACTACGTCGGCGTTCTTCGGCGACGCGCCGACGACAACCTCCTCCACCACGATTTTCACCGATCCACGTCGATTTTTACCCAATTACGCATGACAAAGTTTTTTCAACAAATTGCCCCGGCATTGACGTCGTCATTTTACCGCGCGGTTCTCGCGACTTTGATATTCTTTATTGCCAAGATTATCCTCTAATGTCCTACTCTCATTGTCAAAAGTAATTGTGCAAACTAATAATGACGACTGCGTTTGGATTCATTGCTCACTTGTATCGCGCAAGGTTGTGTCCAACTCGTTCCAACACATTTCAATTTCCATTTTGCCCGATATTTCGGACGGCGCTCGAGTCATTAAGCTCGGGATAATAAGAAAAAAAGACGAGAAATATTCCTTTCCGAATCCTTTGATCTTGTTCCTTTTATTTTTTCATTTTCTGTTCCGTTTTTTTACTTTTCTTTCACCTTCTTTTTTTTCAATGATTTTTAAGAAACACTTTGATCGCGCGGCACCGCCAAACCTAACTCGAGTCCTTTTCTCGTATACGACCTGTTTCACAATTTCGCAATGACTACATTTTGTGAACAAACAGTTGATAAATACGTGTAATTTGAAATGAAAATTAACATATCTTGACAAATTTATATTCCGCGCATTAGTCACCTACTAGAATCGTTCAAACTACAATTCTTGTGCAAAGACGACTCGAGTGAAACAAATTAGGTTCTGTTTGATTTATGATACACTCGGTAATCTTTGTACCCGGTTAAAGTAAAGATTTCAAAATCAATTTCTAAACAATTTCTCGTTACTTCCCGCTTGTTTTTCCAATCTTGAAGCACCTCCGTTAATGGCATCGAGAATCTATCGTTCATCTCGTCCCAAAATTTCCTTGTCCCCCAAATCGTCGAAACCGTCGCTCGCTATATCAATACAACCAATACCAAGGCTACTATTACTATTATTAAGCCTATCCTAATGAAAAGACAAGCTGATGATATTTCAGGTCGCGACGTTAAGAGGGAAAGTAGTAGCCAGGCTCTCGTTATCGGCGGCCAATGATTTATCGCAAAACCCCGCGAATCTCAGCGAAGGTCGCGAGTGTACGACGACGACGTCGTTCGACTTTGCGCAACTCGCACTCTCGCAAGAGAATAAAAAACAAGGTGGAGGGGGGGGGGGGGGGGGGAGGAGGAGGGCGTGCACGCGCAATTATCGGAGGCATCGAAATAAAAGGTGGTACACAGAAGTTAGCACTCGTGCTTCGAGCTCTCTCGGCTTTCTTTTTCTCACTAGCTCGCGCACCACTACCTCGTCATGGCAGAACGCGCGCGGCCAAGCCCAACGGGAAGGAGCTCGTGATCGGGATCCGCAACCGTCCGAATCAGCTGCTAAATCCGTGAATCCTTCGGAGAGTCCTGGACATCGTGAGCCAGCTCCCGGAGAATATCCGAGGGGCTCTCCCTTCCTGTCGAGCTTCCATGCCTCCTTATCGATGCCATATTTCACATGGCTGTCGTCATATCGATCGTATCTGTGATTCTGTAGCCGCGTCGAGTGCATTGGAATAAGCATTGGGAGTGCATAGTCGAGTGAAAATACGTTCAGGAGGAATAAAATATAAAGTGCCGCATTGTTTTGTCGCTGCGATATAATACAATAATACAATTTTTTACATTGTTCTCACTCATTGGAGTTCATATTTAATTTACGCACGGCAGATTATGGCGGTTAAATCATGGCGCTGAATATAACTGGAAAAGACGTTTTATTTCGTAATAATCTACTTTAAGTCATTCGAGAATCGATAAATGCATCGATATCGCAAGATTCTATAAAAGTGTAAAAAAAAATTTATATTCATAAACAAAATTGTTAACGAGGCAAAATTTAATTTTAAATGACTATTACATATATATATATATATATATATATATATATATATATATATATATATATATATATATATATTTATATTTTTAATAGTATTTCTATATATATATATATATATATATATATATATAATTATATTTTTAATCGAATTACTATCTTATAATTAGCTTCTTTTTAACATTTCAGACACGCGTTCAAGCAAAGTTCTATAAGTTGCAAATTTTTTAAGTTTTTCACACTCGTACATTATGTGGATTTTGAAAGTAATAATAAACTAGAATGAATATTTTCATTCATACTTATAAAACCAAGATTTTCTTAAAATCAGGTGAAAGCTAAATGTCATGCGATTCAATTGACTTCTCACTACGTAGCCTAGAATTTTTTAAGACTAAATTATTAAACGATACATTTACCATTAATACTTAGTATCTTTTCGTTAAGACAGATTATAATAGAACAATTTATAATAGGAGTTTACGTTCAAATAAAATATCTCATTTGATAAGGCATTGCTATAGTTTAGCGTTAGAAATTGCACAAATAATGTATGTATAGAAAAAAAAACAATCCCGAACAAAAATGATGAAAACCGCTGTTTTTGCATAAAAAATTACAATACAATACACAGAATTTGACACGATCGATAGAGTTTGGCGTCTTATTCCCTGGTCTTCGCAATAAATATTGACGTAACAATTCAGACATTCGATCGTAATCACGACTGCGTAATCTAACGATCCAAACATTTCACCTTCGCAATTAACATTCTGCATTTGATATAAGAATACGAGCTCGTATTAGCATATTATAACTTTCAAATCTTCGAAAAATGCATGTGAAAAGTAAACTATCAACTACGTTAACAATATCTTCTGATGAAACGTAAATTATCTGATAAATACTAAAATGTAAATGCTTGCATATGAATAAATTGATTTATTTGAAGAAAAAAAAACGATTGAAGCTCCTTAGCATTTAATGAGTGAGCAGAGAGTAATGGAGGAAATTGAACGGAATATTACAGATTCGATATACGAAATACGAGTCCACGCAATATTCTTATTTAATTGAATTGAAAGAAAGGAATAATTAAAAGGACCAATTCCAACTATTTACCAACGCGAATTCTGTTGAAGCGTCCCCGCGTTGTTCTATTCCAGAATCTAAATTTCGCTCAATACAACGAAAGATCTCACACCGATGGTCTACGCAAAACAAAAAACAAGCTCGCACTGCGTCTTATCTTCATAAACGCGCGAACGATCTTTTTAACAGTCAGAGCGCGATAAATAGCGCGCTATTACAATAATCGATAAATAATAATCGTCCGGCACACCCGTGTTAATAAAAACTTTGGACCGCCCGTCAGGCTGGACCGCAGCGTGAAAGGAGCTGGAGGAAAGCAGTTGCCGCCGAGGAGAAACCGAGGTAGGAGTCGACGGGGACCGAGGCGTAAACAAGCGCCTGTCTCTTTTTGCTCTCTCGAGGCCGACGCTCAACGCGTTTCCATTATATTCGACAGCGAAGCAAAAAGCCCGCGGCAGCCGCGAACATGTGCCCAGCGGCAAACGGAGGTGCAAATGATGCTAGGCATGGGTAGCGGTCACCCGGGATACTTTCGGCACCGCGTTTCTCCCTCCCTTTCTTTCTCTCTCACTCTCCGTATCTCTCTCACTCTCCGTATCTCTCTCACTCTCCGTCTCTCTCTCTCTCTCTCTCTCTCTCTCTCTCTGTCTAACACCGTTATCGCAGACGCCCGCAGGAGCTGCCGATCAGGAAGAGACGCGGAGAGGCTTCGACCTGACCGTCGAGTCACGTGCTTCGTTAGCACTCGCTCGAACATCGAACCGGACCCTCCCCTCCCCTCCCACCACCGATATTCCACGCGCCCTTCCCCCCCCCCCCCCCAACCGCCATCCCACCCCGCCGCCCCTCGTTCGTATATTACAGACACACATACACTTTCACGTACGCGCCTTCACACAAACGCATATACAAACGGGAAAACGCGCGCGCACGTCATAATTCGTTGGGACTCACGCGCGGTCATTACAAGTCACTCTTCGCATACCCAACTCCCCGCGAAGAAGCTGCTTGACCAGTCTTACGGCGACATTAGGCTCTAGGTGTTTTTATCCTGGATTATCAGGAGAGGGGTGCTGAAATAGGGAGAACACTAACGCGGCATTTCTTTTACCTATTTTGCGCAGTCGAGGAAAAGCCTATTAATGTTTTTATGCTCGATAGAGGTCGAAGTTAAGACGTCTTGCTGGATTCGACATCGTTCGACATAACCAAGGGCAATGAGTCCTTGGTCGATTACAATCCTGGAGCACGCACTTAAAAAGAAATTCGCCTTTTGTGTCGTTACCTGGCGCGTTACCTGGCGCGTTACCTGGCGCGTTACCTGGCGCGTTACCTCCTTATGATCCTATGCAGTTTTCAATTGAGCATTCGAATCACTTTAGATAATATTTTCGATAAATTCTAAAGCATCCTGCCAACTCTCCCTAGCCTTATCACTAGCCATCGTTAATATGACGAATATTAGAGATTTTATTATTAATAGAGAACATATAGGCTTGGCTGGAGTGACGTGTGAGAGTAGCGGATGGGTGAGGGGAGGACAGCCATAGTTAACCGAATCGAAGAGCCTGAGAGCCTTGTTGGAGGAACGGTAGAGGAGCGCTAATTAATAAACTCTACTCGATTGTGTTTCAGAGAGCGTCGAACGCGAATCCGTCGAGGCCACAGCGAGTTGGGACGAGGACGAGGGCAGCAAAAAGTCGTGGGGATCTCCTCCGGCTGATCCGAGACGAAAAGGATCGGTGGAGGTGCGCGACCGGCGGCTCTCGAGCGGTGGCTCGGCTGCGCGGTTGAAGCTCGCGTGTCACGGTGGCCAGCTTAGTGAGCGGCAACGTCGCTGTGCGCTACGATGAGGCGTCGGCCGTCGTGGGGGCGGGAGCTCTCGTGCTGGCCCCCGCATCCCGGCTAGTCGTAGCAGCGACAGGAGGCCCCCTAGGAAGCAGCGTAGCGGCCCACCACCAGCATCACCACCAGCACCAACAGCAGCAGCAACAGCAACAACAGCAGCAACAGCAACAGCAGCAGCAGCAGCAGCAGCAGCAGCAGCAGCAGCAGCAGCCACAGTCGCAGCCTCACCACCATCATCACCACCACCATCATCATCATCATCACCATCACCAACTCCAGCAACAGGTGCAACAACATCACCATCACCAGCATCAGCAACACCAGGCGCTCGTCGGTATGGAGGCCCAGCAGCCGGAACTCCAGCCGGCCCTGGGCCTGGTAAAGGCTGAGGCCCCGGAAGGACAGCAGTCGGCCGTGACATCGGGTACCAGCTCAGCGAGCCGACCGAGCGGTAACGGCGGTGTCGGACTCTTTGCCGGCATCGCCGCCAGCAACAAACGCCCGAGGACCGACGATTGGCTGGCCCCGGAATCGCCCAAGGGCCCTCTACCCCAGCAGCACCTCTACATCTCGGCGCAACAACAGCAGCAGCAACAACAACAACAACAACAACAACAACAACAACAACAACAACAACAACAACAACAAACAACAACAACAACAAAAACAACAACAACCACAACAGCAGCAGCAACAACAACAACAACAACAACACACGCCTCAGCCTGTGCATCAGCAGCAGCCGCCGATGGCCCACTCGACGCCCATCACCCAGAATCAGCAACAACAGCAGCAGCAACAGCAACAGCAGAGCGTCATTGGATCCCAGCCACCCAGCAATAATGGTTACGCCAGTCCCATGAGCTCAGGCAGTTACGACCCTTACAGTCCCAACGGCAAAATTGGTAAGTTATAGTTACTATTTATCATCGTTATCATCTAAACAAAAGCAACAAGAGACTTTGGACACGGACTTTTATATTCACCCGTACCTATCTAATTAATAACCGACTTATGCCAAAATAGCAATTATAGACGAGGCGATATAATAAATCCGTTACATTTATTTATAATTTTATCGTTGATTTTTTTTTATGCGAATCTCGGCAAGACATTCGAGTACAATAATTTGCTAAATATCGTAAGATTTGCTCTGCCAATAGCCATCTAAAAAGTTTTTTTTTATCTTATTATTACAATGCTTTGATTCAGCTATGGTTTTATTCAACAAAAAAAGCTATGACTTTAATGCTGATAAATTAATTGACTCAAAAATATTTAAATAGTACATGCGAGTGAAAGCGAAATTGATTTTCGCACTAGGTAAACATACACATAATATGCTAAATAAACAGCAGCCGGAAACCTTTCTCTTTTCTCCCGGTAATTCCGGCACAGCATATTTTCGGAGCACAATGCACATTAATAATTTCCCCATTAAAAAGGAAAGGTGCTTTATAACGTCCCTTTTTCTTCATTCCGAAATCCAAAGTAGTACAGAAATAAATAAAAGGGCACGCTCTCTCTCTCTCTCTCTCTCTCTCTCTCTACTCTCTCTACTCTCTTTAATGAGACGGCTTAAAAAAATCTTAATCCAGTATCGGGATAATTTATCGTTAAAACAATTTTAGAGCATGAAATTATAAGAAAAGATTTTCCTATCGATATATCGAAAATCTTTAGTGCCACTTTTCTTTACTTCATTATTATACAATAAGCAATTGGAAACACTTGGAATAATCTGAAATCGCGTTTGACATAGTTGAGTTGCCTCGAGGTGTCGATAAATTGAATGGACAAGCATTATGCGATAACACGGACGTACAATAATCTATCCATGATATACGATTGCTGATAATTACATTTAGTAGAAATTTTTTGTCCCGTAAATTTCTATTGTCGCTCGAGCAATGAGGACACGCGTAGGCGAAAGGGCCACTCGCCGTTGGCGTGGCGCCATCCAATTTTCCTCGGCGACGCTCCGCGCTGATCGCTGATATCACATTTGCGCGGACTTTCCGGCGACATTCCGGATATTTGCAAGGGTGCGCGGGTCAGGGATGAGGTTATACTGGAGCGTGAATGTCAGCCAAGTGAATGCTGGTGGTAAGCGATGATCGTGGGCGGTTTGATATTGGAAGAAATGGAGAGGATGAATAAATATAGAGTCCCTTTCTCTCTGGCGGTGCTGCATCTTTTCCAGTTTTCATTCGCCGCACGCCGAGTGCGGAGAGGCGAGGCGAGGCGAGTCGAGTCGCGGACGTCGACAGCATGGGAACGAAATAACGCGGTACGGGCGATTTATGCCCGTTAATATTTTATGCGCCGCGACTTGGCGAATAGAGTGCGCACGCGCGCGTCTAACGAGCGCTAACTGAAAGCCGAGGGAATTTTCTACGGTTATATCCGGTTGCCGCGCGCTTATTAAGCACCGAAATTCCCGCGAAAACTGTCCACACGAGCAGTTACCATTAGCGGATTCTGCATTTTGTAGGCGCGCGAACGTCGTCCGGGAGTCCGAGGCTACGCATACGGTATTCCTTCATAGGGCCACCACCATCACCACCACCTAATGAATATAAATTAGCACCTTCGTCCGATCTTTCTCTCCTGCCTTGTGCAGTCTCGCTCGATTCCCAGGACTTGACCTCTTCGCGTGAAAAACCGTCGGTTGGATCGTTGGATTATTCACCAGCTGATCTATAAGAGCTCGACAGCGCCAATTTTGTATGCACTGTTGTTGGTGCGGTAAAACGTACGTTAGAGAGAGAGAGAGAGAGAGAGAGAGAGAGAAGTGAATGCGAGTCGAGGGGAAAATCTCAATAGCGGTCTTACGGAGCTTCGATCCTTATCAAGGAATTATTAGATACGCTCGATTTCTTAGCAGGTCGATTCTCTCATCGCGTTCCACGGGCGAGTGAGTTGGACTAACGCGGGACTAGGGGAAGGGATCGTAAGGACGGCATAATCGTAAATAAAAGGAAAAAGGCATTTGTTATGCCAGCGAGTGGAGGCCGCACGCGCGATCGATCGATCGATCGGCTCTTTCAATTCCATCGAGACAACATTATTCAAAGATGATCTTTTATTACCATGTAGCATTGGACTTGATTTTTAAAATGAGAGATCGCCACTCTTTTACAATTTTTACAACTGGCTGAAACCAGAACTTCCGGTTTGCTTTTTTTAGGGATGAATCCAAACGAGACCCCGTTCTCGCTGAATTAAAAGCGCCGAGTGAATGGGAGATAGATAGATAGATAGATAGATAGAGAGAGAGAGAGAGAGAGAGAGAGAGAGACAGAGAGAGAGAGAGACAGAGAGTGGCGGAAGTCGCGCTAACGAGGTAACCTCCATTCAACCTTGGGCGCAGCTGAAAAATCACGCGGATGATGTTGATCGTCGCTCGTAACAATCGGACGCGTCCGGCATTAGTTTCCTCGGAGCTTAAAGCGGGAACTGCGTTTCCGGGACTGGCGCAGTAGCTCGTTTGTTTATAAATCCCCCCTCGTCTTATTTTGTAACGGCGACGACTCGACAAGCAGTTTTTATCTCGAGCGCGTCGTCGCGACCTCTTGTCTCGCTCCTTCGCATACTAATGTGATTTATGGATTGCGGTTAAAGACGTATTAGGCTGCGGGCAGGAGGTGCGCGCGGACGAATGATGCATACTCTCGACGACCCCTCCATCGTCCCAACTTATCCCCCTCCCCCTTCCCTCATTACCTATTCCCCTTCCTCTTCCCCATCCCAATTACAATTACAATTCTCCCACCATCGCTTATCGCTTTTCTCTACTCTCCTTTGGAGTCCATCATTCCTTTTCCTTCTCTTACCTGACACTGCCATTGTTCCGGCGCTCGTGCCAACGATTACGATAGCTCCACGATCCAGGACCCAAGTTATTTACACGGGACATCTCGCGCTCACGACCATTTTATTAGAAAACATTCTACGAGTAATTTATATGCGTCTCTCTCTCTCTCTCTCTTTCTCTCTCTTCCTCTTCCTCTTCCTCTTTCCTTCTCTCCCCTTCTTTCCCCATCTCTCTCTCTCTCTCTCTCTCTCTCTCTCTCTCTCTCTCTCTCTCTATCTATCTATCTATCTATCTATCTATCTCTCTCTCTCTATCTCTCTATCTATCTATCACTCTCTTTGTCTATTTATCTGTTAGCGCGGTCGTGTGTATCTGGAGGAGGTACGACGCAGCACCCGCAAGAAAATTAATTTATGTACTCGCGTCAGCATGCGGAACCATTGACTTTCATAGCGATGGTTACAGTATCGATAAATGTATTCGAATTCCTCATACTCGGAACTAATATTTGTTAAAGATAATTCGTTTGGCTTGAAAATGTACATTTTATAATGGCAGATTTCCATACATCAATGATCATTACCTCTGATTGCACTTATCTAAAAGAAATCTGTCGAAATTTTGTACGTAATCAATCCAATGTCCGCTTATTTATCTATTTTTTCAATTAAACGATTATTAATTTCATTGACAACGAGAACTTTGGTGGCTCAGCTCGGATAAATACGGTGAATCGAGTAACTAATAAACATCTCGCATTGAGCATGTAAAAGAAATGACCAATGAAGAAGACGTTACGTGGCATCGTTTGGTGAATTCGATTAAGGAGATAAACGACGGGTTCTCAACGACTCGACTGCAAATGGAAAATTTATTCGCTCGCGACGGAATATAAGTTGACATCTTCATACGATGTTCGATGCACCCGCTACATTCTCCCGAGCCAAATGCCAAATCCATTGCTTAACGATCATTCGATAAAGTTAGTTGTCTCGTGTCTTGTTTACACCGAGACTTTTGGCTCCGGACTCTCGGCTCTCGGCTCTCGGCTCTCGGCTCTCGGCTCTCGGCTCTCGGCTCTCGGTACTCGGCACTCGGCTTACGGTAACGATTTAAAAACAGCAATGGCAGTGGCAGCAGCAGCACAAGCAACAACGGGCAAGAAGCTGCGGATGAAATATTCATCACGAGGACTGAAAATACGAGGCGGTGCACACATTTTCTTCCGTTGCGTCGCTCGCTAGCGGCGACTCTTGCGTAAGTCGGACGGTAATACCCAACTATAAAGTGCATCGATATGGCAATGCGCAGACGCACGGGAAGCCACGTTGCGAGCATAATCGCGCTAAACAATGGACCAAAGGCCGTGATCTAGTCGCTCTCGCGGCCAGCGTTAGGCGATGCGAGACGAGGCACACGCACACGTTTCAACGCGTTCGCTCGCCTCCGCAAGTGCACGTGCCGCTCAGTCTCCGTACGCGATCCCCTACCCACCCAGTCTCTCTCTCTCTCTCTCTCTCTCTCTCTCTCTCTCTGTGTGTGTCTGTCTGTCTCTACAGCCCCACCTCCGCCTACCACCCTCTTCACGTTCCGTCTTACTCGCACACTGCATCGCCGCGAATAGGCATGAGGCGAGATTCATCTGTTGCTCCAGTTGCGCGTAAAGAGAGCAGATCGCCGAGGTGGGCAGAGCGGATGTGACGTCGAGCTCGGAGCTCTCTGGCTCAGCCCTACTCTCGCTTCATCGCTCGCTCTCCTCTCTCACTTTCACGTCCCCTTCGGACTCGCACTACTGCCACACTGCGCGCTGTCCCAAGAAGGAGGCGCGCAAGATGCGCGTCAGAGACGCTATTCCACTTTCCTCCGTTTCCTCTTCTGTACGCGCTGCGGTTCTTATCGCGTCTCCACTGCTCCCATTCGTGCTCACATCCCCGCAAACGACGCGCCTGATTTTTTCAAGGAAGAGCTTTCGTCCTTTGGACTATGCTTCATGCGATCATACTCGAGCTCCGTTACATCAAATCCCCCCCCCCCCCCCCCCACACAAAAAACCACCACCCAATCCCATCCCTTCCCTTTTCATTCGCAGCCTCTTATCTAAACATTAGCTACTCGTGGCAAATGTCCCGATTCTTTAGTTCTCTAAACTATGTACAATCCCTTACGCAATTCTCTATTATTCTCTTATTTTCATTCATAGTGTGGAACATTATAAATACATTTACCCGAACATCATTCGACAAAAGGTGACAACCTTCTATTATCGCATAATAGATTATTATTATCGTATTGTCATTGCGATAGATGTTGTTGTTGTTGTTGTTGTTGCTCCCGTCATTTTCTTTATCGAGTAATTTTTCTCATATTAGCAAGAATTGCACGTGCAATCATTCTTTTTTGAAAAGTTTTATCGCAAAGAACCAATTTAAAAAAAAAAAAAAAAAAAAAAAAATCTCCCAGCACAAAGTAGTCATAAGTATTTTTATTGGAATATTATTAAGCTCTTGAACACATTGATTCGTCACATTTTTATAAAACTTGATTGATATATTTTTTTTTTTTTTTAATAAATTGATAATCTCAATATAAAGTACAAAATATATTTATATATTTATATGGAATGACTTGTAATCAATTTTGCTGTGATTGTTAAAACAAATTTGAGTATTTTCGCATATTTCTCCTGAAAGCAATGAAAAAAGTTATTGAAAATTTTAGTTAAATGCATATATAAGCAAAATATATTTTCATTGAATTTGAAAATTACATTTTTAAAAGATGATTGTTTAATCTTTATTAGCATGAAATTTACCTTAAAAGCAAATATACTTGTGCATACACACGCATGTTTACTGGCTTAAAATAAAACTTTACCAATTAAACATACTTTAGTCACATCTTCATTCAATTATTATTGCTATGGGATAAAGATTAAAAGGGCTTGGCCTTGAATAAATTGTTGTCTAGCGAAAAATGTATTTTCAATTTTGGCGTCTCTCGTCTCTGTCCAATCAAATATACTTTTATTACGATACGAATCCACGTAACGCTTAAAAAATTCACTCAAACGAGTAGAAAATTTCAGTTATAGAAGTAAATGACTTCGATCGTGGGAGGAAAACCACCATGATAAAGAACACTTACAAGAAGGACAGGTAACGAGACTCGTTGACGTGGGCGCAACCATCCGCGTAATGTCTTATTTTCCCTCGGTCGTATGCGATCATCGTCCCCACAACTACTGCAC
>NW_011948417.1:3794111-3802122 GCF_000503995.2 Ceratosolen solmsi marchali
TCCCTACTTTCCAATCAAGGGTATGCCTTAGGCCTCCTCCAACCAGGGATCCTCCTTTTATTATTAGAATCTTTACGAGTGATTGGGGGGGGGGATCAAGAGAGAAGAAAAGAGGAGGGAAAAGGTGTGTGTGTGTGTGTGAGAGAGAGAGAGAGAGAGAGAGAGAGAGGGAGAGAAAGCCTTATTGAAAATTGAATGCTCTGAACCACGACAGACAGGAAGCGGGAGAACTGTAATTACGATGATTTTGTTTAATTAGATATTTGCACCAGGACGAAAAATTGTTTGACCTTCCACGTGAAAAACATAAAGTAATTGTTAGTTTGCTTGTACAACGGAACGACAATGGTACGCAAAAAAATTATTCTTAAATTTACGAATATTGCATGTTTCACTGAATTCCAAATATAACAATCATTACTTATGTATTATGGAATATAACTTACCGTATCTCTAATATCAATACTTTTTTTTGCAAACTTGCAATATCGGTGAAATTCCTTTTTGTTAATATTCTATTTCCTTAATTGATTACTAATCCATGAGTTTGCAAATAAATTATTAAGTCTCGAAATATAAATTCTAAAATAGAAAATTTAGTTTATGCATAATTGTTACATTCTGTCTCCGAACAATTAATTATTCTCGCAATGGTTACGTCGAGAATTATTGATTTATAAAGTTGTTCTATAAAACCAGAACTGTTAAAGTTAAATAATATATTGTATATATTAAATTTTTGACATCATTAAATGATGTTAAAATATATAATATAACATTATGTAATAAGCAACTCGTATAAATAATTAGTATTAGTTTTTTTTTTCTTTTTGTTTTTTTTCTTCATTTTGTTTGTTTTTTTTTTTTTATTACTATTATTAACGTACGAAACAAAAGCTTATTACAGATATTAATAACGGTATTTACTCGTATGTTATGATAGAAATGCATACAGACTTTGAAAGTCCATTATAAATTCGTTATACAGAAAATCATTAAAAGCAATTTAAATATTGCCATAGTTTCCTCAATATTTTGACTCATTTTATTTTAATTTCTATAGAGATTTTCAAATAAGATAGAATACCTTATAATATTGTACGTTATTGATTATTTTATTATAAAATATATACATATAAATATTTCTTTACACAGGTAATAACATAAATTTTTAAGAGTTATATATGAGTGTAACAAATTGTTCAAATAAGATAATAAAAATTGAATGTTTTGTGTTTTTATTGCTTTGCTCTCTTGGCGGAGTATTTGCAGACTTTTATATTATTAAGTTAATACGTAAAAACTATTATAAAGACAACGCTAGCTATCATTTAATAATATGCGAAATCATGTAATTTATAAGAAATTATTGCAAAAAAAAAAATAAATAAATAAATAAATAAATAAATAAATAATCTCACTCACACATGATTCTCTTATTTTATCATGTGAACTGTATGTAAACGGGAAATTAAACATAAACAAATTTCATCCATATTCTTACGTGCTTATATAGAAATATTTAAAATAATTTTCCTATTCGAACTTATTTATTATTCTCTCGTTTAACAATAAATGTCATTTAAAATTATTAACGAATTAAAGATTGATTAACGTTTCCTAAATATCACGAAGCAACTGATATGTTTATTTTTGATTGATTGTTTACTTGATTTGATATAAAAAAATTTTAGATATTTTTTTTTTATAAATATTTAAAGAAAAGCATTCATTTAACAAAAGAATTAGGAAACAATTTCAACAATTTTTAATTTCAAATATACTATTTTGTTATATTCTATATAAGTATTCAACACAAAAGTGACATATTCTAAAGTATATCAATGTGGATTGATGTCAATGCTTATTTCCTTATAAAAATTTGGTTGGGGTGAACTGCCATTTAATTAATTAATTTCTCGCATTATTGTAAAAATAAAGTTACTTGCTAATTTATAATCTCACACTCAATCATCACAATATGATTACCATTGCATATATTCATTTAATGATTAGATTCTAAATGTACAGTGTGCACTTTTACTTCGATTATAAATAATTGACGCTTCGCACAGTAACTGCATTATAACGATATTAAACCATAATATTACTTATGAGCATGTAATTATAAGCGAAATATCAGATAATAGTTACAAAAGTTGCATCTACAAATTAACAATGTCGTATAGAAATAAGATTATTGTACTTGCTACTTTGCTAATGTTTTCTCCAATCAAATATACGTGAATTCTAGCCTTTCTAAAAGCCAATTATTTCATTTATATATCCAACCATTAACGCATATAATTGCCATTGCATTTACCAAAAGCTGCCCAATAAATAAAATATAAAAACTTTTATATTTTTAATTTAGACTGCGAGAAAGAAAGAGCTAACCTTTCATTAAGACTAGATATTTCTGAGTATACAAAATTCATTATTTTCGACCCAAATAAATTTATTACTACGGAGTTTCGTAACAGAAAAAAGTTTGAAAAAGTAAGCCATGCGTCAGTATGTGCTAACAATATAAATAAAAAGAAATCTAGAATAATTTTTTATTTTAATTATAAAATTATACACGTTTCTACATAAAAAAGAATGCCTTAGGAGTTAATAAAATTTTTTCTTATATATCGTTGAAAACCAAAGATAATAGTAATATATAGTAAAATCAGAAGCGAACGATTAGATTGTAAAACCATAGATAAGCTATATAAAAAGTATTATATATATATATATATATATATATAGAGAGAGAGAGAGAGAGAGAGAGAGAGACAGAGAACGAGAGAGACATTATTAAAGTAAAATCAATTTCGATCAAATTGGATATATTCACCGAAGAAATTCATTTTTACTATTTTTAATATTTTCATGAATCTAATAGTAATTGTCAATTACTGGACGATTACGGAGATCGATATACAGAATTCAGCGTTGCGAAAATTAAATTACAGCAGATGCCTTATCAAGTATAACTATAAATATGATACTAACCGATTGTCAATGGGTAAGAATTTTTAACTAATAAAAATGCTGATATTTATTATCTAGTTTGAGGAAAATGATGAGCAATTGGAATTCTCACACACGAAGAAAATACATATGTGTATTAAATTAAAAATCCTTTATTTAACTTATTGAAATGAAAATGAGAAGTAGATGTCTTGCAAATAAAATTTTTATAGTAACGTTCAAATCATGTAAAATTTGAGAAATTAATACAGTCGAGTATATAGTTGAAAACTACATATTGATAAATATGGCAAAAAGAAAAACTGTTTTAGATGATAAAATAAATAATTAGTAATTAATTATCTTAGCGTATCGTTAAAAAATATTTTTTTTCACATTGCAGACGAATGGGTTGAAGTTTTATTAGTTATTCAGCCTTTAAATGTCTTCTTCTCTATGTTCTGTGTTGACTAAATTTATTAAAAATTCGTAGCAATATATGCGAGCGGAATTCTATAAATTAACATCACAATTGATCGTTTCGAAAACAATTATTTAGAATATAAACCAAATTTTGCCTCATATTTTATAATAATCACAAATAGGTATTCAATTGTTTCAACTTCAATTGTACCAACAAAATTGCAAAAACAAAATTGTAAATTGTAAAATACTTGCCCTCACATAAGAAGACTTTTTATAAAAAAATTTCTCGTAAAATTCTCATATATATATATATATATATATATATATATATATATATATATATATATCAGGGATTAATATTACGAACAATCAACATAGATAAATATTAGTCTTGGAATATGTATGTTGCCCGAAAAATATTTTGCTAAATTTTAAAATATACTCAACGAAAAGTCGTAGTGCTTCGTAGGATATTGTTGAAAGAAATGTTATACTCTATTATTCTAGGCTTATAATGTTTTAATAAATCCAATAATTCTATATTTCGGAGAGATATTTAATTCTGAAGTTTATAAGAAGTACTTGAAGTATGCATGCAGCGGGAAAATCTTCTGCGAGAACAGTTAAATTATTTGAATCAGTAATATAACTGGTATATTGTAAACAGAAAATTGAAAATAAATAATGAAAGCTATAAGCCATTATATAATTAGTACTATATTTACCAGATTAAACAATGTAAAATAGTTTGTACGTCAATGTTCAAGTACAAAAAGTGACGAATAAAATATTATATTACATATATCGTCGATTGCGAGCATAAATCAAATTAAATTTCTGCCGATATGCTTCAACTACCTACTGTGATTGAATAAACGAAGTAAGTTTTTAATTAAAAATTATCAAACACTAAAGTTAAAAGCATTTTTCGTGCAACAATAGTGACGCTTATTATTATTTATAAGCCGCATGAATAGAACTTCAATGCAGTCATTATAAAAAAAAGAGTTTAATAAAGATCTGTCATACATTTTTTACAATATACTTATCCACCCACACACACACACACACACACACACGCACGCACGCACGCACGCACGCACGCACATACACACATGCAGATAGATAGATAATCGACCTGTTTACACGTGTCCGCAATAATAAAATTTTAACAAAATATCATGCTAACGTAATGTAACACTTGACCAATCATTTTTACCAACGAGTGAAATGAGCCATTGAATATAACATTTACAAACAATAAACAATTGAAATTATTACAGTAAAAAGGGTAAAATTATTATCGTGAATCGGAGTGAGATACGACTACCAACAACATAAAATTGTTACAATTCACGTAAACTACAACATGTTGTTTTACAAAGACCTGTCTACTATTTTGTATTTAAAATAATAATTGTAATTTTATAATATCAATTGGTAGGAGTACATGTAAAGAAAAATCCAAGAGAAATTCGCACTATTTTAATTGTGTAAGGAAAAAAAGATCGGTCAAAGCGAACAAGAGTGCAAATTATACTATCTTGGTGAGAATAAATAACATAAGGCACATTTTGCATTTACCATTAAGGTCAGTAAGCATTGCCACTTTTCTCATGGCATTCATAAAAGAGTTATTTACGTTTACGCGGTTCTTATATCAGAAGCAAAATTACCTTCTAGCAATAAATGCTAAACGATATATTTCACTCTCTCTCTCTCTCTCTATCTATCTATCTATCTATCTATCTATCTATCTATCTATCTATCTATCTATCTATCTATCTATCTATCTATCTATCTATCTATCTATCTATCTATCTATCTATCTATCTATCTATCTATCTATCTATCTATCTATCTATCTATCTATCTATCTATCTATCTATCTATCTATCTATCTATCTATCTATCTATCTATCTATCTATCTATCTATCTATCTATCTATCTATCTATCTATCTATCTATCTATCTATCTATCTATCTATCTATCTATCTATCTATCTATCTATCTATCTATCTATCTTCGTTTAGTTTGTTACGTATGCATGGAATACGACCGACGACAGTTTTGATGTGCGTTTCCATAGCTTCGTGAGTTTTGTAAGCAAAGTGTACATGTCGAGGCTCATGTGGGTCCGTATAATCAAGTTACGAATCTGCCGCTATTCAGAGAAATGAATGAGAGATAGAGGGAGACAGATAGATAGATAGATAGATAGATAGATAGATAGATAAATAGATAGATAGATAGATAGATAGATAGATAGATAGATAGATAGATAGATAGATAGATAGATAGATAGATAGATAGATAGATACATATATATATATAGAGAGAGAGAGAGAGAGAGAGAGAGAGAGAGAGATTTTCTACACGCGTGCTTCCGTCCTTTACCCACATAAATGTACGCAACTACAAGCGCCTATTTCCCGATGCCTTACCACTTTTTCAATGAAAGTCTCGTTGTATGAGTTGCGAGTAATTAGCTACGTGCGACCCACATAATAAACATCATGGAATTTCTATCTCCCGATGTGGAACGACTTTTTAACGTACCGAATGAAAATCTTGCCGTTGACGATGAGAATTATTTGCAAGACTTTCCATCGCCTTGGCTATACAATATTGTTTCGTTGTCGCATCCTTTTTAAAAATAATTATAATAAAAATATTAATAATAATAATAAGTTGGTGGGACGGATTGGTGGGGTCTTTGGTTCTCGGTGACTTTAATCGAGGAACGAAATTCTTTAATTTTAAAATCACTTGTCTCTCATTCCTAAAAGATTCATTTTCTAAAAGTAAATAATGAGGAGCCATAGCGTGTCGGTCAACGAAAGGAGAATAATTTTAGGATGAATTATCGTAATTTAACTCTTGAAAAGAATATTATATTACGTTGAACGTGCTGAAAGTTGCTGGGAAGTCACCAAACACTCCTTCGGTCGTCTATCCAATGCAATAACTGCAAAGTCGGACTTTGCTGCTCGAAGCTCAAACAATGACGGACCTCTTGGCAATTTTAATTTTAAATCTTATCCTACGTCGGCCTCGGCGTTAATTGTCAAGTGACGCGAATTTTCCGGTCATTCATCAATTATGCAATTTAACGATAACGACAGTACAATAAACGGTACAATAAGTCGGGGGCGGTGCGATCGTGAAGTCGGATGAGTACGATCGGCTAGCGTTGAAAACTAATGGAGGCGAATGGCCAAAATGGAGTGAGCGCGTGTGCGCGTATGCGTCTGGCACTGGCATTGACACTACTATAACGAAAGCCAATCCTCCGAGCGATCAGCTCCCGGGAAAATGTAAGCGTCGGCTCGCGCCACATTGGTGGCAGTCAGTCAGCGGAGGTGGATAATCGATGCTGGCGAACTTGGCTCCAACTCGAAACTGGGATAAACGAGGACAAAGCGACTCCCGATCCCGATAACGCGCAAAAGAGAGAAGCCTCGTCACGGGCCTTATCCGTCCCGTCGGCTCTTATTAACGCCCTATAAGCAATTTTACTTATACGAGTTCCCTCGTTCTCCCCCTCCTTTCCAGCCGACCCCCCTCCCCCTCCCCCTCCCCCCGTCACTTCGTTTCTCATGGCTTTTATCGCGTCGAGCAATTGCCACGAGTCGCATCGTAATCGCGGACGCAATTCGGGACGCAGCTTCCACATCCGTCCCATCACCCCCTCAAATCCCATCCACCCACAGTAGACACTCGCCGGCCCGCATTCTTAAGCGCGTTAGTAGTAGTCTTCGCTTATAACGCGGCTCCTTCTCCCTCGCCTTAACGCGTTACTTTTTCTTTCGCTCGGCGCGCGGAGCAAACCGGTTTCCGCGCTTGTTCCACTTTCGCGCTCTTTCCCATGTTTGTCGCCGCGCTGCGCCCACGGCCCGATGGGACTCCGCGCTTCCTTGCCCCGGCGAGATCGTGCCCGTGTGTGTGACTAGCAATGATCGGCCGTTGCGGGGGTGAGAGTGACGCGATTACGTGAGGAGGTCGGGAAGCGGGAGGGCCGTTAACTTCCTATCGTTTTATGGCGAGGCGAACCGAGCGAGATCGTTTACCGAGTGACTCACGCCCCTTTACACGTACCTGTTACCGAGCACGGGATAATAAGGCCTTAAGCTGAAGTTGCAGGTTGTCGACTGGGACTCGTATAATACGACGATGTTACAACGGATAATGCTTATTTATCTCGGCCTGGGACACCAATGCGAACTTGAGAGAGAAAGGTACTGGGATCCGGGACAGGGAGGGGGGGGGAGGATCGCGAGAATCCCACCTCGGCATTGTTCAGCCTTGAAAAATGTTGTATAAGTATCGTTTATAATATCGTGAAATAGCGTTTGCTATTTGACAGGAGCCACGTGATCTTGTCCGCTCGCTAAGTTGCATATACCAGTTGATTAATGCCACGATATTGGTGAACGGCAACTCCGCCCGTTATCGTGCATCCGCGTTTATTTTTACGCGCGAACCGCGCAGTGAGGCCCTGTCGATGTTTATGAAAATTGCCTCAAAAAGCGTCTATATGCGTAGCCCGCAGCTCGATGAGCTCGGAATCCGAAGTCGTGGATCGTCCCCCCCCCCCCCCCCCACCCCCCCCTAGGCACGCCCAC
>NW_011948417.1:3802437-3816588 GCF_000503995.2 Ceratosolen solmsi marchali
GGGCCCCCCCCCCCCCCCCAAATCCCCCGTGGTTTACGGCCACTCAGCTCCACTCCACGGTATTTCAAGGACTCGGTAGTTCAAGATAAGTAAAACTTCTCACCGCGCCCGTTTATTCAATGACAAAATATCTGCAATCAATGCTTAAGTCACCCCCCACCCCCCACCCCCCACCCCCCGCCCACTAATACCTCTAAGGCATATTAGAAGAAACGGCTCGGGCGAGGTAACGGAGCGGCGGGTAGGGAGCGGAGGGAAGGGAGCGGCTTATTCGCGCAGCTTGAGTCGGGTAATGACGCTCGAGCGTGTCTCGAGCGTGCAAGCGGAATTTAGCCGAGCGAGCGTAAAGTTGAAGAAATAACGCGGAAAAGTGAGTGCGCTAGGCGAGTGGGCTGCTCGCGCGCGCGCAAAAACCGTCGACTCGTTAGCTCGATTTAGATGGGAGTGCGAAGGAGGGGCCGGAGAATCCTTTCGACTCCGGGGTTGGCGCCAAGTGCATCGGCCGCTATTTCAGCCAGTCCCCGATCAAATCACGGCCACGTCAAATGAGGCGGAGAGGCGCTAGCGCCGCTCGCATGGTAAGAAGATAGCCGAGCGGCAGCTGTCGCGCGCACCGCGCCAGGAAAACAGGCGGCGAACGCGCCTCCGGGGCCGTGGACGGGGCCGGGGACGGGAGAGGAGAGGCTCGCGTGGGTCGCTGCATTGTAATAAGAGGCCACTGTCCTGAGCGACCACCGCCGTCGCCGCCAACTCCGCCGCCTTCGAGGCCTCACACCAGCCTGATTGTCGACCTGAGCCGCTCGTTCGTCTTGCCCTCGTGGAACCGAGCCCCACTGCGACGCGTACCTCACCCCGGGACCGGGACGATATTGCGTGGCCTCCGTTTATTTTACATTATTTGCGTTTAGTGCATTTGGCCAACGAAGTCCTCCCGTCACTCGGAGCGCCTTTTACTAACCGAGGAGAAGCTATAAGCATCCCGGATTCAGTTTATAACGCAGTGACGAGTCGCTGTGCTTTATAGTGTTTAGTTGCAGTTATGTCTGAGCGAAAATTTATCCAATCAGCTTGGCGTTGCATTGGCCTAACGATTTGCAGTTTCTTTGTCTACTCGATGATTCGTGTAGTTTGAGCTGTGGGATGAGCTACTCGAATCTAGAGATGAATATAGAACGCGAATGTAGGTTTATTTAGGGGATGCGTAAAGTAATCGTCGGTCGATAGTTTTAACGATTAATGGATTATATTCCGCTCTCGTTACACTCGTGTAATGTTCAAGAGAGTTCCGATTGACTAGCGTACATTGTTCGTTTTAATGTTTAAAGGATCGTCGAACGAGGGATGTGTACGTATAATGTCGGGGCCCGATAAATCAAATAATCTGAAAAAGAAAAATTCAAGCGACTTTATAAAAACCCTTTTTGTTATATAATCCCATTTTGTTTATTTCAATTTTTTTTTTTTTTTTTTTTTTTTTTTTTTTTTGAAGTATGACGGCTAACGATTGTTAATATAAAATTCACCATCATTTTTTACATTTTTTTCCCCCTTATTATCGATAAGATTGTATAACGGAGAGGGAGAACGATATTGATTATTAATTCTATCATCGTTAAATTCGTGTATGACGTCTTCGTTAAGAAAACCGGCATCCAAGTCTTAGGATACGTGAAACCTGAAAAAAAAAACAAAACAAAACAAAACAAAACAAAACAAAACAAAAAAGAAAAACGAAAAGAGATAATAAATGTTTTTACAACATGTACTTGGAAACTTGTAACTGACTTATCGTAGAATAGTTTATTGGGTCGCCCCAGCAATATATATATATATATATATATATATATATATATATATATTCGCCATAACTATCCTGTCCTTGTTAAACAACCTCGAATTGGATTTAAAAGAGGCCAATAATAGAATTTGACCGACTCGAAAAAGCGCCAATTAATCGAATTCATAATTGTAACAAGAGCTTCCCTGCGATACCACGCCGCCATACTTTTCACAATAATATTGGGCTTTCACTAAACGCTCCGAAATCTCTCTAATACAATTGATATTGGATCTCTCCGGGGACTTATGTCGTTTAAATGATTTTCCAAGTCATCTTGTCTACACTCAACAACCGGACAACCGCAAGATCAATGCGATTTTCGGCCATCAAATTTTGGGAGATTTATTATTGAAGCGACGGAAACACATTTTACGAGATGGCGATTCTGTCGTATCGCTACGTCAATTTCCCATGACAATAAAGCATCGCCGAGATTGCCGGGAAAAGCTCGTTACTCTAGGGATAAACATCTGTGGATGTACAAGAGTCGGAGAAGCGCGTCCCAACGAGAATTGGAAAGTACAAACTGACACGCTCAGCACCCATTTTTATTCAAATGTCGTCGAAGGTCAACCGATGATGCTTTCGCTGATCCGTCGTAGTCGTCAGCTCGCCCGCATATGAGAGGGAAATTGAAATTCGAATTTCTCAAGTCTCCGATACGGGAGAGGATTAAGTGGCATTTATATGGCACGTTGCGAAAGAATCCGGGGATCCAGCTAGCCGCGCCGGTGCCGCGGAAGCTCACGAAAGCTCGCAGAGCCCCTCTAATAAATACTCCTCGATATTTATAAGAAATAGGTTATAGTCGTAATGCCCGAGCTTCGATCAAATATTAATCCCATTTTCCATTTTATTGCATATTTCTCAAATCATAGGATTTGATAATAAAACTATATTCGTCCTTTTCATGCGGAAATGGTAGTAATCGTGACGTTGAATGAATAAGAGCTTTTGATGAATGATCGTCGGTTAATCGATTAAAGTATTAAAGTGAGGAAAAGTTGTAAATTTATGCGGTGTGCGCATTTATTATTCATGGATGCTGATGTGATTCATCGTTCAAGTAAACAAATTAGCGCGAAAATCATCGGAGAGTAAATCTTTTTTTTCTTCTTTTCTTTATACATTAATAAATCATCTATTGGTTGGAATAGCACGGTTGTCTAAAGTTTAGCCGATCATTATGAATAGCTAATAGAAGGATTCCCTCTCTGGATCCTTGTAAAACAGAGAATGACTAACCAAGCAACTTCTTTATCAAATTATCGCTCGAGTCCGTCAAATTTTAATAAAGGAAAATCATAGGAAAGCAAAATTGCGATTAGAGACATTGAAGGCTAATTAATTAAAAGTTTCAACAGTTTCAGCTGTAATTTATTTATTATTCCACTACGTTAATATAATTAAGAGCTTGATAAAATTGTGTGCAATTTTACGGCGGGGAAAAAAATCTTAAGGTGAGGAAAAATTGAAACAATAGCGATGATATAAATGTCAAATGGGACGATTGTAACGATCAATTATCGATAAAGTCAAGTACAAGCTCCGGTGGGTACAGATTAAGTGCCGCTAGCTTTGCAGCGTTCGAACCTTATGATTCGCACGGGGGTGGCTGATGGGTCGATGACTCGGGTGGGGAAAGTCGGCGAACGAGTGAGTGGGGCAGATGTAAGATAAGTTTCATTACAATTGTCACTTATGGAAAATGATGGGAATTGTGAGATACGGGCGGGCGCACTGGAGATTAATCCTCGGGGCATAATAGAGCTGGGGATGGGAGGATTGTCTCGGTGCCTAGGAGAATCGGCGCTGGTCGGTTGATGGCCGGGGACCGTTGGGCGCAGGTCGACCGGTTGTTAATCCGGGACCGAAGCAGCTATTCTCCTCGCCTCAGAGTACCTGCCATCTCTCGTCGTCGGCAGTCGACGGCAATCGTCGGCCCTCGACTACGATGTTTCCCTTGCCTCCCGTCGGTCCGCGCCAGACGTTAAGCGGTTGGCCAACAGGTGGCGCCAATTCGCTCTCCCTCGGGGGTCGCGGCGATCCCGGACAAGGAGCTGGCGGCGGCAGCGGCTCGTCGTCCTTGCGCCCCACGAGGAGGCGCATGCGTCAGGCATTCTGGAAGGTCGAGACGAAGCCGCGTACGTGCCGTGAATTGGCAACCTTCCTCCGCCGCAGCTTCTCGCGCGGCCCATTCCCTACTACAGCTAGGAGGGACGAGTGCCGCGAGAGATAGAGACAGACAGACAGACAGACAGACAGACAGACAGACAGACAGACAGACAGACAGACAGACAGACAGACAGACAGACAGACAGACAGACAGACAGACAGACAGACAGACAGACAGACAGACAGACAGACAGACAGACAGACAGACAGACAGACAGACAGACAGACAGACAGACAGACAGACAGACAGACAGACAGACAGACAGACAGACAGACAGACAGACAGACAGACAGACAGACAGACAGACAGACAGACAGACAGACAGACAGACAGACAGACAGACAGACAGACAGACAGACAGACAGACAGACAGACAGACAGACAGACAGACAGACAGACAGACAGACAGACAGACAGACAGACAGACAGACAGACAGACAGACAGACAGACAGACAGACAGACAGACAGACAGACAGACAGACAGACAGACAGACAGACAGACAGACAGACAGACAGACAGACAGACAGACAGACAGACAGACAGACAGACAGACAGACAGACAGACAGACAGACAGACAGACAGACAGACAGACAGACAGACAGACAGACAGACAGACAGACAGACAGACAGACAGACAGACAGACAGACAGACAGACAGACAGACACAGAGAGAGAGAGAGAGAGAGAGAGAGAGAGAGAGAGAGAGAGTGAGTGAGTGAGTGAGAGAGAGAGAGTGAGACAACAGACAGGCAAACAGGCATATAGACAGACAGATGGATGGATGAATACATAGAGAGGGAGAGCGAGAGAATGAAAGGGAGTGAGAGAGCGAGAGAATGAAAGAGAGTGATGGAGCGATAGGGGAAGAGAGCGAAGGAGGGAGGGAGGTAGGGAAGCAGAGGGAGAGAGAAGTTGAGAGAGGGATTGAGTAAGTGAGAGAGATGAGGCTGCTGAGTGGCTATCCTTGGCAGAGAGCATTGTCCTCCCCGTATACCTGTTGCTTCTCCTGAGCGCGCGCGCGCGCACGTAGCCAAGACGGTTCGCGGATATTTCGCCCGTCGACTCCTCGTTTGGCCCGTCGAGTCACTGACTTTGACGGCTGCGCCATTAAACGGCCCGCGAAACGAATCTGCGAAAGGCACTGATTCACTTCTCGTCAATTTTTATGCTTGGCCGATTCCCGTCGAGCGCCCACTTTAATCGAGCTTTTATGGGCCCTACGGTCCCCTCGCTCTCATCGATCTGTTGTATTGCTGTTTCGGTCGTGTCCCATGCGCTTGTGCTTCACCCAACATCCCGTCCCATTGGGCCCGCGGGCGCGATTCAACATCCAATCGATCAATTAAATCGAATTAAAATCAAGCATTCGATAACAACGTCTCAATTGCCGTCCCAACCTCGATCCCTTGTCTCACCCCTCCCCCTTCTCGCTCTCTCTTTGTTTCTCTCTCTCTCCCTCTGCTGTAAGCATGTATTCTTTTCCCTCGTTTCTTTGTCAATCTCTCTCTCTCTCTCTCTCTCTCTCTCTCTCTCTCTCTCTCTCTCTCTCTCTCTCTCTCTCTCTCTCTCTCTCTCTCTCTCTCTCTCTCTCTCTCTCTCTCTCTCTCTCTCTCTCTCTCTCTCTCTCTCTCTCTCTCTCTCTCTCTCTCTCTCTCTCTCTCTCTCTCTCGCTGTTTATCTCACGCCTCTGTAAAATGCGCGCGTCCGCCTTCCGCCTAATGGCATGCAAACATTTTTCAATCATACGATTCGGATTGGTATTTTTCAATTGACCCTGGCCTCCATCAATCGAATAATGCTGGCAATGGGGAAGGGTGAATGTACGATTAGTGCCGCGGAAAATTTCGTGATTATGCCGAAGCTGGTAAATGATAAGCGATCGTAGGACATAAGGCTTCGGGTCGAGTCGTGTCTCCTCTCCTCACAAACTCCTACACCAAAACTGGATCATTATTTTCTCAGACCTTGATTAGGTGGACGCTCGTAAGCGCAATTTTTACGCGCACAATGTGTATCAAGACGATAGATTATAATGATAAATGATAAATGTCATCGAAGGGCCTTACGGCATAAAAGCACGCGAGCTCCTGCATTAAATAACTTAGCACAAGCTGCGCGCTCGCACGCACTCTGACTAATATCGAGGGAGGTGATCTAACTCCAGCACGCGTTGGAGTTTTATGCACTTTGAAGAATCATTTTTATTTTTATGCGGTTAAGGATACGTCATCGATCGGCTCTGTGGACTTGTATATCGATGACGTTCAGCTCCGTGCGATAGCGTGGAGATTTCTACGCAATTGACGTTACGTCATTAGTGCCCGTGATCCCAAAGGCTCAACTACCCTGTCGCCACGACCTCCCAAGGACTAACGGAACCATAGGTAAATCCGGTCGACGAAGGACAAAGACGGCAGTGGCTGGCTCGCCGAGGCTCGGTATTTCCGCGTAGCGACGGAGGGCCAAAAGGTCGATCGACGTTCGAACGCAGTCGGCATCATCGACGTCCTTTGGAATCGAGGGTGCCCGGGACGACCCGGAGCCACCGAGATCACTGAATCCTCCGACTGCGCGCGCGTTCGTTCGCCTTACGATGACTTTACGAGCGCGACGACGCCCTGACACACACACGCACACACACACACACACACACAAAGGTCACGCACGATTACGCGGACGACGTGGAAACTGGCCGAACTTCATCTTGTGTTTAATAAGCTTTTCAGCAGATTAATTTTATGCCGTTAACGCTTTTCAGGGTAAATTAGTTTTGCACTTGCCAGTGCTTTTTCGCAAATTAATTTTATGCCGTTAACGCTTTTCGGTACATCAACATTATGTTTGGGAACATGCGCGTGAAAAGAGCTTGACAAATCCGTATTTTAAAAGAAAAAGTGTGGCAGTGTTGCGACGCGATGTGTGCCGAGGAAAATTGTCGGTGAATAGGTAAAGATTGGCAATAATTATTCAACAAGAAGAGTGCAATTTCAATAAACGAATAACTCTCCAAACACCCATCGCGATAATATCCATAACAGTTGCTGGGCAAACAACAAAATAACACACGATTAGTAAGCGTAAGGAAATGGATCATTGATAAATCCTGCCTTGAATTAATCGTGGGGGAAAGCTATCGTTTTTCTCATTTATATAATTTACCTGGATCATTATCGATAGTACGTTTTAGTATTCGTAAATAATGACTTGCCAATAATGTCATGGTGTCGTTCAATAACACACAATCACCATCTAACAATATTCCTCTACATTTTAATTTACACAGTCGATATCTCGTTTAGAGCTTGGCAAACTATTCCGATGACATTTTAACAAGAAAAATGTATTATGTGGTAACTGCACACACACACGCACACACGCACGCACACGCACACATATAAAACAATTTATTGTTACATACGAAAAACGCATTATCAATCTGTGATAATAACTGCAGTTTATTAGTTTATTATGCATCCAACGAGAAATTGTGTTGAAAAAAAAAAATGTACGATCGGACGATCGACGATATGGAATAATATTCTTGAGAATCGACAGTTCGTTCAAAGTTTTATTTTCATATAAGCCAAAGTCTCTTTCACTTTTCTCCGCCACATTCATTTCCATGGCTAAGCAATGCATGTAATATAAATAGAAATTGGATTTTTATTTCCGAAAAATGTGTGTAGCGTTGAGCGTAAAGGTGTATTGTCTAAGTAGCGGATTTTATTTTTCCGTAGAGCTCTCAACCGCGAGAACAATTGAAATGTGCCGTGGGCGTACGATACTATCAAATAAAATTCCCATGTTTTCCCTATTATTTGATAGCTACTCGTATAGAATTATCGAGTGTGCGTTCTTTCCGTAAATAAAACATTCTTGGAAATACCTTTCCAATCACACGTGAGCGCATGGCCTCGTTTATTAGTAAAGACATCAACAAGATCTACTCGCCAATACAATACACTCACCAACCCACGCACTCACGCACTCACGCACTCACGCACGCTACTTATTCTTTATTAGCGATAATACACCATAAGCCTCATTATTATTAATCTCGATTGAAAGTAAGAATATTCAATATATAAAAGCGGTCACTTACTCGGCCACTAACTTTCGAGCCTCGGGATCGAGGAATTACGGAAAAAAGGCGCGCAAAGCGTTTTCCATTCTGTGCGTTATCCTGACGCGTTATAAGCAAGGTCGCGAGGGCGGACTCGCGACTGATCGCAAAAGGCGTCCATCCTCCTCCTCCTCCTCCTCCTCCCCCCCTCCCCCGATCTCAAAAAAACAGCGAGGAGTGGCGCAAGGAAATCGAAGCGCAGACCACTTAGTGGCACGTAGGGTCCGAGGGAACGGCTGGGAAGGAAGCGGCCAAGTTAGCGCCCCGTGCTCGGGCTTTGGTGGAAGTCTCGCTACGTTCCCCCGGAGTGTGGGAAAGCAAGGGAGTCGACCTCGAACTCGCGCGGCCGAGCCTCGACCTTCGCGGCCTCCCCCTCCCTCGCCATCCATCGCGCGCTCCAGCTCCTTCAACCAGCTGGCACCGATTCCGTTCGAGCGTGTGAGCCTTTCCGGCCTCCTGGCGCTGATACGACACACCGCGGGACCGTCGGCATCACCACGCGCCCCCGATAGCGCCGTTCCCGTTAAACGCACCGCTCTAAGTAGGTCCAGCCAACCCCACGAAACTTGCGAGAGCCCCTCCCACCTCCCCCGTTGACACCCGCCCGATGGCTTCGATCACGCGCGAGAATCCTACATCCTCCTCCCACTCGCCCTCCTCACAACACCTACCCGCGGAACATGCTCCTTCACGACTGCACACGCCCGCAACCAAATCGCGCTACGCTCGCTCCGGTCATGGCTCTTAAGTACGCACGACTTCATTCGTTATTGCGGCCATATTTCAGCCGACCCGTTCAAAATTGATCCCACCCGCCCCTTACCACCTCCCCCTTTCGCCGTCCAATAGCTCCTCTTGCTTGCTATTCTGTGCTATTTACAATCTCCCAATATTAACGGAACCGCTCGCTCGGCTTATTACAATAGATCGAGCCTTTACCATTCGTTTTATTTTGTTTTGAGCGTTAAACTTATACACCAACGCCAGATATTTAAAATCAACTTTGACTGTAGGCATATCTTTTCTATTCCTTTATCTATCTATCCATCTATCTATCTCTATCTATCTCCATCATATTACCTATCTAGCTAGCTGGCTACCTAGTCTACCATCCATCCATCCATCAATCTATTTATTTATTTACAAGTATATATATATATGTGTGTGTGTGTGTGTGTGTGTGTGTGTTTGTGTGTTTGTGTGTTTGTGTGTTTGTGTGTTTGTGTGTTGTGTGTGGATTAAGTTATGCAAATTCAAATCCCTTTCGCATATTTTTAATACTTGACCCGTTCTTTTTTTTCTTATTTTTTTTTTTTCTTAAAAGTATTATTCCGTTTAAACAATCGTTTGGGTACAAAAGAAATCAAATATTTCATCATTCAAATACGAACTTTATATATATATATATATATATATATATAATGATCTAAAATAAAAAAAAAAAAAAAGTTATTACTAAAAATTTTTCTTTCATGAATTAATCTTGCAAAATAAAGTTCGCAATTTTTCAAAAACTTTTTACAATTGACACTGAACTGTGATTAAAGCATTATAGCGAATCTCAAAACTTGAAAGTGCAAAATTGATATTTTTAAAAAGTATTTTCTTTATTTTATTTGGAACCACGGACGATGAAAATATTGCGTTTAATAACTATCATTATTAACTATTATCATTAATATCGTTAATAAATATCATTTACCAGTGGCTAATAAATAAACCTTCAGGCTTGTATTTTAATAACATACCCCGATCTAGTAATTCGATTTCAGTTATTAAATTGTTATTGACGATAATTTCTCGTTAATCGAAAATATTTTTCATTTCCGTTTATTGCAACTTTTAATTCAAGGAAGACAAGTTTATTTGATAAATTCATTTTATTATCGAAAGTTTTCCAGAACCAAAGTGAAACTTTGTAAACATCTTCGAAACGAAAGAAAGACCCGATTGATCGATTACTCGGGTTTAGTAAGCGGATACATGAAAACTTTCGTTTTCTTATATTAAGATTGTCAGAGTTGATATATCGTTACATTGAGGTGTGATTAAGAGCGCAGGCAGGATATCTTATAGGTAGTTAAACGAATCACGCGCGCGCGCGCCTTTTACAAATATTTTAATAAAAGCAATTACGAATTATTCGCTCGAGGAACGGTAGCGGCAATAACAACGACATCATATGCAATAGACATAAATATGCTAAAAGTATATAAATGACTTAGCACGAGATTGCCTTGGTTATGTAATTACTCGTTGAAAATGTGCCAAATGTACCGAAATCCATAACAAGTAATCAGATTTAGAATTTTGCTCACGAAAGCCACGTGTTGAAGTTCTTTGAATGCAAAGCACAAGTGAGTCACTAAAGCAGCTTATTAAGAGCGACGAGAAATTTTCGGATTTTCGTTGCCAAGCAGCTGTGGGCCTCGAGAATCCGAACCAAATAATCATTTATAATCAAACTCGACCGATACGGAAGTTTTTACAGAGTGCCAAGAACAGGAAATAAAATGCGGTTAAAGTGCCGCTGGGGAAGACGAACTCGATTCGTGGCTAAAATGTGCGTTGCGACGTAACATTGGATGGAAATACAATAAGGGAGAAGAGATGAAAGTGTGCCTTAGCGTTTAACGCATTGGATTTGCGTGACAGCGGGAAGGGGCAGGGGAAGGGGTATAGTAGGGTAGAAAAGACAAGGGGGCCTCGGGGGAATCGATAATCACGCGGGCAACTCTGTTCTCAAAAGTCCTTTCGACCGCGCACGTGGTCGTTTTCTCTCTCTCTCTCTCTCTCTCTCTGTCTCTCTGTCTCTCTGTCTCTCTGTCTCTCACACACAGTCTTTTTGCTTCCTTCGAGGTCGCTTTCACATATATCTCGATATTATTGCATAGTTTTAATGGCCATGCATTTTAGAAATAACGAGAATCGTAGCATGAGGCGACCAAGTCCGAAGCTGGCGACGAGCATAAGCATAAAAGAATAACTTTGGGAACGCGCGAGAGAGAGGGTCAATGGATTTTCCAAGGAACAAAGCAAAATCACGGGGAGCACTCTTACTTTCTAGGCCCTTTGTCATTATTCCAGAATTCGACCTTTGCTTTTCTGTCAAATGATAATGTTAAGCTCATCCTACGAAAAATATTTGTCTACTTTTTATAAAATCCTTTCTCTTAATTTATGGAAAGCTTGATTTTGTCTCGAAAATAATTAACATTCTGATGGAATGGAAAATCGAAATGCCATTATGTTAAAACGAATTCGTGAATTGCCTTATAAAGAGAGTAAACCTTGAGACGGCAGCAAGCCATATACAGCTTTAAAACAGGAATACGTCATAAGAAGTTTATATGTCAGGATATAAGTAATCCAAGATAATTTACCCACTCGCTGCTGTGCTTTTGAAAAACGTTAATCTAACATTAGTAGCTACGAATTTTTAAAGCAATTCAATTATATACAAATATAAAAGCATTGCCGATATTTAAATTTCACGTCGCCAAAGCCTGCGTGTTTATTTCTTTAATGACAGCATAAAGTATTTTAACATTTCTTTTACTTTTGTAATTTTATTATTATTATTTGTTTTAAACCATTCCAGGAATATGTGAACCCATGGAATTTGTCTCGTTTGCATTGGAACGCAGAAATTTGAAAATTTATGCGATTGCTCATTATGGCACATTAATAATAATATTGACTCTGGCGATAAGAATTAGAATCTGTCACTTTTATTTTAAACATTGAATAAATGTCGATAAAAAAAAAAAGAAAGAAAAATAATAAGAAATAATAAGAAAAAACAATGGCAATGTTTTTTTACAAATCAATTATTCACGTCTTTATATCGAATTATACGAATGGGTATTTATTGATTCATTGCCGCGATGATAAATCTATAACTTTTATTTAAGTTCAATTATATATAAATTTATATATGTATTTATGTATGGTACGTGTATATATATATATATATATATATATATATATATATATGAGAGGAGAGAGAGGGGCGATGTGGTATTCATCTTCGAGAGATTTAACGGATACATTGAACGTAAAAGTCATCTTTTACTATGTAATGAAAATCCATTAGGGAACTGTACTCGAGGTCGTAAAGACCGGTGATCCTAGTAGGCTTTACGCAAACGACAATACCACAGACATAATAACAATAATGCCGCGAAATTGAATCGTTGGCCATAAAAAAATGTATAAATGAAAATGAGCGATCGGCAGGGATAAAGGATAAAGTAAAGACTGTTGCCGTCGCTGCTGGTATTCGTAAATCGAAGGCTATGAGCCGATCCGTTAGGTTCGCCAGTTGGCCTTAGGTTCGCTAGAGTAGATTTTTAAAATTTGAAGTAGGAACTTCCGTCGAGTGTAGGATTCGCTGCAGGATTGCCTTCGTTCCGAGGAAGCGAGTTTTCGCCAATAGGGCGACGCCAGAAGGTGCGCTAAGCCACCCGTCAATTACAGCCCATTGAGCTTCGTCCGACCGTGAAAGAGCGACGAGCATTTTGGCGAAGGGAAAGCCTATGAGAAAAGTATTCGGCAAATCCCTGAGAAGTTTGTGCATTATGAGCCGCGGGGAGGTCGGACGGAGGTAAACGAGCTGCCCGCACAAAGAGCAAAACCGAAGATAATGGACCTGACGGCGGGAAGGTGGGGGCGCACGTGAAGCAGGGATGTCGGGGATGGCAGCGCGGCCAAGACGTCGATATCTCCCTGCGACCCAGTTACGGTCAGCATCCCGGGAACGGAAGGCGCGTAGGGGGGTACGAGGACGGGTGAGTCGCGCACGGAAGAAGGAAAGTGGAGGCCGGGAACGGGGTCAGCCATTGCTCTGGCCGACACGGGTTGGGACGATGGTGTAGTGCAGCTGGGGCGAGAGAACGTCCGGACGGTGGAGTCCGTGGCGAAAAAGGGAGGGGCGAGTGAAGGGGGTGAGGGAAGGGGGGACGGGGGATGAGACGACGAGACTCCCCGGCCGCCTCTGTCCCGGTGACTGGGTCAGAGGCGTACCGCCTCCTCGGCTCCCTGACCCTGCACGTGTGCACTTGTCGGCCCTTGTCGTCTCGGTTTTCCTCACGGAGCGTTCGCGTTCGCCGACGACGACATCGTGGCCGTACGTGCGATTGGCCTTGAGTCGGATTCGCCCGATCGAATCCTCGCTCGCATCCTGTCGCTAGACGTCCCCTGCACTTCTTATCCGTAAATCTCTAACCTGGAACGTCCCATTAGCCTTTCCAGTTTATCGACTATTATTGTCTCAGGACGACACTCTTGTTGCTTTGAGCGTTCCTTATATTTATTGTCAATTATTATCCGTCGCCGTGTGCGCCGACTACGTAATTATTAAATGGCGCACCATAAGCGGCGCACTGCCAAATGAGCGAGTCCCGTTACTTCTATCCTTATTCATCGTTAGTCGTCAAATATCAAACGCATAAGTCGCATTCAATGCTAAGATTGTTTAGCATTTGTAAAACGTTCGCCTCCGTCTTTTGTTTCTTCTTTATTCCCGTTTAAAATGCATCATAGTGGTAGCGACGATTTTGCAATCTACCGCATAAAATCCCACATTAAATTTCTTAAAGCAACAAAAAGAAACATTATTTACATGACGAACAACATCCCCACTTCTTTCACTCTCTCTCTCTCTCTCTCTCTCTCTCTCTCTCTCTCTCTCTCTCTACTCTCTACTCTCTAGATCGATGTCGATGCCACTCTGTCTATCTGTCTCTTTTCCCTCGAAAGCCCGCGGCCGATTAATTGGATGCTCTGTACTTGCTTGGCATTAAATTAAAGCGCCGATTAAAGGATTCGCGTGTTCGCTGCTCTCCCTCGACTGCCAATTTGGCAGCCGCTCGAACTATAGTCTCTGTGCTTGCCAACAATGGACAAACGTCGTACATGGAAGAGTGCACGTTATTAAATCGCAATAGACAGTGAGAGAGAGAGAGAGAGAGATAGAGAGACAGAGAGAGAGAGAAATAGATAGATAGA
>NW_011948417.1:3816736-3817848 GCF_000503995.2 Ceratosolen solmsi marchali
AGAGAGAGAGAGAGAGAGAGAGAGAGAGAGAGTGAGAGAGTTGATGCACGTAGCGAAGAACGATGCCTGGCCGATAACCTGGAGACGCGACTCTTATTCGCACGCCAAGCAAAGAGAAAAGTGCACAATCCCTGCTTGGGCCTCTTAACAAGGCCCCGCGGCTCCTTCCAGCGCTTACATCCGAGTCCAGACTCTAAACAACAATAAAAGTGCATCGCGCCGTACCTTCGCCCGCTGGCTCTTGATTCACTGTAACTCGAGAGGAATCCACTCGGACGGAGCCTTCCTCAAGCGTACTTTATGAAAAACTTCATTTGCTATTTAAATGACGTTGTGTTCCCTCCTTCCTGTTCCCTTTTTCTGCCTCACTCTCTCTCTCTCTCTCTCTCTCTCTCTCTCTATACCGAGCGGCGATTTAAATGCTCATTTGTACGAGGCGAGCTTCGACTGGCCCAGAATAGCGGAACACACTCTTGAACACTCCAGTAGAATAAGAGGGACCGACCGATAGATTGGCAAGCGTACTTTGTACATTTCAAAGGATTTATTGTATACATTGTTGTTCGATTCAGCCAGATCGCCTTCGTAGCTTTTGTTATTGAATTTACTCGGGGCATTTATTGACAATTCGCGAGCACTGTGGACTTACCAATCATTTTCTCTGCTCAAGTGCTTTTCATATTGTGCCCGAACATTATATTATACAACATAATCATTTATCGATTGCAAGATCTTATGCATTAAATCTTGGGACGATTAAAGCTGACCAAAGGATCGCCCGTCCCTTTTTTACGACTGGCAAACGTCTCTTTAAAGAGATAATGCTTTTCGCAACGTTTCCACTTAAGCTAAAGTAATTGCTTCCTCGATGGGAGCTTGAGGTAATTAGCCGATCCTATCCGCGACGGAACAATTAGATCAGCGTGTAAACAAAAGTACTTCTTGACCGAATCGCAGGAGCTTCCTCTCAGTTTGTGTCTCGGAGAGTGGCTCAAGGCCTCTCCGATGATCATCATCGCGAAGATAAAAATATATGGTGGGTTGTGAGGTTGGGATGACGAGGGGCGGTGAGTGGTGGTGAGGGGGAGGGGATTTTGTGTGTGTTGTTTTTT
>NW_011948417.1:3817861-3842471 GCF_000503995.2 Ceratosolen solmsi marchali
GGTGTGGGGGGGTGGGGGGGGGAGAGTTAGATTGAACGATGGGCGTCAGCGCTCAGGCAGAATTTAAGGTCCCGGAAATAGGGACGAGGGCGCGACACGCGCTGCAGCACCAACAGGGAGACGCGCTTGACCCAATTCTCGCGACCTCGAGCCATTTCCGAGGAGCGGCCGATACGCAAGAGCCTTCGGGGGTAGCGCGGCCCCACTCCGGGCGCTCCCTTTCCCTCTCGTAGTCGGCGCTTGATTGATCATTGACCGTGGGCTCCCCCTCTCGCCCAACGCCTCTCACCGCTCCTTCGTCACCGTCACCGCCGCAGCCGCAGCCACCGCTGCCACTACCGCCGCAGTCGCCGCCGCCGCCGCTGCCGCCGCCGCCGCCGCCGCCACCACCACCACCACCACCACCACCGTTTCCCCACCAAACAGCCCCTCACTTCGCTCGATTAAAGCTTTTCTCCTTTGTTGGCTCGGGGTGGCGCTCGGCTCCCGAACAATGCACATCTCACAAATGAAAATATCGTGAGATTATTTCTTAACGGGAAAGCCATAATCGGGCATGCGCGCTAGATGCCGCTGAGCGAACATTTTTCGAAAATTTATCGAGCCCAACTACTCGGCCAGCCTTTGTCAGCGCTCGCCTCGCCGCTTCTGTTGTCTAATTGACGCGCAATAGCAAGTTCTTCCGACTAAACGGCTTTAGCCATGTAACATGTCGTACTTGTTGGTACAATTAAACTTGTCGCGCCCTGCCAATTATATTGATTTCCTATTGGCAAACTATTATGCTAAATAACTCAACGAACTATTATGATGCTCATTGCGATGCAATCCAATCGCTTACTGCCATTATTTATTTATCTCTCTGTCGGTCCATATTGTGCGCCGCCCTCCAGGCCTATTAAAATATAAGTTTTCTATCGTACAAGTTTGTTGTTGTCGTTGTGGTTGTCGTTGTTGTCGTTGTTGTTGTCATTGTGGTTGTCGTTGTTGTCGTTGTTGTTGTCGTCGTTGTCGTTGTTGTCGTTGTTGTCGGGTCGTAATAGCTCGGGGCACGCCAACGAGCTGACGTACCAATACGGAAACAGCACGGTACAGTTGACCGTCTTATCGACATAACAACGTTAATAAAATGTCTTATATACGTACTCGACGGGTGACATATTGCATTCTCGTGCACACGTGGAACTCGCGCTCCAGTGTGCCGTCGACGAGGCCGCGATAAACAGAGCGGCTAGAGAGGGATGGTGATAGCGTGGATAGGGCGGAGGGACAACGTGGAAAATAGTTGACGCGCACCGGAGCGCTTGTGCCCTCCTTTAATAAATCGCTTATTAATTATAAGATTGACTGATGATTGGCTCGCGTGCCTGTAAAGTACGCGCGTCTAATACGTTGTGAGGAGGCACGCTTTATTAGAGAGGGACGCAAGTTCTTCCCATTGATTATCGCTCGTCGAATGGAATGTCGGCGAATTCGCCGGAGGTCGATAATGTTCGATCACGGCGCGAGGCATCCACCCGGACAGCCAGGAGGATCATCCAGATCGGTGGTGCCGACACTTGAACTTACATAGAAGCGCAGTACAGGAGGAGGGGAGTTGGGTGGATGGGTGGTGATGGGGGGGGGGGGGGGGCGCAGTACAGGAGGAGGGGAGTTGGGTGGATGGGGGGTGATGGGGGGGGGGGGGTGGCATCAAAGCTCTAATCGGACAAAATAGTGTTCGGTGCCGCAACGGATGACGAAATTCGTCAGTCCTGAGGTGCGCTCGCAGTGATTTGGCTGGGTAAGCCCAAACGTTGAGCGACAGCGCACGGGCCGATAAGTGCGCAGCGGCTACTGGCGCGCCTCCTTTGACATTCGTCAGCGGCGTATGCCCCCCTGCCCCATCCCACCCTCCCGCCACTCCGACCAAGCGATCGAATTAACGACGTTGCGTCGTACGCACGTGCGGCAGGTGTGCCCGAACTTCTTTGTCATTATCCTCGGTCTCCGCTGCCTTTTTGATCGCGGCGACACGGGCCTTACGTAAGCAGCCGCGCGCTTGTGTACTATTAAACGAGACGACGACACGGCCGGGGTGGCGAGAAATATCGCTAAAGCGACGCTATGTCTAATTGCCGTCGGCGCTCTCGGCTGTAGTCAGTTGGCCGCGTCGTTGACGCAAATAGCATTTTTGCATACTCCGCAATAAGTTCGCACTTTAATTGTGTTAATAAAAATCTTTACGATCGCTAGAGAAAGAAGTGCCGTGTCACGCGATCGTACAACTAACTGTTTTCCTACTTTTCATTTTTTTTTAGTCTTCCTTTTCTCTTTAAGATAATCGTTCGCGTTGCACATTGTATTGCGATCGACGCAATATTATTCTGCGTCCGAGTGACGCTCACACAATACGTATGTACGCGCGTGCGTGCGCATAGAATTTATCACGTACACGCGAGCCCACCACCAGGCTTAGCACACGCACGCACATGTACGAACGCACCCACAATGAAAGGGAGGAAGAGTGAGAGATAGATAGATAGATAGATGGATAGATAGACAAATAGATAATGAGAGAGAGATAGAGAGAGAGAGAGAGAGAGATAGAGAGAGAGAGATAAAGACAGAGAGAGAGAGAGAGAGAGAGATAAAGAGATAAAGAGAGAGAGATAGAGATTATCGACAGTTTGTTTTTACTCTCGTATTTTTATGTCCGCGCTTACGTAGTTACGGGGGCGGGGCGGGGCCAGGGGAGTTGGAAACATATTTGCAATAACAGGAATGACCGCGGATAGTGACCGTTGGTTCTTCCGCGAGCGCTTTTAAGCCTTCTTGAACCAGGATTTCGTTTTGCATAGCATCGAGAAATGCTCGTGTTACTTATCTCTCTCTCTCTCTCTCTCTCTTTCTCTCTTCCTCTGCATCTTGACAACGAGTCGTGCGCACTCGTCCCCTTATAAAAACATCCAGACTCTCTCAAAGAGAAGAAGAAATCGACTTGCTCTCTCGACCCCTCGATGCGCAGGGAGCTCCCCAGAACGGATGGGATACCTCCCGATGGCGACCATTGGGTCCAGCATAGGGACCCCGAGCGCGTAAAAACCGCATCCTCCGGAATGACTGCATTACGAACACGAGCTTCGGAATTGGATCGACGCGCGCGTTCGCAAGCAGCGCAACACCGCGGCCGAGGTCGTGGGATCCTTGGTTTATCTCTTTCTCTCTCTCTCTCTCTCTCTCTCTCTCTCTCTTTCTCTCTATTTTTTTTTGCGGCAAGCGCCCCTCTCCCAACGGTGCTCGTTGGCGCGCGGCCGCTGCGTGGGTGCCCCGCCCTTCCTCACTCACTCACTCACTCTCTCTCTCTCTCTCTCTCTCTCTCTCTCTCTCTCTCTCCACCGCCCCCGCTCCCCGCCAGCTCTCCGAAATGAAGCGGGAGGAGCGTTGAGGTGGCGCGCCAAGCTACCGACGACGAGACGCTTAGCCCTGACCCGCTGAGCGTCGCTGGCTCGCAACGGGCCGGGTTACGAGCGCGTTGCGCGGGTCAGTGTCGCGCTCGCATCGCTTCCACGAGCGCATGCACTTACCGTCCTCCCATCCACCCTATGCGCCCGAGTACTCGCACACTCGATTGTTTACTTTTGCGCGGCCGTTCGCCAACGATGGCTTCGTGCGCCTCTCTTAAGCCAAGGGCCCTCGGCCACACGCTACTCTGCCTCCCCAACCTCTTGTTCACCTCTCCGAGACCCGTCCGTCTCTCCCCGCGACACCGTGACAAGTCGCCGTAACCGAGCGGATCATATGCAGGATGCGCTCCTACGCGCTCCTACGCGCTCCTACGATGCTGCTTTTCTCGTTTGACTCCCTATAATAGCGCCAAGTCCTCCTGACAGCACTGCTGCGGCTTCGGAGCTCGGATTTCGATTTGTGACCGAATGTGACGATGGTCTCTCAAGGTTACCTCATCTACATTTTCTCTTATGAAATATCGTCGTTGTGCGATAATGACTACTCGTACTCTATGACAGCTCCGGACTGCCGAAGCCATCCATTTCAATTTCGACAAAAACTTTATTACGACACTGTCGCTCAACCTTGCCTAATTGCAAAATTATCCCATTATTAGATATCAACGAGGACGATGACAACGACGTCAGCCACTGCGGCAAATCATTGACTTTCTTTTTTATATTATAGAGTGGATAGTAAGGTAGGTAGCATTATTGTTAAAAGCAATCCACGTCTGCTCGTCACTGATTCATTAACAACTTGTATTACCGGGTTTATGATAGTCTAGGTCACGTAACCTTATACACCTTTTGTCATATCAGATATTGAAGTAGTTTTTTTTTTCTTTTTTAACGCAATCAAGAGAGTTATGTTTGTGAGATGAAAAAATTAGATTTTCTTGCAGGTATGTAATTTCAATGCTTTGAACAATTTTAATTAGTCCATAAGCAGCTAATTCAATACATCAACGTGTAAGCCGCGGTTATATAAATAAACATATATGTAAAATACATATTAAAATATTATGCGCAGATTAATCTAACGAATGGTATTGTAATATCATTTTAACTTCAAGTACAATGATTCTACATACATAATTAACGACTTAGTATAAGGATTGTTATTTTTCGTCTAAATTAGAATATTTGCTAATGCAGGATGTATGATTCAATGAAATCAGTATTATCAGACTCACACGATGTTGAATACATTAAGATTATATTAACACGACGAACCGCTCAATGTACAATCGACGTAGACTCCTCGGTCATTAGCAAAGCAAAAAATATATATCGTAGAAATAGTAGGGAAATCAGCATTATTCCCGTGTATTTAAATAAAATTTTATCTTTTAATACGTACATTTTAATATTTAACGTGTCACTTTGTGCATTATAAGAAATGGCCTGAAATGCCATTGTCAAGACCATTTTAATGAAAATATGAAAAACGAATTGGTGAGCAAGTGAAATATGTTTTACGACAAAACACATTTATTCGTTGTCAATCGTAAATAATGTGTAGAAACGGTCGGGCGAGGTAGTGCGGCGATGGGGATTGAGCGGTGAGGGGATAGGTGAGAAGGAGACAGAGAGAGTGAGAGAGAGAGAGAGAGTGAGAGAGTGAGAGAGAGAGAGAGAGAGAGAGTGAGGAGGGAGAGGGAGGGGGAGGTGTAATTCGGAGATTCTTATCGACGGGGCATTTAAACAAAGAAAAATCTTTACAGCCTATCTTATTTACTCCATGAAATCCCAAATAAATTTTATTGCGCCGTATATAAAATATTCGTTTCTTCGAGCTACCGCGTACATGTAAAATATTCTAAAAAATATATATAAGTATGGCAAAGTATGAAATTTGTTGAAGTATATTACTACTGTAGCGAAATAAAACTCAAACACGACCGAGTAATTTCCAAATACAAGTTAATATTTCATAACGACGTTCATAAAAATCAATGCCACCATTTTGTCATATTTTAAAAATATGCCGTTTATTTAAATAGAAACGCAATTGTAATTCCATACACGTGCACTTATGTAATTAATATATGATGAGCGATACAATGTATGTGGTATTACGTAAATTATTAGTAGTGTTAGTGGCGGTAGTAGTTGTTGTAATATTGTTTGCTCGTGAAGGTAGAGAAAACTACAATAACCGTTGACGAGCGGATATATGTAAGGAAACGAATGCCTTTGTCGTCGCACGTTCGCGCGTGTCATATCGTATCGACTGCTTAGAGTGCGAGACTCTCGAATTGAAAATATCGCCAAACTCGTAGGATGACAAGAGGCCCGTCGCGATAAAGACACCCGCGCGTCACAAGTACGATACATTGCACTTTGGCTTTAACGTGTGCCTCCATCTTCCAAGATTCTTCTCATTTACAATGAATTTTCATTCCCTGCGTTTACTCTGTTCAGTGAGTAGTGGAGTCCCGACTTAGCCGTCGACTCCGGTTTAATGCAATAACGGCCCCGTACTTCGAGCGGCTATCGAAAAAAAAACCGCGATCCTTCCCTCTCCTCCCACCCCATCCCTCGCCAACTCGCCGTAGTCCACATCCACAGCCAGTCATTGTTCGCGTTTCGATAATCGCTCCAATTTTCCATGCTAAACAAAAGACCCGGAAGCAATGGAATGGGTTCCAAGGACAGTAGCCATTATCTAGAAGAAATTCTAAAATAATGAGCACTCATGCACGACAAGATTTAAAATGAATGGCACTCGGGCGCATAAGCACGGTTGCGCAAAATTTTTGAGAAACTTGTTAGACCGGGGGCAGTTGTGGCAGTTATTTCAAAATAAACGGAAGAAGCTAGGACGATCGGGGATGACGCGAAACGAGAGGCGCGCTTGGCGTTCCATCATCGCCGTCGGCGACGCTGTTGTTTCGCTGCTCGTGCGAAGTGCCAGCCAGGAGAAGGGGATCGGCTTCCAGCGCGGAATGGAGGTCGCGCGATCCGCGCCCGAGACCCTGATCGTACCTCGGCTGCTCTTGCACCTCCTGCTCCTCCTCCTCCTCCTTCTCCTCCTCCTTCTCCTCCTCCTCCTCCTCCTCCTCCTCCTCCTCCTCCTCCTCCTCCTCCTCCTCCTCCTCCTCCTCCTCCTCCTCCTCCTCCGCCTCCTCCTCCTCCACCACCACCATTTCCTCCTCCTCATCATCCTTCTTTACCTCCTCCTCTTCATCCTCCAGTTTGAGCTCATCGTCCAGGTTACGCGACCAAGGACTCCAACTTCTGCACGTGTCGACGTCTCGCAAGTCTTCCATCTTTTCTTTCGCCCTGACTCGCCAGTTTTTCCACTCGGCTCTTCTTTCCCCATCAGCTGCTCCCTTCCCTCGTCCGATTAGCATACTTGCTGCGGCTTTTCCTTGCTCTGCCCTCACATCCCGACTTCCCCTGCCTACCGAGATACTCCCGATATACTACCTGGCGCAGAATATCATTTGGCTACATTTGCATAAATTGAAAGGATCGCTGGCGTGTTATTACAACAAGCAATTGCACAAGTCGTCCTGTCGGCTCCCCGAGGGAACGCGATCTGCTGCGGAGGATTACTGTTAGCCGCTCGAAATGAGCTGCCAATTGTACAATCCTCGAGGAGATTACGGCAAAGCAGTTGCGACGGTTGTCATTGTTTGAGGGCGAACAAAGTCGAGAAAACGTCAACGGCGTATCCTCGCTCTGCATATTCTCGCCCTACCAAGTGATAAACGAGCAACCACGAGAGTTATTGATAATTACCACCTCTCGTTATCTCTCTATCGTCTGAAAGTAACCGACGATTATTCATAGCATAGGAGGGCATTAATTAAAAGGAAGCGTACGTAAAAGAGGAAACGCGGAGGTGCGTTTACTAGGCTAGAGAGGGAAACAATGTTAAAAGAATCGGCTCGACTCGACGAACGAGAGGCAGAAGAACAAGAAGAAGTAAAGGTGCAATTTTACAAGCGAGTAAGCCACATAAATCAAGTTGCTCGAAACCAGATCGTCGCGGAGGAACGAGCTCAACACTCTCTCGCTCGCTCTCTCTCTCTCTCTCTCTCTCTCTCTCTCTCTCACTCTACTACCGTCCGCCCGTCTTCCGCTACCCCTTCTACTCACTAATTCCCCTCTTTCCTCCCACGCTCAAGCTATTCCCAAGTCCCCCCTCCCCCTCTACCCACAGTTCACACACATACACACACAGAGAGAGAAAGAGAATCTCTCTCTCTGTCTCACTCTTAACTCGCAGCAGGTGCTTCCGCGTTTTGTATCGTTTTCATTCCAAGGCCGTATGAATTGGACTGCCCCCGTCACTGCTCCCGAGACTACCGAATTTACGGTGCTTTTACGAGCAACAGGTCAACTTCCTCCCCGCGTCCGCCCCCCTCTCTAGCTGTCCGAACATCCATGTCTTCACTCGTAAATATCATTGAATTTCATTGATCAACCTTATGCAAAAATGCGACCTTTCGTCTTTAATTACTTTAATCTATCTAATGGACTGGTCGGTCTAATCTAATGGATTTGTCCCATTTCTTGCTATTAAAATAAGCTAATCTCGACGTTTTAAATCTCATATATATATATATATATATATATAATACTGGTCAAACTAGCGATTCTAGGCTAATTAGTAGCACTCGCTCGGTTAGAAATATCCAACAACATACTATGTCGCACAGACCCTTTGCTAAATCTCAATTGAACGGTAAATATTCCAATAATCACCTAATCGGAATGCCATCGCTCACACCCTTTCATCCTTCCACACCCCCGCAAAACTCAATTTCTATTCTTTTAAAGAATATTGAAAAACAGAGAAGTGAAGAAAATGTTTGAAGAATAATAATTCGCTGTGTCAAGCTCGGGAAGCGCGGATTAAAAAGTGGCGCGCAAGCACCTTATGCTCAAAGAGTAGGTTACGCTCGAAAGCATAAGTTTTTCCGCGAGTTTACCTACTATTTTCCTGGCTTACCGCAAATAGAGAGCGAGAGAGCGAGAGAGCGAGAGAGCGAGAGAGAGAGAGAGAGAGAGAGAGAAAAGAGAGACACAGCTGCCCTAGGAGATGTCTATCGCAACGCTGCTGCACCATACCGTTAGGTCACTCACCCTTCATCTTTCCATCGCCGCGGCTTCGAATGCGGCCCGAGAGGGATTACCTCATCGGCACTCAGGTAAATGAATCCTTCGCTCGTGTTTATCGGCTTCTCTCCCGCCGAGAAACAATGCGTGCGCGAGCAAGAGGCACGTTGAGGGTGAACGACGACACGACGAGGACGGGAGAAAAGGGGAAAAACGAACGAGAGGCGATGAGTCGAAGCTTTTCGCTGAATCGATGCACCAAGTCGGGAAAGTAGCATCGGAAAAAGCGGCTATGGAAAAATCCCACATAGGCCCAGCAGTTGCCGAGTCAAAAACCTCCCGAGAAAGCAGCCTGATGCTGAGTGATGAGGTTCCTTCGTCTACCTGCTCTTAAACTCTCTCTCTCTCTCTCTCTCTCTCTCTCTATCTCTCTCTATCACTCTCTCTATCTCTCAGTGCCAGTGTCTATTTTCCTGTCTGTTTGTCTGTCTGTCTGTCTGTCTATCTGTTTGTCAGCCTGTGTGCGCGCATCTTTTTGTGCATGGACGCACGTACGCACGCACGTGCCCGTTGCCCGAAATTCCTCAGCAGATTAGGTTACCACTTGGCCTTCCTCATTCCCAACCTCGTCGTATTTACATGTGCGGCACATCACCCTACCACTTGACGCTTATACGTACGCGCCCCCCAAAACTCCCAAGAATATATCCGTTTTGGATGGCCTCCGAGTTAATAATGGCACACCAACACACCCCTGCAAAGCGTTTCTCGAGTTGAGATTCGAAGGGCGCAGTTGCAGCACCATAAGTCGCGCGCAAAACTAATCGATGCCCGTCGCCATTGTTTCCACACTCTCGTGTTATTCGCTTATCTTCGCACGAATTATCCTTGTCCGAATTACATGCACGCGATGACACATTCACCAAATACTTCGTTATTTATTAGGAAATGCCAATACAGATATCGTGGAATGTGCATTTCTCTTAGTGACTACTGTTATGTCCAGCCCCTAGCCAATGGTCATGCATTTTTCCGTTCAACCAGTGAACGAGTAAAGCCTTAAGCCTTCGCCCCCCCCCTCCCGCCCCTATCAATCGCCTCTCACGCTAGACCAATAGAGTAAGCCACAACGACCTTTTACGAATCCGTAGGTGGTGGTTTAAAAATTGTGAATCCCTCGACATTGTTTCGTTAGTCCTTCCTGGTCCATACTGCCTCTGTTATTCGTTGCATGCGTAACAGCAACAGAGCCTCGATTATTCTCGCGAGGTTCGTATTTCGCGTGACGACGAAAGCGCGTCGGCCGTTAAAGGCCCCCTCGATAAGCCAACAATGGCCCACGATCGTCTTCCCTCGTCTTCCCTCGTCTTCCCTCGTCTTCCCTCGTCTTCCTTCCGGAGTCCGAGAAATACAGGCAACTCGCGGATGGAGCGACGGCTCGGATTTCGGCTTATGCATCGGATTAGTGCAGCCTCGATGAGAGAAATAAAGGCGAGTCGGGGAACAAAGCCGAGGCTTATAACGTATGGTCCGGGAGAGAGAGAGAGAGAGAGAGAGAGAGAGAGAGAGAGAGAGAGAGAGACGCGCGCGCGCGCGTGTGTGTGTGTGTGCGTGTGTGTGTGTGTGCGTGTGTGTGCGTGTGCGTGTGTGTGATACTGAGCGAGTGGCAAGGGAACGGAGAAGCGAAAATTGGCGAAACGCCCCGGACTACGTGCGGAGGAAGGATATTTTTGTCGATGCCCAGATCGCGAGGTTCCCAGCAAGTAGCCGCCACCGCTAAACCAAGGGCTAAAAGGCACTTTGTTATGCTGATCGCGCGCGTTTGCCGCAAAACGGAGGAGGTGCGCGAACGCGTGAGAATCGCCGCAGGGAATTCGCATGCGCAGGACACGGCAATTGTGCGAGTATTAGAAGAGAGAGAGAGAGAGAGAGAGAGAGAGAGAGAGAGAGGGAGAGAGAGAGGGAGAGAGAGAAATGATTTAAGCCAATACTCCAACCACAGCCTCGCTCGATATGCACAATCGGACCTTACGAGATGAAGCGCATAGCCGGGAATCTCGTCGCGTCTGGCCTCGACGGTTCTTAAAAGCGACGGTACCCTCTCGTTGGACTCCAAAGGAAAATCGTCTGTGACAATTCACCGATCCTTGGACGAGCTTGGATATAGAAGTACAATTGACCGGAAGCTCACAAATGACCGAGTCGTCCTTTCTTTTCCTATATTTTTTTAGCTCGTCGCGGCCTATTACATTACACTCGCAACCCGCAGTTGCGGCACGACGAGCGCTTCGCGTGATTCGACAACAATTCATCGAGTAATGACTCATAGCTCCGATCAAAACGCGATCTATTTGAAATAAGAAAATCTGCATCTACAATGATTATAAAAACAATTCCTTCACAAACTCATTGTGCGTCTTAACATTGTCTCAACATTTGCCCGAGGCAGATTACGATTTAAGGCGCTTTTAACGCTCCTTTGTGTCCGACTTTCCAAAAGCGACTAAAGGGAAATTCGTTTTCGACGAAAAGCCCGTCGCAGGTGTACCGCGCGACTGGTTCCTAACGTAGGGCTAAAGCATGACGTTTGTTCGAACAAGCATTTTACAAAGGACCTCCTGCCTTTCGTGTACAAAAAAAGAAAGAAAAAAAAAAAAAACCATTCGGTACTTTTCAATCCAAATTTTTTCTCCAATCCCAATCCCTCGTCATTGGCTTTACAATTATTACGAGCAAACGTAAGGCATTATTTATCGACTTGTTCTATTCCTCTATATTACCGAACACTTATGGTTTATCTGGCTAGACTTTGACGAGTGGAGCGCAACCCGTTGAAAATTAATTTTATAATATTGATGTAAAAATTTACCCCATCGACTGGATAAAATTATATGGCATCTGCATAACCTGCGAGCAGTTGGGAACTCGGCTTATCGTTGCTTAACTTCGCGGACGAAATCTACGCACTTGCCGGCTTTTGGCGCGTAAAGAAGAAAATCATTACGCTGGAGAAAAAGGAGGCGTAAAGAAGGGAGTAAACAAGGCTTACCTCCCTGTCATTAAAAACCATAAAGAACCGGGACAATCAAGCCAGCCAGCAAGGAGTATCGGTGAAAACAACAGAGATGGGCGCAACGACTCGCCTAAACAAAACGACGAGAAGAATAAGATGAGTCGGCACAAAAAGAAGAAGTGAAAATGCGTAGAAGAGAAGAGAGGACAGTGACGACGCACGCGACTGTGCGCATAGGGGGCAAAAAGGTCGACCAAACGAAAAGACAACAGACTGGGAGATTGAGGGAGTATGTGTGCGTGCGTGCGTGAGTGCGTGCGTGCGTGCGTGCGTGCGTGCGTGCGTGCGTGCGTGCGTGCGTGCGTGCGTGCGTGCGTGCGTGCGTGCGTGCGTGCGTGCGTGCGTGCGTGCGTGCGTGCGTGCGTGCGTGCGTGCGTGCGTGCGTGCGTGCGTGCGTGCGTGCGTGCGTGCGTGCGTGCGTGCGTGCGTGCGTGCGTGCGTGCGTGCGTGCGTGCGTGCGTGCGTGCGTGCGTGCGTGCGTGCGTGCGTGCGTGCGTGCGTGCGTGCGTGCGTGCGTGCGTGCGTGCGTGCGTGCGTGCGTGCGTGCGTGCGTGCGTGCGTGCGTGCGTGCGTGCGTGCGTGCGTGCGTGCGTGCGTGCGTGCGTGCGTGCGTGCGTGCGTGCGTGCGTGCGTGCGTGCGTGCGTGCGTGCGTGCGTGCGTGCGTGCGTGCGTGCGTGCGTGCGTGCGTGCGTGCGTGCGTGCGTGCGTGCGTGCGTGCGTGCGTGCGTGCGTGCGTGCGTGCGTGCGTGCGTGCGTGCGTGCGTGCGTGCGTGCGTGCGTGCGTGCGTGCGCGATGCACGGATATTCCTTTACTGCTAAAGTCCCAAAGTTAGGACTCGGAGCCATATGTGACCCACACGCGTACGTGGGTCCTCGTGCGCCAACCCCAGCCTCCTCAATTCGCATTTCGCGCGAAATCATCGCCGACACAAGGCTAATTTTGGACCGAGCCAACTTCCGGGGCACCTCGTCGTGCGTGTGCCCCCTTTCTCTCATTTTCGTACTTTTGCTGCCCGTTCGGACGTGCTCGCCTGGATGTGGTTAGGACGTTAATATTCTCGAAAGAAGAACTCGCCGGCCAACAATGGCCGCGATAGTGCGGTTCATGATTCGGCAGGGCGTTTGTCGAGCCGCCGTCGCCGCCGCCTCTGTATGCGCAATGCGTAACAGGTGGTTCGAAAGCTCGACCCGAGAGCCCCCGGCTACAATGCCTCGCCTTGGCTAAATTGCCCTCAGGCATCTTATATTTACTTTCTTTGGGGGGGGGGGGGGGACTTCCCAGGATCTCTCGATAGCCCTGCAAGATAACGGATTCGTTTTCTAACCTCTCGGTTGAATTTCTTAGCTACCTGGGCCCATACGTACGACAACTTTGCTTGCGTGGTTCTTTTTTTTTTGTTTTTGTTTTTTGTTTTGTTTTTTATTCCAATACTGCATTGTAAAAATCAGCGACGAATTAATTAATTGAGAGGGTGCCCCGTTGTTAATCAAAACATGAAAAGCATTCAATGATTAATAGGTAATTTAGCTTGTGGGATTATGCGTTTTAACGCCCGCTTAAAGTAATATTTTACAAAAATGTATCAATTGGCGCTCTAATTTTGAATTTCGTTTTATTTAGTGAAATTCGATATAGGTCTTACGTAATATTATTAGGTAAGCATGTGGGACACGCGGCGTGGAACAATTGTTTACAGCCACATTAAACAAAGTGATCACAACTTATCAATAATAAGTGGTACTTTAAGAGATTACGAAGCTGTGGAATAATGATCGATCTCATAATTGTCTGCAATTTATATTAATAAGAAAATTAAAGTAATCGAGAAGTAATAAGGCTTAAAAATTCGTATGACATTATATTATGCGATTAGTAATTGTTCGAGTTATCCTTTCGACAATTCAATTCTTAAAATATCACAAAACCCGCTCGTCTTTCTCAAATCACTCGTCGAAGCATTGAACGACCGTTTTCCGTTAGTATTTACGTTAATCATTTTTATTTCAATCAACATACTATACATTTCTATAATATCAAGGCAAAGTGCAAACAAGACGGAAGATTTTTTTTTTTCACTTTTAACGTATAAGTGCACACACTACTCGAAACATTATTAAAATGCGTGAACCGGAGAACCGGAATCCTTCCATGTAAGTTATAAAATAAATTATTTGCACAGGTAATAAAAATAAAAAAGTTCTTGCATATTAAATGAAGTAGTACTGCTATCAAAGAAGTTACGACTACTGTAGATTAGATTAGGTATAAAAATAGCATTTGGATTAGTTTTCAAATAAGCGGGCACCCACATGCGTGTATTGCGAATTCTCATTGTAAATTTTGCGCGTTTAAATTATTTACTCAACCAGAGTGCTTTGGAATACCTAAATGTTTTAACAGTATGAAATTTCATTGTCAAATGTATTGTGTCGCAAAGATTATAACACGAAATAACTATTGTATTGTCATTGTCATGAGGATTAATAAATAATAAACGTAGAGCTTTTATTAGTTACAATTACATTTTAAACAAATACAATTTATCAATTATTCCATTACATTTTTATTTAAATATTAAATTTTTTTTTTTTTTTTTTTTTTTTCATTAAAATTCCGTATTGGCTATTTCAATAATTTTGTAAAGAAAAGATGTATGTTACATGGAAATTAATTTTCGAATGCAAATGTTAAATGGTATTAAGGTTTTTTGGAGTCTTTGGAGTCTTTGGAGTTTTTAGAATCTGTATATGCTTGTAATACAAATTTTAAATTATAAAGAACGAATCTTATAAATATCTCTTAGGAAATAAACGAATGTCAGATATTTCTATTTAAAGCAATGTCAACGTTACGAGGTGATTAAAGTCGGGCGACGTAGGTCGTTCGATTTCCATTTACAAAAATATAAAGAAGCTATAATAATTAAAGGACGCACGAATGGGAATATTTATTGTGTTAACCAATTATGCTATTACATTAGTCTATCCCAAGCATTACTACTGCTACTGTTGTTATCATTATCATTATTATCATTATTATTATCATTATCATTATTATTATCATTATCATTATCATTATCATTATCATTATTATTATTATTATTATTATTATTATTATTATAATTGTAATTATTGTTATTATTAAAATATTGATTTACCATTTAGATTTTAAGCGATTTTTTTCAATCGAAGTTGAAAAATACCGCAAATATCTTGATAGCACGAGTGTTACTAGAAAATTATTTCTTTGATCTCATGATGTCGGCTCTCTTCTTTTGGCTACCGTTACAACCTATCTCTATTCCATTATCTGTTTTTTATAATTCACGATTGCACTCGAGCTCCTCAAATTCTTCATTACTCGGGTCCTTTTCCCTCATCCCCTGCCCCTCCGCCAATATCTGCATATCTTGTTCATCAACTATCTCGAGCTTCTTATCAAATTATCCATCAGTTCACCTATTTACAGAACAACGATATTTTCATTAAGCAAGACCAAATATATATATATATATATATATATATATATATATATAATAAAAAAAAAACGACCCATAAGATCATCCGCATTTAATTTTGCAAGTGTACTGGACGATCCACATAGTCGTTCGCGTGTATCCTGTGTGCGGCTAAAGTACCGCGTAGCTTTTACCTGCTCGCCTTATCTCTGTAGGACTTGAGAAACCCAAGAACTCTCGTATGTATAACGATGCTGCATTCGTGATTTAAATTTTCTGGGCCGCGCTTCTGGGCCTTTTTTCCTCGACTCGCGCTACGGCAAAGATTCCACTTACTAATAAGGACTGACAAAGAGACGAGGAATTAAAATGCCGCTCGTGATATTTTTTCCTCCTTTCCTCTTCCATTTTTAAATGAACTCGGCCGCGCGAGCGGGACCGAGCACAAGGGAGAAGGAACGGAAATTAATGTATAGGAGCTTAGCACGTGAGTGTGTAGCCGAGAAATTGTAAACGAACGCGAACGACGTAGAGATAATGCCTTCCCTCATTCCTGATGCTTGATAGAGATACAGAACCAGCCAGGCCCTAAAGTACCTACAGCACGTATGGCGAGTAGGGCGAGTCGGAGTGAGAAGACAAAAAAAATAGACCAAAAAGAAAAAAGAAAAAAGAAAAAAGAAAAAGAAAGAAAAGAACGATGTATAGCGTGGCGCGCCTCTGCTCAAGAGCCGAGTAAGGAAAGAAAGGACGCGAAAGAAAATAGAATGGAAAGGAGCGATGATAGTACCGCAGGAGGAATCTATCGATGCTCCCTCCTCTACGTTCTCCACTCATCTACGACATAATTAGACCTTTATGCGCTCGAAATGAAGATGATAGTGTCTTTCGAATTTTCAGCTCGATGAAGCTATAGGAGAAGACTTTCATAAACTGGGACTCGAGATACGGTATAATTGCCAAGTTGGTAATGTTTGTGTGTCTACTTGCTTAGCTCGAGGCTAGAATTACGTCTCCTTAATTCTTTAGCTGTGTGTTCTCTTTTCATTCATTTGAATTCGATTGGAACAACCGAGTGTTTTTTTTTTTTTTTTTTGAAAGTGTGACATTCCTCTGTTACCATAATTATTATGACCTGTTTAAGAAAAGAGAAAAAAAAGAAAAACGAAAAACACACACGCACGCACGTAAATATGTAAAGCCGTTAATCGTTAAATGAAAAAAAAAATGTTTTTGAAATCCTTCTCGTTTCTCTGCCCTTTCACAGAAATATGACAGAGCCAAAGTAATTCTACATTTTGTCTTCTGGCATTACAAATATATTACATACGGACAATTGTAAAAAAAAAAAAAAAAAAGAATATGCATGCTACTTTATATAATGTACACACTTACATAACACGATGTCTTAATTAAGGTTTATCTTTTTTATTGCAGGTAAGGATCAATTTTTATTTCAAAACGATGTAATGGCTGCTGGTTTGTCGTAAGTATCGTGATAAATAATAAAAGATCTGGTTCGATTTTCTCAACGCGACTGGTCGATCGGGTATTGGGCGATAGTTCTCAAGTATTTTTTTTCTTCTTTCCTTTTTTATCATTTCTCTTTTCTCGTTTTATTTTTCTTCTTCTCTTTTCGCCCTGTGCGATCAATGTCAGTAATTGCTCGGCTAGCTGGAAACAATATCATTTACAATTAGTTATGTATGTAAGACGTAGGCGAGCGGTTGCGTTTAAATCGGAACGAATGTAATCTAACAGTGTGCCTTTAGGCCACGTTCGGTTTAACATTTTATGTTTCTTGCACCACACATGGTGTTGCATAAGAACAGTACTAACATTGTAAGAATTTGCGCTGTGTTCGAATAAACTAGTGGCAGTTTTTAGATTTTTTTTTTTCGTTCTCTCTCTCTCTCTCTGTTTTTTTTTTTTTTTTTTTTTTTTTTTTTTTTTTGTATGAAATTGAATAATTGAGCTTAGCAGAAGCTCGGACAGATCGAGGTGTTATCGCGCAGGTGAGTATCGGGCGACTTAACGGTGCGAGGGAAAGACGTTTTCCCTCCCCCAGCTATTACGAGGTATCCGGCAAATGCATGTAATTAAATACGAAACCGTGAAAAAGCGGTGGGAAAGCGCCGGAAAAGTAGAAAAGTATGGGCAGAGCCTCGTATTGAGTATCGGGCTTGGAATGGGCGCGAGCGAAGGTCAGCGGTGCGCCTCGGAGGCGGTGCTCGAGCGGTAACCAGGACAGCGTAAGCGGGTCGAGAAGAGGAGCGCTCGCTCGCAGGAACTGGAAACTTCACTTTTTGTTCGCGCTCTGATGTGCGCGTCGCCGTCGCCTGTCCCGCGGCTCGGGGAAGGCCTTGATGCATGGCGAAGGCCTCGCGATGTTCAGCGAAGCTTCACGCGACTCTGTAATCATGTCCGGCCTCACTACCCCTCCCCCTTCCCGCTCGCTACCGCGCTCTCTTACTCCCTCCCCAGTTCTACGGACGTTGTTCGTTATTTCTCTCTCACTCTGCTCTCCGACTCTTTTTCACTGCGCACTTAGCTCCTCCGCACCGAGTTCGCCCGAGGAAAACAATGGCGACGTTGCTTTTCTATCTCTATTCCCCCCCCCCTCCACACACACACTCTCTCTCTCTGTCTCTCTGTCTATCTGTCTATCTTTATCTATCTCTATCTATCTCTATCTATCTCCACCTATCTCTAACTATCTATCCATCCATCCATCCATCTATCCATATACTGTTACCACTACTACTAGTACTCCACCTCCTCTTTCCGTCGTAGTCGTCAACCCCGCCCCCCTCCCGTTCCCCGCTCCGCGCCACAAGTCTAAACCGTAGTATGCCTCTCCTTTATTTTGCCCGGAAGATTCGTTAAGTGTTGACTGATATTTCTACTTTTTATACTCTTATTATCATAATGGCGATTCGGCTAATTAGTCTTTCCCCGTTCCCAGGATAAAGGCGCGTATGTGTGCGAGGCAGTGCTGTTGGCTTCGCTCGCCTGTCACTTGAGCGAATTTTTCATAATTATTCCTTTATTCGGATAGCGTCATTATATAAAGAGCCTAAGCGTAAACACGGTAATTACGGTGTGATTTTTATTTCTAGACAGTGCCATTGCCACTGCCAACTTTATCTTTTATAAAAGCTTGGTTTTCTTCATCATTATTTCTTTCTCTTTTCACACTATTCATTCCCACGTGTGGTCCAGTCTTATTATACGCTCATGTTATGTTGAAATCAATGGCAAACTATATTATAAAGTCGATGTCAAACATTATTCATACAAAATGTTTTCGTACTGAACGCCGGAAATATTGCAATTAACTTGTATATTTGTTAAATGAATTAGGAGAAAACATTGTCTGGCAAAAGAAAAAAAAAAATATCTCGTTCAGATTCCTATAAAGTTTAACTTCATTTTCCTTTGTAAATTAGCAAGCTATTTTTTATTAATTTTTTTGTTCTCTTTATTTTATATAATACACACACCAATTGTCTATACGTACATTGTCCTTCCTTTTTCATTCTATCGGATGAAATTCTATTTTAATGTACGAGTTTTCGATGATAGTTGACCCCCGAGGATCATTTAAAAAAGCATTTTTTACATTATCAATTGAAATAAACTTGTGACCTGACAAATTCAATATTTTAATAATTTTCCTTGGATTATTGTTGATTTAAACGAATGACTATGATTTTTCTTGCATGCAGCATCCATTTAATTTATCCATATGGCGTAATACGTAATGTAATACGTAATTTTACTTTTATTCGTGCATGATCTCGAATATTCTTCCATACAATTTTTGTAAAGATACGTACTTATAAGAATAATGTTATAAGTATGCCCTATCTTCGCTATAATATGTTATATTAAGTTTCATAGCAATTTAATATTAATTCAGTAATAATATTATATTAATTTGATTTTTACTCAACGTTAATATATTTATAATTACGAGTATCCTTTTATGACTAAATTGTTTTGTTTCGTTTTGTTTTTTTTTTCTTTTTCACCTAATTTCAACAGACCCACAATAAAAGTATATTGTTACAAAAAAGATAAGGTTGAAAGATTGTCGATATATCGTTGAAAATCAACATTGTCGAAAATAGCAAATGGACAAGCGTAAGAGATAAAGAATATTTGCTTTTCGGTAACCAAAGAAAAATTAATTTTATCGGCATTTACAATGTAGCCAAAATGAAGAAATGTTTATTAGTTCGCGATGCACTTCAATCGTGCAATTAACAACGATTTGTTATTATTTTGCCACTCGCTGAATTATAAGTGTTTATATTAATTTCGATCGTCAAGCTCAATACACAACAATTTCAACCTTATTTTCTTTCATTTTAACGATTTACATAGACGTTGGCTAGAGAGAAAATAGAGAAGAAGCAATAAGGGTTAAATATAAGTTAAAATTAAGTCGATATACGATAAAGAGGGACTATTTAATGAAAGCCTATACGCTTACAATTATCTATAATAGACGTTTTCAAATCATACAGAAGAATCACTAAATTCTTATGCTCTCATGCAAATTAAAAATATAAGTTTTATACGTAAGGCTGTTATGTATGAAATCGATACAATGACAAAGAATATGCATTTATTATTCTTTCTTCTTTTTATTTAACGTACATTATACACGATTGTACACATTTCATTATAAAATAAATTCATCGGTCGATGCTGCAATCGATATTCTAATTAAAGTGAAAATTCGACTTTAAATAGCGAATGGAATATGTCAAATAAGGAAAATTTACGGGGAATTTAACGATGATATAATAAATAATGCCGATCGCGTTTTCAAAAAAAAAAAAAACAAAAAAAAAAAAATAAATAAATAAATAAATAAATAAATGAAAATATGTTTTGTTAATAAAATTGCTGATAGTGAAATTAAATATAATTAACTTTATCCGAATTCAAGTTGAAAAACTGGTTCAAATGTTTGACTATCAAAGTTAAATAAAGTTAAGGAGATTGGGAACCGGTCGACGTGAAGGTGCGGCGACAGGGCTAATTTTCCTATCCGAGTCTTATGGGAGTGCCGTACGCGAAAACGTGAAATCCACTAACCGGAAACAAAACGACTCCCATCGTTTTCCATACAATACTGGTTATTTGGAGGAAGATTCGATAACAAAATTTGTAAAAATATATATAAAAATGTACTTTTAATTAAAATTTACGACATACTTTTTTCATTGCATGAAAATATTCAGCATAATGTGCGAGAAGTTTTTATGGATAATTTTTTCATAAAATATGCTTAAAAGACGATATTGTCGAAGGACGCCTCGATTATATTTAATCGGCTTTCGATTAATTCTGTCTAGTGCGAAGCAAACGTCGCCGTTGCTTAAGCTTCTTGCCCCTAAGTATCCCTTAAAGAGTGCTTGAACATTTTTTGAACAAAATGTTTAATAATATGCCCATTACCGACAAATCCACATGATTTCTTAACGATTTTCACTTACTTTCGCCTCTTGGAAAGTATTTCCGAAAGAACAGCAATCGTCAATCATCCAGCAGTATGAAGAAAATTTACAATCTACAGCCATATCATTGCCGTGGACGGTTGAAGCTTCCACATTTTTACAGCATCGACGCTTTACCTTGCAAAAACAATTCAAACATTCTATTTGCGCATACGCGAATTGTGTCTCGGTTTGAGGTGATGAAAATATAAGGGATGAAAAATTCGATGTCAATTAGCATAATGACATCCATAAAAATGCATGACAATCGTGTCGAAAACCAATTTCCTATAAGCAATTCTAAATATAAATAACACTGCGAATATAAATGTTACGCGGTCGTTAAATCCAAATGAGACGAAATGACAGTGACGACATGCAGTGGCACACATTTTCGTACGCATTCATAAGGTCGTCGATGGCGAAAAGTGGAGAAAATATTCGAATGACGTGTGACAATTTCCAATATTAATTTAATTAATGTCAGGAGGAGCTATAGTGGATGATTCACGTTGCATTTCTTAAAGGATTCGCAGATGCTTATGGGATACATTGCGCATAAAACGTCGAAAGTCGGGGAGGAAATCAAGGGGAATTATGAGAGATGGAAATCAATTCGTAGACTGCGTGTACGAATCGGGAAAACTATCATAGGAATAAATAACCAAAGAAACGTCAGCGGATTGGGTAGGCCTGATAGGGAACATTCTAAATCTCGAGACCAAATGCCAGAGTAGTGGAACGGAAGTGGCCTGGTTTTCCTGGCCGTGACCCAAGTAAACGACGGTGCGCGCGCGCGGGAGGTCACGACTCGACCTAGCCGACGTCCAGATACGCTCGCACGACCACCTCTACCGCCGCCACCACCACCACTACTGATACCACCACCACCACTGCCACCACTATCGTCACCATCACCAACATCACCAACATCACCAACATCACCAACATCACCACCATCACCACCATCGCTAACCTTGCTACCCTTGCTACCCTTGCAAGTACAATGAGCCGAAACGCGTGCCGGCCTCTTCGTTCCGTCTCACTCGGCCACCTTTGACTGCGGCCGCCCTCCGACATCCGGCGTAACAGGTGAATGACGTCACTTATGCGAGTCACTAGATCCCCCCCCCCACGCCAAGCCGCTTACCATCATCCTGACGTAGCCATTGTCGCCGCATGGGGTCCGTATGCCGCTTCCGATGTCCCGGTCAGCTCCTCTCTGGCTTTTCCCACTTCACCGAGAGAGCTGCGCTTCAGGAAAACCCGATTTTTAAATTCAGCAGCGGCCCTGGTGACGGTAAAATCTACCAAGTTACATCGAAATCCCTGTCGAGAGTCGAACCGCTGTTCTGGATAGTCGACCATGTAAAAAATTCCTCTACCAATCGCCGCACTCTATTACTTCCAAGTCTTTGATATTGTTTGCGGGCCGAGGGGCGCACTACCTATCCGTATTATTTATCTAGATGGGAGTGCGTAGCAATGCATGTCCTCAGTGTCTGGGGCCCCATTCGAGGTGCAATACCGGGCCCTTCCACTTCAGTCCGCCAGTTCGCTCGTGCGTAAGGTGGAGTCGAGCCGCCGTCGCCGCCACCGTCACCGCCACCTCCACCGCCACCGCTACCGCCCTAAATGCAGCAGCCTACAACCCTCCGTTCATTCCACCGACCCAACCAGTCATCCTCCACTACCTCCTTTACGACAATGGATTTAAAGGAGATTGACGAATATCACATGATTATCGCCCGAGTAGCGTAGTATCACGAACGAAGTAACTAATTAATAAAACCGCGCGATAATGGATTGCGATTGCAGATGGAAGGGGCCGAGGGGAACCGTTGAAGCGAAGAAAATGTTAACGCGTGAACGGGAGGGCTGGTTGGTGATCTAACGAGGCTGAAAAAGAAACGAAAGAGAAAAAAAAAACGCGAAAGGTGAAACATTGTGCTGGTACGTAGCACGGATAGTGGCGGAATTTTTCACGAACGTCGCCAAATCTTTGCGTTGAAGGGACTTTCATTATAAAAAGCCAGGACGATATTCCTTACCAGTGTTCGGGGGAAATGCATGGGCATTTAACTTACGGCTTATAAACCCAGTGGATTTTAAAGATCTTTCCAGCTGCTTAGATGCATTACTTGATTTAAGAAGAAAAGAATGTTAAATATTCGAAAGAGTGCGATAAATGCCGAGGCGAGCGAGCGTTTCGTTACGAAGGTAAACCGCGAGTGTGCGCGTGCGTTCTTCTCTCGTTCTTTTACCCTTTCATTTTTGTCGTTTGTTGTTCATTTTTAATGGCAACAATGGGCAACGACGTCAATAAGCGATGGCTAATTCAGCTTTAACCGTCGATAACTATGGCAAATACTTAAATTTTCAACAACTCGTCGATAAGGATTTACGATATGGAATATGGTACATCGTAATGAGCGGTCGTGAATTGATCGATTGATCGATCATTTGCTTACTACTTTATACATTTATTCAAAATACGTACGTTGATAAGTAGTGCTTTGTCGGTAGAGGGTAAGGAGTGCATTGTTAAAGTCGCCGACGCCGATGCCATTCCCTTGTTTATGGTCGGTACGACGAAAAAGGAAAAACAATTAATACAGGACGCTTAAGAGAGTAAAATAACCCCAGCTGAGCCTTTGAACTGGATCTCGTCTATATATAAAACCAGTTTTAACCATCGAGTCGCCATTGGTGATGGTGGTGTACTCGGCATTGGCGACGAAATCGAGCGAGAAAGTAAATAATAAGCTTTCATACCATCCCGCGATCAAAAAGAAAGCACAGCTCTCGATCAATTCCAAAGTTATTACAACGCTTTGTCCGAGCAGCAACTTATCGAGAAACTATCACTTCTCTCATTTCTTTTCATTCTATTATTTTAGCTCTTTAAACCGATCTCCGCACAATACAACGAGCGCGATATAATAGAGGAAAGAAAAACGCGCGGCGCGGCAACCGAACTCGATGCGCGCGAGACCAGTTAAAGAAGAGGGAGGAGGGCTTTCACGATCGTGAAAAAGGAAGGGGAGGAGCAGGGGAGGAAGGCTAAAGGGAACGAGCTCGAGCATTCGATAGCAAAGAAATTAAAGAGCGAGGAGGTATGTAAAGGCGAGGCGCAGGAGGCCGGTCGGAGAAGGAGAAACAGGATCGGTCACACTGGTACGGCATCCTTAGAGGCTTCCTCGAGGTACTTTTATCGCCAATCGACTTATCCATAGAGTCATCCCCATCGATACCCCTTTCGTTCGCCGACACGGAGCCGTATGATCGAGATGCGAAAGAGGTTCGCTGCGATTATCCCGAGCTTGATGGGGGAAGGGGCCGCGCGCGACAGACCGTCAAGATTTTTCGCCGATGCATTCCCGGCCTTCCGTGACATTACATCGTCATCGTGGTGGGGGCATCCGCAGACAAACTTGGTCCCGTGAACTCAACAACGATAACAACTCAAATTAATCACGCAAAAATAGAGAAAAAAAGTTTAAAAACAACCACGCATACACAAACAAACGAAGGAATAGTGCTCGATAAGGATACTATATCTCTCTCTCTCTCTCTCTCTCTCTCTCTCTCTCTCTCTCTCTCTCTCTCTCTCTCTCTTAATCTCAATCATTTTTACTATTCGCTATGCCGGCCGAATACGTCCGTCTGCTTCTACTTATCCCGAAACCAGCGCTCTCTCTCTTTCTCTCTCTCTCTCTCTCTCTCTCTCTCTCTTTCTTCTTCTTTCTCTTTCTCGTGTACCCCTGCACATCCATAACTACTGGTAAGAGTCTAATGTAAGGCGTGTGAGAGTGTTAATAAAATCGGCTAGATTTATTCGAGCTGCGAGCCGAGAGATGAGAGAGCCAGCCAGCCGAGTTGTCGGCCGGACAGTCTGATGTAAGAGTCGAATGGAAATAGCCGCGGAGGCGAGCTCGCGAGTACCCGTCGGTGTGGCTGCTGGCGGGTTGGGGGGGGGGGGAATTCCCCGGTGCCCTCCCTCGGGG
>NW_011948417.1:3842582-3844015 GCF_000503995.2 Ceratosolen solmsi marchali
CCGGGGGTGCCCGTCGGTGTGCCTGGTGGCGGGTTGGGGGGGGGGGATATTCCCCGATGCCCTCGCTCGGAGGTCTCTGTGTCATTAACTCGCGAGCGCGGACCTCGCGATAAAGGCACCTTAAACTTGCCCCCGGCATTCTTGACTCCGCTGCCCGCAGGAGTCCTCCCGCGTCCGTATGCCCGCACACAGAGGCTCCCCCGGGCTCGGCTGCGCACCAACGCGTCTCTGCCGGCCCCCCGCCCTCGCCGCTGGCGCGCACGGCCGAAGCCAGACCGCGATGCATTTATTTCCCTTCTCCCCCTCCCTCTATCTCTCTTTCTCCCCGTTTGGCTACACCTTGCCTCTACCTCCGTTTCTGCACTCTTCACTGAGCGGGCATCGTCGCTTTCCTCGATCCCCTCCGCTACCTTCTCCTCCGCGATCCCCCTCGATTAACCTGCAATCCCCCCAGGGGGCCTCACCATCGAACGCCCCGCGCCCACTACGCGAGCGGGGGTACCGCGGCCCATCCTCCTCGGCCTTGAGCGCCAAGCGATTCGCGCTCGAGATTCCCCGGGACTTGCATAGCTGCGCCACTGGCTTTACTCCTGCTTCGGACGCCACTCGTAGCGACCAATAGCCCACCCACCCCATTTCACTTTCTTTTCTCGTTTTGTCTGTACCCTTGCCTTCCCTCCCCCACTCCACCGCACGACGATCTCAGGATTTCGCGGTTCAATTCTGAGCAGGAACACCCGCTCACATCTCGCACAGCTCACCATCTTCTCAAAGTGGAGAAAATATCGCGGAGCGTATCATTAGGCGCCAAGCCGTCGACGAGTTATCGCGAGATAATGTTACGGATGTAAAAGAATGAAAAGCCGTCGTTTTAAGGAATAACGAGCGGGCCGCGTGCATTATCAAACGAATTCACCCCTACTCCCGCCCTCCCAGCTTCGCTGAGCACCTCTCGCTCCTTCGTCCCGTCTTTACTCTCTCCTGCTGTTCGCGCTCCCCTCTCCACAGCCACCCCCACCACCCGCTCGCCATCGTCATCCTCCACCACCACCGCCACCACTAAATCTTCCTCCTCCTCCTCCTCCTCCTCCTCCCCCATCTTTGTCGACTCCTCTCTCTTCGCTCTCAGCTCTCACTCTCTCTTACCACTCCCCACCTCCCTAACTATCTGTGTCTGTCTCGCACAGAATTTACCAACGTGAACAGTCGAAGCGCATCTTGTTCATCCGTCTCTGTCGAACGGTAACCTGCTAGCACTGTTTACCCATGTATAACGAACGTACGTGAGCGATATCGTGGTGTTGGTAGTGGCGGCGTCAGCATCGACGGTGGTAGTGGTAGTGGTAGTGGTAGCGGTAGTGGCACTGGCCGTGGTGTTGGCGGAGGCGTTGATGGTGGTGGTGGTGGTGGTGGTGATGGTGGTGGTGGTGGTG
>NW_011948417.1:3844060-3856526 GCF_000503995.2 Ceratosolen solmsi marchali
ATGCGCTCTTTGCAGACGGCGAGGATACGACGTCGAGTTGCGGCGGCGGCGGCGGCGGCGGCAGCGGTGGTGGCGGCGGTGGTGGTGGTGGCGGCGGCGGCGGCGACAGCAGCGGCAGCGGCAACGGCGGCAACGATGCTTCCCCCTCTGCCGGCGTGCTTAGGAGTGGAAGAGCCCGCGTTCCCTGCTCGTACCGTCTCTCTCGCTCTCCCGTGGCGTCCCGGGCCTGCGCGACGGAGAACGGAGCGAACGCCGAGAGTGAGTGTGTCGCGCTCAGTCAGTGTCGAGCCGCGCTCGTGAAAGGACCGCGTGCCTTCCCAAGAGCCGTCTCTTTCCCCGTCCCGCCCCGACATAAAGAAAAATTGGCCCCGTTTATATTGGTTTTTCCGCGGCCCTCCGCAGCTGCCAATATCCGATACGGAGCACCGTGGGAGAGGCTTCCGCCCGCGAGGCCGCCGATAAAACCGTTGCCGGGCTCACCCTTAGCACCTTATACGCCGCGGGTCCTCCTACTGTCATGTTGTTTCCGCGCTTCGACGCCGCGATATTCCTCGCGCGGCATTTTCGTGGCGCGCACGCGACCGGCAGCAGCTCGTCGCGTATGAAATCGCTGCCCATCATCGCGAGCAAGCCCCGCCTCTGAGAGATCGGCGGAAGTCATTTAGTCATTTAGTCAGTCAGCCAGTCAGTCAGTCAGTTCAGTCAGTTCAGTCAGTTCAGTCAGTTCAATCAGTTCAGTCAGTCAATTGAGTCAGTGCAGTGCCAGTGCAACGAAACTCCTACGCGCACCCTAGACCCTGAGGAGGGAACGAGCGATGCGAGTGTGCGAGCCGACGGACAATCCTCCTAAGAGGATTACGGCTGCTGGCCGCGACGAGTGAAGAAGCGGCGCGCGCGCGCGCGCGCGCGACAACACGTCAACTGAAAAAGATAATTGAAATAATATCCCCACGGCCTGACCTGGATAGGCGCCGGGCATCTTCCGTTGGGAGGAAAACATTGCCCGTCTCGAAGCGCCAAGCGGGCTCGATCTCAGATCCCCGTTGTCAGACTCGTTGACAGCTATTGTGCGTGCGTGCGTGCGTGCGTGCGTGCGTACGCGCGCGCGTATTAGCCGAGCGAGGAGAGCGTGGAGAACGAGGAGAACGAGGAGAACGAGGAGAACGAGGAGAGCGAAGAGAGCGAAGAGAGCAAAGAGAGAGCAAAGAGAGAGCGGAGAGAAGCGGCCGTTCGCGCGCCAATATATATAGTCACGGGCGTGCGTTCCCTTTTACGCGATCGTGACCCCGTTTCTCCTCGATGACCGACAGAACCGTAACGCCGAGCATTGGCAGTGCGTCGATGGCCGACTAGCGCCATCGGGGATCCTCTGCATCTCGCGCTCACTCTCTTGGAGTCGCCTTGTCTCGTCCACCGCATCGTCGACATCCTCGTCGACGCTGACACCCGTCACCGTAGCGCAACGTGTAATAATAAGCGTTATCGGCCGGCTGAGGTGACGGCGGAGGGAGGCGTAAAGAATCCCTGCCGTGGGAAGAGCCGCACTCTTCTTCGTATTGGAAGAGAGCCGTGGCGACAGCGACAGCGACAGCGACAGCGACAGCGCGAGCTTATCAAGGTCAAGGAGAGAGGAGGAAGAGAACGGCCGCCCGGCTTGGGCCGTCAAGGCCAGCCGCGAAGGCGTTGAACGAAGAAGTCGACAGCGGCGGCGGCGGCGGCGGCGGCGGCGGCGGTAGTGGCAGTGGCAGCGGCAGCGGTGGCGGCGGTGAGGGCGGCGGCGGCGGCGGCGGCGGCGACGCAGCCCCGATAGATAAGCCGCGCTCGAAAGGAAACGGAGTAGCGGTTGAGCGGGACGTTAAGGTGGTGATTATCGGGCATCCCGGTGGAGCCCCCGCGAGAGTGAAGTATCGTAGTGCGGGAAAGCGAAGCGAATACCGAGCGCTTAACCCGGCGACTTTGAGGTAGAGGGCCATCGCGCCAGGGTGGAAGTTATAACAGCTGTGGACCTGGCGAAGGGCGGGGGCCGGGTGGCGGTGGGGGGCCCCGGCGGGGGCGGGGGCGGACTCCACCTCGTTGGTTCCACGGCAACGGCAATGCTGCAGACGATGCAGCCCCGGGTGCCCGTGGCCGGGGTTAAGCGACGCTGGGGCGGTCGTCCCGTATCCGGGGCCGTGGGCGCCCTGCAGGAGTCGAGCTCGGAGGTTTCGAGCAGCGGGGTGCTCTCGCCCCCGCCGCCCCCGCCGCACTATCAGCCGGCCACCCCGGAAAGCGCGGGCGCCACGCGGACGGCGGAAGACGCGCAACTCTGGGATCTGGACCTGCATTCGAGGACCGGGCACCACACGACTCTCGTCCCGGCGAGCACGACCACGGCCAATCTGGTGATAGCGGGGGGCCACGAGTCCTCCTCACCCTGTCCCACCCTCATCGAAGGTACGACCCCGAACAGACCAACAATCGATTCTAAACTCTTAACACATTTCGATCGTTTCCTCGATCACCCGCCTCACCATTTATACTCTTCGTTTCGCAACCCCATTTTTCACAATCTTTTTCACAACGCATACCCTCTCTAAACATCCCCCTCCCTTCCCCCATCATTCACCTGTCTCTATGTTTGTTTGCGTGCGTGCGTGCGTGCGTGCTTGCCTGTCTGTCTGCCCTCCGATGTAAATACCCATACTCGCGACGTACGCCTACTTTTTAACCACAAGTTGAGCCAACTTATGGACTTATCGATCGATTCGTCGCCTCCTAACTGAATCCGAGGCTTGACTCTACACAAATTGCCCATTTATCAGAAAATATGATAATTAACGAGTACACGTTGGCTCGGCGAAGAGTATCTTCAGACACAAATAAACACTTTTAATAATTCACATGTCAAGCCTTGTCAACTGCTAGTTTATAACGATAGTCTCCTTGCAATACATTTACAGCGAACTTTTAACAATATGGGACGTTTTTTTTTTGCGCGGCCATACAGTGCCGAAACCAGATTTCCGTACATTATCATTTTCGATATTCGTCCTGAATGCAAAAACGTCCCCTGACTTTAGGATTAATTAGTGTAGAGACAAAATTGATTTCACATAAGAATCAGTTTTAGCGAGGGCCTCTTAAATATTGACATTATTAGTGATTTTCCTGAAAATTAATATTAATATTTTGCTAACCTTGATCGTTTGTGGAAAGGCTGAAAAATTAAAAATTGAAAGCAGAGATAATAAAATGCACTTTACGGCTTTTGGAATGTCATACTTTAGAATAGCCACAACTCTATCTAACATATTTATTGTTCTTTATTTATGTCAAACATGCGACACTAGCGTATTTCGAGCAGTTATTAAATCATGTTTGATAGCCGTTGTCGTACCGAAATAAAAAATTCGTACATTGCCTATTTCGTAAAAGAAGATGGAAAAAAAGAGGAAGAAAAGAAAAAATGAAAAAAAAATGTGAAGAAAAAACTGGCGTACATCTTAAAGTACAGATTGTAAAATATCTACGAGGGAGGTTCGATAAACTTATGCGAAAATCAAAAAAGTCGTATCAATATAAGGAGGTAGTGAGTGATATTATTAATAACATTTTTAATTATTAAATGACTATTTTGTTAATTTAATATTATTGAAATGATATATTTTATCGTTTGAAATAGTTAAAGCTATACAACCGGATTTCTCAAGATATTTTTTCTTTTTTTTTTTTTTCCCCCCCCCCCCCCCCCCCCCCCACCAAATAGGATAAAAATGCAAATTTAAATACGAATAATCTAATATTATACCCAGTTGGTATGTATGTTGTACATTATCTTATACAGTAGGATGTATAGTTTGACGATTTTCAAGATGGTTAAAGGAGCACGAGTAACGGTAAATATCCTACAAAGTTCGATCAAATTACTATTTTTTAATTGGTCTATGATCGAGTGACTAATGGCAAATGATTAAAACTTAATTTTATTGCCGACATTATAATTATTCTAAACAATTACGCACATAATAGTTATCGATGAAAAACAATTTGTCGGATGAATGTTATATTCATGCTTGACTGATAAAAATTGTAAATGAGCGTATAATTAAAAGCAAGTTGAAAACGTATCTAATTAATAAAATCTGTTGGCGATTTCTAATTGACTCTGCGCAACTAGTTGTACGCGTAACCAGTAGTAAAAATTAAAATTCATTATGGTCAAGTAATAATATAACGCTCTAAAATGGGATAGTTGAAAGCCAAGGAAGGTGCAGCGGTGAAAGGGAAAATAATTTATTAATAGAAAAGATAATGAGCGGCATTGCGAGGATGCTTATAACAATCGCTATTGATTTATTGAAAATGTGGGGAAAAAAAGTGGAATAACTGCTTGAGCATTTTATACATATTTAGCGGGTCGTTGTAACGGTTATAGAATGGAAAATACACCAATTTCATCATTTATTATCCTTTCTTGTTTAAGACAATGTTTTGAATTACTCCCATTCAATTGAAACAACTACATTGTTGGCATTCGTTAGCAAATCGTCATCATTGCCCTTTATTGCTTTAATTTTTAAACTTGCAATTGTTATCCTTCTTAATATCAACAATTGTTGAAATAACGGAAGCTCGTTGTCCAATGAAATAGATCGCTAATGTACAGATAAATAGATTAACGTTGAATAAAATAATTCAAACTTCTTGATTCTTATCTAAATTCATCGAATAATTCTCTTATTAATCTTCGAATTAATACATACATCTAGCATACAATTCAAGGTTAACGTAACTCTAAGAGAATTTGAAAACTTAAGTGCATATAATATATATATATATATATATATATATATATATATATACATACATGCACGCACACATACATACATACGCGCATATAGCACATACATACATACGTGCATATAGCTTTATAATATCATTGATTAATGTTTCGAATTCTCCTAGTTACGTTAACCTTGAAATTATGAGCGACCTGAAGTAATAACGATAATTCAACGGCATTAAATTACACAGTGACTTTCCCCGATGCATTTGTTTTTTTTTTGTTCTTTTTTTTTTTGTTCTTTTTTTTTTGTTCTTTTTTTTTCATTTTTGTTTTTTTTTGTTTTTGCTTCGAGAGACCATTTTCGTAAAAATAGAATGGTGGAAATTCTCATAATTCTCGCACTGCATACTAACGAATTACATATATATATATATATATATATGCTCGCACGTATATATTCTACGAAATAAGCCGTCAGTCAATTCGTTTAAATGATCCACAAGTCGCTCGACGAAAAAAATCAGCTGTGCGTACGCGTATGTGTAACAAGCTGCAAATGGGCAAGCGAGGCAGAAGAAGAGCAGAAAGAGAGCGAGCGAGTGCGCGAGTTAGCGGGCGGTCGGGTGGGGAGTAGTGAGCTAGCGAGAGTGCGACAGAGAGTGAGGGAGGGAGAATGTGCGGTAAGAAGTGGGAGGAAAAGAGAGAAAGGGAAACGCGAGGAGCGCGTAGTCGTCAGCCATTTTTAAAGGCCTCTCGGAACGACGACGGTGACCTAACCTCCATGATCTCGACAATATGGTCACGTATTTATGTGTGCGTATTATGGATTTAGTACACGTGTACAATGAGACTATGCTCTTAATACAGAGGCAGGAAAAAGCCGCCGCACACATTGCTTGGTGCACGCATTTCGCAGCTATCGAAGCGAAGACTCATGTTGTCACGCATCGATGCTACGCCCTGTCACGCTTTGAGAATTATATTAGTAAATGACGCTAGCGCACGAAGCTCCGCTATTACATAAAAACACAATTATTTTATACGCCCTTTCGCCCTTTTAACATTTCGGCTGTACATCGTGACAACACGGCTCTTGTAAAATATCAGCCATGAACATCTAATAAAGCAACGTTTGTTGCTCCCATTGGCAGAATAATATCACTTTAAAAAAAAAAAAAAAAAAAAAAAAAAAAAAACAACAACAACAACAACAACAACAACAGCAACAACAATAATAATAACGATAATTATAATTATAATTATAGCAGCAACAACAACAACAACAACAACAACAACAACAACAATAACCAGTGTCGTAATAAAAACAACAGTTACTGCAACAACGACGACGACGACTACGATAATGACAATTGTAACAACAACCACAGCAATGATAACAATAATGTTATTATTGTCGTCGTCATTATTGTCTCTATCGTGATCATCGTCACCGGCTTCGTCGTCATTATTATTATTATTATTGTTTTTGTTTTTGTTGTCTTTGCCGTAGTAACTGTTGTTGCTATTGACATTAGCGTTAATATTATTATTTTTATCATTTCTGGCGTAATAAAGAAATTTCTTATTTCGCGTTTTTTGAACGTTTTAATAAGTAACTTAACTATATGCTGAGATTAATTTGACAATTCGTTTATTTATTGTATTATTTAAATTATGTTACGTAGTAGAGGAATAAATAATATAATGAACAATTATGTATATTTCGTGTCTTTGGACAAATAAAATTCTCCATAACGCGAAATTATTACGTCGTATGTTCATTAATTTCAATGAAATTAATTAATAATAACATTAATGTCACCTTACAAACAAATTTTTACAAACGTTCGGCATACGTTCACTTAAGAAAAATTTCTTACAAACTTAATTACAAATTCAGTTTTACGCGCCATTTATGTATACGTGCTCTCAGTATTTTATGATTCATATTTTTGTTATTAGAATTGTAATGTTGAGGCATTTTTGCCTTAGTAGAGGCTATTAGTACTAAGGCCCTGGTGTATCAAACATAATAAGCGAATTTAAGCGTTTAGGAAGTATAAAGCGAATTGCGCTGTTAGAAAAAAAAATGTAAAGAACGCGTGAATATTTGCAGGGAGCGGGTGGTTGGGACGACTAAGGTGAGTCATAAGTAATCATCTCGATCGACGGAGGCTCGTGAATTGGCAATGCGCGAAAAGAGGCGATAATTCGCATGGGAGTTAATTCGCACAACATTTGGCCGAGGCACTCGTATCGATCGTACGAGATAAGCCTCAGGCGAGAGGAGCATCGCCTCTTAATCTCGCCTGCATGACTGGTGCGCACGAGGCACGAAAGACTCACCTCCGAAGCTAAGAGAAGAAGAACCCCCCCCCCCCCCCCACTGGGTCACGATTTATGCACCAACTAAGCCTGCCTATGCGCGCTCGTAGTATAGCCACGCTCATTTTCTCAACGGGCAGCGAGCGAGAGAGTGTGGTTGCGCGCTTGAGAGAGAGAGAGAGAGAGAGAGAGAGAGAGAGAAACGTGCCACGGCCGTTGTTGCCGAGTCGTTGCGCTTGGTTTTCGTTTCCGTAGGCATCAAGGGACCGACCCTGACGGCCCTGACTTTGCGACGGGCAATCGCGCAAGCGCGTCTAGCATAACACTTGTCCTGGCTGCATCGACTTCTGACATTGAGCGCAAATTGTTATCGAAGGCCAACGATCCGCTTATCGGTAGCGCGATAGCCCCTTCATTGTGTCGAGCATTATCGCGAAAAACGAGGCTGCTAATCTGCCGGGACCGATAAGACGAATGAAAAAGTTCGGGCTTGATCGTTGGCTTGATGGATGAGCTCTCGATGGATCCTCCTTTCTTCTGTTTATTTTCTTAATCCGGCCCGAGTGATTAGCCGAGACGATCGGCAATCGTCGATCCCCGACTGGCTTATCGTCCACTCAGCGTCGACCTTGGATGCACGCGCAACACCCGGGAGGCTGAGCCCGTCAGGGCGGACGGCGACTTGACGGGCATTACGTCAGCGGCACAGGAAGCATCACGCGCGCGCGCTTCCGACCAAGTCACTGCTCGACCCTCGACGACACCCGAATGCACCAGCCGTAGCCTCGCGTTTATACTCGATTGGCGCAGCTGTGCGCCACTAGAACGAGAAAATAAATGCGGGAACGGCGGGGAGTGGGGGCCGTGTCGCGAAGGGAGCAGACAAAATAAACAGAGGCATCGGCCGAAATTATCTCGCCTCGCTATCGCACTCCTCACGGCTCCCGTCTTCTATGATTACGTCGTTTCATCGAATAATCCCAGGCGCGAAGAAGGAAATGTCGAAGCAGTGCAATGGAAATGGGGGAGAAAAAAAAAAGAAAAAGAAAAGAAAAAAGAAACTCGAGCCGAATCGCGAACTCGCGTCGAGAATAATAAAAGTAAATCAGCTTTTACACGTGTACGTGTGTAAGAATAATCGCCACCTCTACCGCCTTGGCCGTTGTTGCTCCTTCTGCTGCTGCTGCTGCTGCTGCTGCTGCTGCTGCTGCGGCTGCTGCTGTCGCTGCTGCTGTCGCTATTGCTGTCGCTATTGCTGTCGCTATTGCTGTCGCTGTTGCTACTGCTTCTGCTTTTGCTACTGCTGACGCCTGCATTTTTGACGCTACACGAGCGCTCGCGAAAGCGTCGCAGTTCCGTAGTCGCCTCATTCACAACTGCACCAAGTCTATAACCACGAGCATTTAACGCACACAATAGTGTCGGCGAGCCAAGTCTCTCGCTTATCTAATCGATACTTCCAAGGAATGAGCGGAACTCGCTATTCTTTAACTCCGCGTCTTCTCTCGCGTCATCGAAACATCGCATCTCACTTTTACAGGCCACTGCGCGCGAAGGTGGAACATACATTAAGAAGCTTCGTCGACCAACTCGCTCGATATTCTTACTCTCTCTCTCTCTCTCTCTCTCTCTCTCTCTCTCCCCTCCTCGTCCTTTCAGAGCTTTACTTCTGTTTACGTTCGTCTTGCATCGAGCGAGCCCTTGAATCCCCAATGAAAAGAGTCGCGTACATTATTCTTTTACCGAACAAACGCTCTCGTATTTTTAGCGCACTTTCCATATGAATTTTCAGAGCATATGACTGCTTTTATTTTCGTTATAAATCGACATTGACGGAGTGCTGGCTCATATTTTCAATATAAGTTTTTCAACGCTTGCCTCTTTTGCTCCCTTGTGTGTTTATATAGACGAGGCGAGTATTATTTTGATATTTGTCCAAGCGTATAATGTATTGTTCCCAACTTAAATCTATTGACAAAATGACAAATTCTATTAAATCGGTCGAAAGTTCGATATCTTCTGCGGTTATCTCACTCCAACGTGAAAAATTGCTGCAAGTCCCAGCGGAGCTTATTCGGTATCGACCGTCTACACTTTGTGTTTTCCTAGTGTGCATAGCGTACATAATAGAGTATTGTTCTATTTTCAAGTTATAACATTATTTTATATTTTATATTTTTTATGATAAGGAGTACAAAAACAAACAAGAAAGAAAAAAACACCAAAAAAAAAAAGTATTGTTCGTGAAATTTATCGATATTTAATGATCATTAATACAATGAAATGTTAAGCGTTACATTTTCAGGAATAAATCAGTGCGCTTAAGCTTTATGCAAGCAATATATATATATATATATATATATATATATATATACAGATTATAAAAAAAATAGGCGAACGATTTCTTTTTTAACGCCCACGTTACATTCACACGAAGACTACTAATCAACGTTTTCGATTCTCTTGGTTGGCGCTTCTCGTATTCGTTACGCAGCGTTTGGAATTTTTCATCCCTATGTTATTGTTATCGGTCCCCAGCTAAGTATTGTCGATGTTAAATAATACGTTTTAGCGTTTATCAACTCTCATAAATGTATAGCACGCACGTCGAATTATTGCACATGCAATGCTTCATGCCAAGGCAGACAATGAAAAATTACAATTATTAAAACATAATGTATTTAAATTATTCTAAAAGTCAAGGACACGATTGATAAATGACGTAATTAATGAATTGTTTTTCCGATTTTTTTTCTTTTTAAACATACAATGTAAAAGTTATATTAGTCGTTTGATTTTACAAAATTAAATTCATAGGTTGCAATTTTTGTAATCATTTTACCATTACAATTTATACAATTTATAAAGCATTTAGCATAAAATTGTTTAACAAAATATAATATTACTACGCATTTGAATGTAAATTCACAAGTAAAAGCGAAAAAGTGGAGTAGAGTAGAGTAGAGTAGATTAGAGTAGAGTAGAGTAGAGTAGAGTAGAGTAGAGTAGAGAGAGAGAGAGAGAGAGAGAGAGAGAGAGAGAGAAATTAAAAAGATCAATATTGAATTTTAGTAACACGCACTTCTTTTTATACTTTAAATTAGCATCAAAGTCTTTTTACATTATAAAGTTTTAATTCCAAATTGCTCACAATTTCAAGATATATAATAAGTTATCGAAAACCTGAAAAACAATTAAATATACAGCGGATTAATTGGGAAAAAGAAATATTCTTCGACAGTCGTTCATTTTAGTAAATATTGTTGAATTTTAGATGTGCTTGATATTCGTTTGTAGTCTTAACAACGTTTAATTTTCTACTGTCCGATATATTTATAAGAGCAATTATCGTAATTATGTTGAAAAACATTATTAAATTAAATTAAAAATGTAATAAATTAAATGTAATTTTTTTTATAGCCTGAGATCACTAGAAAATAACAGAAGCGAAGCTTATAATTTAATAATAAAAATAATTTTTGGTGTATAAACGACTGTGCTAATACCAATAGGTTTTGCTATTATATTATTTGTAAATCGAATATTCCCTCATGGAGGCAATGTTGATCCGACGATACACGCGACTTTATATCTTGTCATTCCGAACTAATTATCGACGGGTTATTAAATGACTACTTGGTCGCGTTCACTGCGCCAAGGAGTAAAGTATTTCTCAAGGTCTCGTCTGCGTAATTCGTGTCTCGCAAAATAAGCATCGTATTATTACAATACGCGCCCCGCGCATTTATTTCTGATCAATGATGCGGTGTTTGGCTTTTGTTGACGTCACATTGTAGATGAGAAATGATTGTGTGTTGAGTAAAGGTGGCGCCACACCCTAGTATAACTCAACATAAACGCGCAATCTTTTATGATTTTTCTTTCTTCTGAAAAAGTATATTGTTATTGAGATGTACTGCGAATACGAAATTATCGCATTCGCACGACGATGCACAATCATAAACAAAACAAAAGAAGAAAAGAAAAAAAAAATATATATATATATATATATATATATACAATTTGCCTAGATAAATAGACGTGTAAAATTGATATCTAACTGCCACGTTATATACATAGCGTAAGAAAAATGATTTAGCAATTATAAAAAAAATATAACGGTTCACAACAACTGTTGTTGCAAATGACAACATAATTTCTTCAGGTTCAATATTGAATAATTTCAAATTGAATAATCATTTGAAATGACATTGACATAAATCAACATTTACCTTAATACGAGAGAACAAGTTATTGCAATACGACCTTAGTATCCAATGATATAACTAACAATATAAATCAGTATATTCGATGGTAAAATATATCGTAACGCTCGTACAGGATGCCATTAATAATTTTCAAAATAAATAACCTAAGCCAACGACTGTTTTATTGCTCATTAGTGCAATAGTTAATTTAATATTCTTAATTATATAAAGGACAATCGCTATCCTCCTACATTGTACATAATGCGAAAAGTAATTTTTTTTTTATTTATTTATTTATTTATTTTTTTTTCATGCTAAGCATAAGGTATGAGTGAGATAGTGGAAAGTTAGTAATTACAATTATTAAATCTGAATTTTAATGCAAGTTTTGTTAATTGCAAAGATTAGATAGAGCTGCTCGAGCCAGCAGTTAAGTTTGCGAAACAGCGATCTTTAGTTAATTAAAGAGATTACCGATTTAATCAAATGAATATTGTATATCGCTAGCAAGAGCCGCAATTTTTCATTGCCAGTTTAATTTCATTGCCAAATTTAATAAACTTGTTTTTAAATGAATAATTAAAGCACTTCCCACGCGGCGCTCTTGAAAAGCGCAGCAAGAAGGAGATGTAGGAGAAAAAAAAAAAAGGGAGAATTGCAATCAAACTCGACGCTCGGCTAATTTTACCGGACTACGTAAGTCACAATCGATTAATTTCCCCACCTAACAAAGCGTGCACGACGCAACGGCAAAAAAAATAATAAAAAAAAATAATAATAAGTGTCGTCGGCTTACGTAAAGGCGCGACAGAGGCCGGGAGAACAGCGGGAGAAAAAATCGCGGCTCGCATCATCGATCCAGTTAGTTTTTCATTTAGCCGTGGATCTTGATTTGCTCCTTTGCGGTATCTCAGCAGCGCGTTGACAATAGGCAGCAGCCCAAGCAGGAGCAACGATGACGATGACGACGACGACGACGACGACGACGACGACGACGACGATGACTACGACGACGACGACGACGATGATGCGGGGTTGGGGGAGGGGGGAACCTAAGGTAGAACTGAAAGGGGAGCAGGAGCAGGGGAGCTTTGGTACCGTAGAAGGCGAGAAAGGAAGATGTACGGCCATGGCGGCAGCGGGACGAAAACTCCAGAGGGGCACGCCA
>NW_011948417.1:3856597-3859789 GCF_000503995.2 Ceratosolen solmsi marchali
TAAAGAAAACGGAAAGAGATACGGTACTCTGCGTGACTCACGACCAGTCATAATTTCAAATGTGTCTGCGGGGATGGTAAATGCGGACGAAATCTCCTACTTTCTTCTCCTCTCCTTCTCCTCCTCCTCCTCCTCCTCCTTCTCCTCCTCCTCCTCCTCCTACTTCTCCTCCTCCTCCTACTTCTCCTCCTTCTCCCCATTCTCCCCATTCTCCTCGTCCACCTTCACCTCTTCCTTCTCCTCCTTCGCTTCGTGCAGTTGCCTGCCTGCCCCACCTCGTTTCTGCTATAAATATATATTCGTGGCGACGATGCACATGTGTAATACGAGTCCGAAAATCCGCATCTACGCGCGTACGCGTGTATGCGTAACAAAAATCGGCTGGATGTACGCGGGGTCGGTGGGACGGTAGGAAGGCCACGGGAAGACGACCGCTGCGCTGACTTTTGCAACATCACGTCGGATCTCCGTAGCGTCTTTTTTCCTTCTTTTCTTGCTTTTCTTTTTAACGCTCCCGGGTCTCTTAATTTGCGCTCGCACGCACGCACGCTCGCTCGCTCCGTAAAGAGGTGCAAGCCGTTTTTGCATCATTAGTCCTAAGTATAGCCTGCCTCGCAACGCCTAATAACATTTTTTACCTTTCTTCATCCATCCTTTCTGAAAGCTCATTCTATTTATGCTTTTTACATCGTCGTAATGAGACATTCGACATTCGACATTCGACATTCGACATTCGACATTCGACATTCGACATTCGACATTCGACATTCGACATTCGACATTCGACATTCGACATTCGACATTCGACATTCGACATTCGACATTCGACATTCGACATTCGACATTCGACATTCGACATTCGACATTCGACATTCGACATTCGACATTCGACATTCGACATTCGACATTCGACATTCGACATTCGACATTCGACATTCGACATTCGACATTCGACATTCGACATTCGACATTCGACATTCGACATTCGACATTCGACATTCGACATTCGACATTCGACATTCGACATTCGACATTCGACATTCGACATTCGACATTCGACATTCGACATTCGACATTCGACATTCGACATTCGACATTCGACATTCGACATTCGACATTCGACATTCGACATTCGACATTCGACATTCGACATTCGACATTCGACATTCGACATTCGACATTCGACATTCGACATTCGACATTCGACATTCGACATTCGACATTCGACATTCGACATTCGACATTCGACATTCGACATTCGACATTCGACATTCGACATTCGACATTCGACATTCGACATTCGACATTCGACATTCGACATTCGACATTCGACATTCGACATTCGACATTCGACATTCGACATTCGACATTCGACATTCGACATTCGACATTCGACATTCGACATTCGACATTCGACATTCGACATTCGACATTCGACATTCGACATTCGACATTCGACATTCGACATTCGACATTCGACATTCGACATTCGACATTCGACATTCGACATTCGACATTCGACATTCGACATTCGACATTCGACATTCGACATTCGACATTCTTTTATATACCATGTCGTAGACTATTATTTTTTTTCTTACTTACGCTAACCAAACAGCCGCGAAACATTGCCGAGCTCCTGTGGTCCTGCAAATACTCGTCCTTATAATCTTACATCGTTGACAATATTATATCTATCGATCAATTTTTATCCTACGTATCCCCCACGAGATGACACCTCGAGGTTATTGGACCTATGTATAAGTCAGCCCAACGAATTATAATCATATGTAATTTAATAATTATATAAATTTATATAAATTATATAATTATATCGAAGGCGCGGCTATAAGGCGTCAAATTCGTTATATGTACATATTGGAATGCATGCCCGAAGAATTTTAATTGCGACTTAATTTTTACTTCAATCTGTGTTGTGCATGACTCGATATTTCAATGACAATGCTGTGCATTCTCTTGGAAATTGGCATGTACTTTTCCCTCAAAGAAAAGTGAACATTCAGGAAATGCATTTATAAATAGATGCTCGAAGGAAAGTAAACGAGGGTGTGAAACGTGCATATTTGAATAACAACGTAGGTATTTACATTGCTTAATTACGCCGGAGCATTGTTTTCCTACATTAATTGTCGAAATACTGTGAGATTTTAGTAGCTGCATGAAAGAGCAGCAGTCAAAGGTAAATATGGAAATAAATTAATAGTTAAACAAACAAGGGCAAAGATAATTTAAGAGCGCGAGCTCGTAGACGCGAAAGAGTCGGGCACGTAAGAATTGACGATACGAGCGAATCATCTGCGGCCGTTGAGGCAAACGTCAAGATACAAACTTTATGAATGAAATATTGGCGCGAGTGATTAGTAGCGTAGGCTCTAGGAACATTCTACTCGAGGATCTCGATAAATCATCGCTACACGAGCAAACGGATAGCAGCGAGTAGGAGGGGTGAGGACTACGCTGGATTAGGAGAGTGCGAGGCTTGCCCAAAGTCCTGGGCGATTTAATAATTTCGCGGGCAGCGAGCGAGGCCTTTGGCCGACGCAGCTTACCAATCGCAAAAATACACCAGGCTCGTAAAAAAGAAAAGCGCGTGCGCTTTCGCGCTGCCCGCCATCGTATGTATATGCGGGCGCGTCGTTATTTGCCGGAGGGGGTGAGGTGGGGTGGGAGACAGAGAGAGAGAGAGAGAGAGAGAGAGAGAGAGAGAGAGAGAGAGAGTGTGATGAGGAATGATAAACGGCGAGGGAAAGAAAAAAGCCCGGTCCGTTAACAGGAGTTGATTGAACCGTCGTCGGCGTCCACCGCTGCGCGACTTTCGAGCTCTCCGGATCTGCCCTCGCCCGAGACGCCCGAACGACTCGTTCAAGGTCCCTACTCGGCCGTGCGGCCAGTCGGAGATCACGCGCTTCGTTCTCCCCTTAGCTTGTGATCATAACAATAAACCCCCTCCCCCCTTCTCTCTCTATCTCTACCCCCCTCCCCCCTCCCCATCCCAAAAACACACACGCTCCCGCACATACACCCACGTACATACACCCACGCACCCACACACGCACACATCCAGCCACCCACTCGGCGACCACTCCTCCGCGATAGCCACGGTCGCGCACCATTCTACAAGTGTCGCCCGACTCTCTCGTCCTTCGCCCCCCCCCCCCCCCACCCCCCTGT
>NW_011948417.1:3859967-3900719 GCF_000503995.2 Ceratosolen solmsi marchali
TCCTCCTCCTCCTCCTCCTCCTCCTCCACCACCACCATTTCCTCCTCCTCATCATCCTTCTCCTTCTCCTTCTCCTTCCTCGCTCTCTTGGCGACACGAGCCACTGGCTGACCAAGGAATCGACACACCTTATCTACGTCTTCATTTTACTTTGGAGCTTTTCCTTTCGCTAGACAAACAAGAACGGCCATTAGCTTTTCCTCTTTCCTTTATCGTCTTGGAATGCGCGCCTTCGCCATCCATTCTTTCTACTTTTACTCTCTCATCCTCGCGCTCACACGCAAGAGCACGCTTGCGCGCAATATACAAGCATTCGCTACTTACCATCAGCTTCTTGCTATTATTGCTATTATTGATGGAAGATATTATTAACAAGCGCTTTATTAATTATCCTCCCTGTTTCTCTTAGAATTGACAAATTATTTAAATATAGAGACATATTATGAGACCTTCTCTACCGAGATTTATTTTGGAATTATGATATATTATGCTTGTCACGTGTAATCAAATTTACTTTCTTAAAATCGGCATGCGACGATAGTAAAAGTTGGAAAATGAATAAATATTGATGTAAGCTCGGATAATTATATCCGCCGGGGATTTGTGTGCTGATGATGAATCAATAATACGTTATTTCATTCTACCCGTCGTTTCATCGTATTTATTTAAAAATCATATTACTATAACATACTAGTTTCACCGTTTTTGCTTTGTTTTTTATCGATTGACATTTCGTCGATGCATTATATAATATATTCCGAGTCTGGGCCTTATTAATTTAACTGGCCAATAAAACACGATAAATTTATGTTATTAATATTGGGAAGACCCATTTCAATGAATTTGAAATCGCCTATTGAGTGTGAATATTCGTATTAATGTAAGATTATGCAGAATATAGAAGCGCAATTTTGAATTTAACGATTTGCGAGAATCATAAAGATTCAAACGTTAAAACCTTTCTCAAGATTTTTAAGAAAATAAACTTTCAAATATAAGTGAATAGAGAATTACTAAAAATATTTTAATGAAATAATGATTTCTAATTTATAATTCTATCGGATGACTCCCGACTAATTTCTACTTTATACCCAACGCTATAAATAACGAAATTGTATAGAATTTTTATTAATTTTCATACAAATCGTTTACAAACTGATAAAAAAAAAAAAAAAAAAAAAAAAAAAAAAAAAAAATAATAGAATATTTTTCTATTTTATTATTTACGATAAATAATTATTGTTTACCTATCAAATATAATATAAATTATTCCGGGAATTTATCAGAGTATTATACATTACAAACAGTTTCAACAAATTATTCGTGAAGACATGATGAAATATAGTTCAGAAGTTTAGACGACTCGACTACACCAAATATTCAAAATAAATAATGTATTTTAGATAAAAATTAAATAAGATAAACTTGTAGATTGACGTTTTCATTTGATATTGCTTAATCTACAACTAGTTTAGCATATGTTTATTCATTTCAGAGGATTGAGATATGAGCGGTGCGTTGAAAATTTTAGATAATACGGAAAATACATGAGAAATAGTTCGTTTAACGTGTGCGCTTTAGTGCTAAAATAAATTTTCATCGCATAAGTTAAGTTTTCATTGTATTACCTAATGCACACGGCCAATTTTCCATGTATATCATGCATCTACTAGTCTTATTAAAATAAAAATAAAAAAATACATTCGAGCATTGAAGAGCAAAGCTTGATTTTCGTCACCAATCATCTTCGCTTCGAGAAATGTAATACAAGTTGGGAATAATTTGTGGGTAGAAAGAAGCGTGGGAAGAAAAGTCAGAAAATAAGACGAATCGAAAGCTTGTAATAGAACATGAAATTCCGCAGCCTATAAAGTGTACATCGAACTAGGTGGAATTCCAAGCCAACGCGTTCTCTACTATACCCGACTTACCTCTCTACCTGCTTCATCGCGGACCTCCGAAAAATCCGTTAAGCCAAACTTTCGAAAGAGTCGTCCAACCTGGACTCTTTTCTTTCTTTCCCCCCCCCCCCCCCCCCCCCCCCCCCCGCCCCTCGCGCGCGCGCTCGCACACTCACGTACTACTCTCTCTCTCTCTCTCTCTCTCTCTCTCACACTCACTCACTCACTCCTACTCTCTTACTCTCTCTCACTCACACTTTCTTACTCACACTTTCTCGCGCGCGCGCGCACGCACGCACCACAAACAAACAAACAAACAAACAAACACACACACACACACACACACAGACACAGACAGACAGACACAGACACAGACACACAGACACACTCACTGTGGCAAACGAGAAAATTCGACGGTGGCGGTAGCGGCGGCGTCAACCGGATTCACCTTGGCCCAATGCGAGTGCGAGGCGGGGGAGCCTCGGTCGCTCGCCCCCGCGCTCGCTCCTCGTCCCACCTCGCGCCGCTCAGCCGGTTCAATGATTTCGACGACGACGGCAACGACGTCGTGGTGAACCGCAAAGAGCGGGGTCAGTGGGTCACTCTCACTCGTCGAGACGGGGAGCGTTCCGGGCGGGAACGGGGCCGGTGGTGACGAGCCGGTGACAGTTTCGGCTTACGACGGCAGGTGCACACCCTACACACTGTCAAGGAAACGCTCACGCACGTAGGCATGCACGAACGAACGAACGCACGCATGCACGCATGCACGCACGCACCCACGCACCCACGCACGCACGCACGCACGCATATAGAGTGCCGAAGGAGGTTCAGTGATCCGGGCCAAGTCCTGATGTGGCTCGGCTTTACGTGTTTACATAGCGCGGCGAACGTTGCGTTCGCACCGCCATATTTCTTCGCCTCTACTTCGGCCTCTCCTTGGCCTTTATTTATTTTACGACTATTAACGACCTCCCGGCGATTTTTATCGCCTCTAATTACTTATTTTTCCGCCCACGCACTTTCGGAATAAAGTCATTGAAAACTCTGACGTTTTATCCAATTTCTGCTTCGAATGTATCAACTGTCTAACGCTCATCGCCTTTAATCATTTCCAATAATAACAATGCTCGTTTTTGACTTTTCCGATATATTCCAATTACGTCTTTCAGCCCTCCCCCCTCCCCCCCCCACGTGATCGACACACGTATGCAGCAAATGTGTATGTTTTCTTACTCTACTTTGACATTTTATGTAGCACATGATATTTATATTTATGAGGGACTAAACATTGTGTACTCATTCAATATTGTATAATTCATATGTGTTGTGACTATAGGGTAACCTGTACTAAACAATGTAACAGTACTAGTACGTACGTTAAAGCCTCTTTGAGAATTTTCCTTCTATACAATTCACATTAATTCTCGCGTCTTGTGACTGTTATTAGACTTTATATCTGCGCAAGTCGTTATTTTTGTCTTGGATTTTAATCGGAAAACCGATTAGTTACGCGAATGATCGATCGATGGATAGATCCACACTGACACACACTAAAAAGTACAAATAACAATTATATCAAATTGAAATATTAATTTCATCCTAAATACAATTGTTTAACTTCTTTCTTTTTAATTCTTTTTCACTTTTTCGTGTTTTCTCCGAATCTTTAAATATACAATTTCAATACAATTCCGATGATCTGGTTAAAATGTAGTGTAAATCAATTGGTTTGTTACGACGACTTTCGCATCCTATTAAACACAATCGAGTCATACACTATTGTAAAATGGAAAAGATTTTTTTTTCTTCATCTTTTTTTTTTACTTTTTTTTTTTTCTCCCCTCCCCCCCCCCCCTCCTCCCACCACCACAAATAGAATTAGATGAGACAATGAGAGATACGATTCAGCTATTGGAAACTGCGACGAGTAAAGCTGCATTGTATATCGGAACTTGGCCATTTATTGGCCTGTTTATTTGAATGTTCAAATAAACTGTAATCTATCACGTTCCGTGCTTGTTCGTACTGCATTTTGAGTGGGCAAAAGAAAAAAGCTGCCACATTGAGAGTAAGAGTAAGTCGATGACTTACCATCTTACGCTCTACGATCTTGCGCTTGATAATTCGGCCGGCTTGTATGAGAATAAAGTTTGTCCTTGGAAATTCACGAACATATGATGCACGCGCATATATTAATATTTTCGTAAGTCCAACAATTGAAACATATCTCATATATCTCGAAAGACTCGAGTTTTTTTTTCTTCTTTTTTTTCGTTTTTTTTTCTTTTTTTTTTTCTTTTTCTTTTTTTTTTTTCTTTTTTTTTTTCTCCTATTCTGACAGGCGTTTGTGGGTTAAATAGAGATTATAAAAGCATATAGATTTGCATAAAGTAATAGGCGCCTATCTATTGTCTATTAATTCAAGAGACTGAGCATTCACGAATCAACAGGTTGAAGCTTTACACGCGTACATGAAAACACTCTCGATCCATAAAAACAAAGTACAAGCGCCAATACGTGTCCGCACCGAGTCAAACAAACTCTTTATTTCCAGAAATACTTTTCTCACGATTCCATTGAAAATTAAGACTCGCGTATTAATCTCTCTCGTTGCTCGGCACGTTTACCCTGTCGCAATCTACATGGCTCGAATGGAAAGTTTTAAAGGTTCGTTCCGAGCGCTCGAAAATAACGCGCACGATTTATTTGGAGTCGTAAGACCCGCGGGGGACTCGAAATCGTAATGACGATGCGATCTCCGCCGAGCGCCCGATTAAATGTTAGACGAACAACTGATGCGTTCTTACTAGTATAGCTATTATTATTATTTGTTATTGCTGTTGTTGTTGTTGTTGCTGTTGTTGTTGTTGTTGTTGTTATGATTAGGGAAACCGGAGCAGGTGCCAGTGTACGCGCGTTCATAAGATTCTCGACACGTAGCCAGCGATTAATCGTACTAATAACCCAGCCTCCCTCCGGTGAACATCGAGACGGGGGCCGACACGTGGAACGGAAGTCAACGGATGCATTCGATGATTCATAAAATTATCGCCGTCAGCCAAGTGTTTATAAACGAGGAGTTTCTATTAGTCAGATGAACATTAATCGTTGACATTGTGAGCGTGCGTGCGGCAACACCGTCGAGACGATACAGGAGCAGCAGCGGCAGCGGCGGCGGCGGTGGCAGTAGCAGCAACAATAACAATAACAATAAGAAAGTTGAGGAGCGCTTATCTCGGTAGCGGTGGGTGGACGGCGAGCGAAAGAACTTTCTGCTGCTGGGTGGGGCGGAGCGTGTAGCGGGGTGGGCAGCGGGGGGTCGGTGAGGAAGTGAGCGGGGCCGCGGAAAGGGGGCCAGGAGGAATCTAGCGATCGAGCGGGTCGTGCATAAGTGGGTCATCGTCATCCGCGCTCCTTCTCTCGCACGCGCGAGGCTGCGCCCGCTGACGTCGCGGTCTCGCACGTGGCGCGGAACGAGATTCGGCTCGACGGATGTTTGGCTCGCTCGGTTGTCGGCTTCTCGGCTTCTCGGCTCTGGGGCACTCTCCCGGGAAAAGCGTCGATGAGAGCGAGGGCGAGGGCGAGGGCGAGGGTGAGGGTGAGGACGAGGGCGAGAGCGAGAGCGAGGACGAAGGCGAGGACGAAGGCGAGGACGAGGGCGACAACGAGAGCGTGAGCGTGAGCGAGATGGAGAGCGTGAGGGAGAGCGAGAGCGGCTTGGCCTTGTTGGCACGATCTGGAGGCTCGTTGGATTTTCTGATTGCGCCGAATCGACGATTTTGGCTGGTCTCTGGACTTTGGCCTCTAATTGGCGGTCGATGGATAGATAGATAGATAGAGATAGAGATAGAGATAGAGAGATAGAGAGATAGAGAGATAGAGATAGAGAGGGAGAGAGAGAGAGAGAGAGAGAGCGGGTATTTGCTCGAATGAAATGAATTTGGGGAGTAGTGGGGCTATTGTAAGGATGGGCCACGGTAATTTGACTAAGAGGGGATAAATTTGCGCGCCAGGCGTTCGCCGTCGCATAGGATTCGTCGCTTGAAATCGATTCCTCGACACGGGCGATTGTTTCGCTTTATCGAGGAAGTAATTGATGTGGAGCTGTTTATTTATAGAAAGTAGTTAATAGAACGTTACGATCGCGCTTCTTTCCTCTTTAAATAGCATATACTGGATCGACGGCCCTCGAGCGGCGGTTAAATTTATGAAAGATCCGCGTTGCTTAAGCATTAGACGATTCGACACTGATTCGAAAGAAAGTATAATTGCGTTGAAAACTGCTGCTTTGTTGCCGGCAGCACGTAAGTCAGGTTGTTGTTGGCTTCGGCGAGAGTTTCAGCTCTGCCACTGTACCAAGCACGTGCATATTAGAAACGAAGTAGAGTCGGATCGTTGGAAATTGACGAAGCCAAGCGTCGGTGACGGACTCTCGTATAATCATTAGATTTAAAAGTATGCTGACATTGAGCGAAGGAGCGAACGGGATTATGAGATTTATTTTGGGCAATTGTGCAGGATTCAATGGCGTTGACAGACGGTGAGCACGAAGGAGGAGTTTTTATTTTCGTCGCCATTTGCATACGCGCAGCAGCTTCGAAAGTGATTGACCCAATTCTTTTTAACCGATCCCTTACAGCCAATTACTCGTCTTGTTACGTTTTTACGTCATTAATTTATCACTCAGCCCTAAAGGCTAATGCAATGTACAATGTGACAACTGATTTTGATAGTGAATTATTGGGCTTGTGATTTGATGTATTGTGGGTCGCGAATCGTAATGTAAGTTGATTAATTTTCATGCCGTGACTTCGTTTTTCGATCGATTTTTTTTTTTCTTTTTAAAGCGGTTTATGCGACCATTAAAATATTTATGATGATTTCACATGGAGCCGTGGTACGTTTGTTTATTTGAATTATTATCCAGCTTGTTTATTGGCCCAAATGTTTCGTTAGGAATTTGTTAGAAAATCTTGAAATATGGACTTTCTGAATCCTTATCCTTTCACGTTAAATTTACTTTGCCTTGCCATGGACTATAAAGATTAAAATAGAGAACGTATAAATAACTCATTATTTTTTTTTTTTTTTTTTTTTTTTTTTTTTTTTCGCTTTTTTTTTTTTTTTTTTTTTTTTTTTTTATCTCTACGCTTATTAGTTTCTTTATAGAGTCTCAAATTATGATTTTAAAGTACCGATGCAAAAAAATGACTTTGATTAAGGTTGATGACATTTGAATATTGAATGAGTCACAGATTTTGCACTCGATAGGTCGGTCAGTTATGTTAATGTAACAAAGTAAGTCAGCTAAAAGGAAATTTTTTTTTTTTTTTTTTCATTAGAGTGATGAATGAGCTCTCCATAGAAATCTGCGTTTTCATTAGAAGGAATTCAAAACGCTTACTGCCGTACTATTACAAAAAAAAATTTAAAAAAAAAAAAAAAGGTAAAAGTCATGCGGTGTAGATTTGAAGGTCGTGAATAACATTTTCGGTATTTACGAGAGTGGCATACGAAAACTTACGTTGATTGCGCAGCTCGAAAGACGAAAGAATAACTCTTCGAAATAAATTGTTAGTTGCCAGTTGAGGATCGACTTGGAGAGCGAGATGGCGAGACGGTGTGCTGAGGGGGGGGGGGGAGAAGTGTTTTAGGTTGCAAAAACACGAACGTTCCGAAAGAATGACAATTTTTTTCGTTACTACTATAGTCATTCTTTGTTCGTTATTCTATAGTTTTTTAAACTTTTTACGATACCCGATATTGTATGATCGAGCATCTCATTAACGATAACGATAAATTGTAGATGACTTTTTAGAAAACATTGACAAATTTAGTTGATAAAATGAAAAATCAATATATTGATATCGACAATACCTTTTGTTATTATAATGCCTTTAGAGTATCACATGCGTAAATAATTATAATTCCAATTGATTTACAATTCGACAAAATTTCAAATAAACGAGAATTAAGATTTATCGAAGCGAGAAAAAATAAGGGTTAAATAGTAAAGTTAATGGTAATAGTAAGAAATAGTAATAAGAAAAAATTAAGATTGTAAAGAGTCGCCGAGTCTACTGCTATTCGATTGATATTACGGTTGTACTTAATATTGTTACGTACATCATTGATTATTAGGTTGTATTTTAAGCGCTTACACTCATATTTTACATCATAATCGTAATAATGGAGTATGAATTTAATCGGTTAATCGGTTATCAGGAATAATGTTCCCCTTTTAATTAGGTCTAAGGCTGTGCCGTTTGAGAATAAGATGTTGAAGCACAGTATTGACGTTTGATTATTGCGCAATAAGCAAAATCGCCAATTAATGAACTTTTGATAATTTCGGATTTTATATTATTTGACCGATCGATATCTCGAACATCTCGACCATTGATTCATCGGTCGATTAAATGCTGATGATGCGATCGAAGTAAGCAGCTATGTTCCATATTTTCCATATGTCTCTCCCCCCCCCATTCACACACACACACACACACACACACACACACACACACACAAACGCGCGCGCGCACTGGCTGTAAAAGACAAGAAAATTTCGAATCGTTTCGGGCCTAATTAACATTATTCCACCGTCTAAATCCAAGTTTAAAAACGAACGACCAGCAATCATCGAAGCCCTGTAATTATTTCTCTCGCCGACTTTGTTGTCAATTTTAATAATCTGCATCGTCTGGCTGCAGCCAATTTAGATATCGGCTTGGCATAAAATTCATCAGAAAATCTATAAACTCGGCCTTGATGGTTAAGTACGGACATTAGGAGAGCAGCCACTGGCCGGAGGAGCAAGGCTTAACAATCCAATTGCTATTTCAGCGATTGAAAGGAACGAACGAATTAGCTGTAAATCGTTAATACTCGTAGACGTGGAACTCGAGGAAGTACGCGCTCGAGGCTTAAGATTAATAAAGCGAAAGAGCCATAATTTTTGGCAGACTGAGCTTGGGGATTTATATGGCACAATCACCAGCCCTTTTAAGATTTAAATAACAGTCCATGGCAGCTCCACTTGGCTCCACCACGTCTCGTCGCATATATATTCATAAATTTTCAGCCGGCAATTTAGCACTCGCGACAAGTTACCGTCAATGCGCAAACGGGGGAGCGAAATGACGACGATGAGGAGACGTGGGAAGGGGGAGACCGTTAGCCGATGGTTGGCGGCTGCCCCGTGTTACAGCCGGGGGATAAAGGAAGCGAGAGAAGGAAAAGCGCGTAATATCAAAGTGAAATCTTCGCTCTCCGCCTTCAAAGATGGACTATTTTCCTGTCGGGAGGGGGGGGGGTCGTCCCGTCGTGCTGCACCCTTCCGTTACGGATGCGTTGACAAGGCCAGGCGATCGCTCTTTCTCTTGCGCAACAAGCCCCAGGCTGTTCTACTTATTGAGGATCGAGCCGCGAGGAGGCGCTGCCCATTGTTTCCCACCCGAGACGTTGACTGGATATGGCAATCGAGGCCCCCGGGGCTTGGAGAGAAGGCCCGTCGCGCTCGATCCGAGGTTTTGAAAAGTCAGGACCGGCCGCGGCGGATATACCGTTATGAGAGAGAGAGAGAGAGAGAGAGAGAGAGAGAGAGAGAGAGATAGACATCGGGCGCGTCGATTCCTTTGGGCTGAGTGGAAGGCACCCGGTCTAGTCGAAGCGTCAGCGAGGATTATTAAAATGTTGCCTCGGTTGTTTACGTCGAAGGATTTTCCTGCTGTTCGATCTGACGATAAGTAAGCGAGGCACGTTATTTGTCCCGCTTGTAAGATCGTAGTTTGGCGTTTTAAAGCGATCCATGTCATTGCGACCTCTTCGATCCTTGACGCGCACGTACAACTAACTTACTTGTTATCGAACCGAGTTAGAATTTTGAAAAATCCAAACAACTTCGCAATAACTGGCAAACGGTTGACTAATACAAATGGTTCTTAATTTATATAATGCTCGATATATGATTATTCGATGTAATGAGAAGTATTAAGATACAAGTGATATTTATAGATTAATGCGCGCGCGTGTCTGCGTACATTAGGAGTATGATAAATGCGAGCAAGTATTTTACCTCTCGGCGTGTAAATATTTTTATATTTTTATTTAAAATCCCAAGTTCATAGCATATGAGTTTATGCGCTTATAGCCGTTTATTGAAATGTTTACAATGCTAATTGTGCAAATACAAAGATCCTTTATAAAGTAGCATTATATAATGAGAAATATCACTTTTTAAAAGAGGAATTTCAAGTTTTCCCATACTCCGGTAAATACAGCTAATTTAATTATCATTGACATATATTAACATCAATAGAGTTGTTGTTGTTGTTGTTATTGTTGTTGTTGTTGTTGTTGTTATTATTATATAAATGTGATCGTGGCAGTTATTTATGCCTCTTAAATTGGCTAATTCAGATGTAACTAGTCGTCCAACTGATTTTAATCAAAAAAGGAAACCATTCCGAGTAACTTACTTGTGCAATCATCGTGACTGCGTAAAGAAAAAAAAACTCGATACGCGAGTGCGTCATGAAAATTACATTTTGCCAAAATCGGTGTAAATGAATTCTTCATCATTTATCATATTCATAGTGGCTTTATTTTATTTCATTTTTCTTTTATCAAACTGTCATTTTTCCTCGACTCGGATACAAAATAAAAATCATACACTTTTGCCATATTTTATCGCCATCATTAATACAACAAAATGCTTGAGATAATAAATAAAATTTCAAATAAGGCAAAATAATAAATAAAGTTTCTCTTTGAGAGCTCATTGGCGCATAGCGTGATTATGTACCGACGACCCACGCATTTTGTTAAACGATAAACTTAATAAACGATGCCTGGATGCTCATCTAACTTATCGCACCAATATCATTGGAAGTCTCGATCAGGAAAACTTTATCGCCCAGCCGAATAGGGAAAATTAATATACTACAAGCAGATGATTTTTTAATGACCGTTGAAGCGAGCATCTCAGTTGTTGTTGATGTTTCCACAGGTGCAAAACGATGTGAGACTTGGAATGAATCGTTTTCTTGTTTCGAAGCTTCATTGCCGACATTTATCTATGTGCGCATCCGCTCGAAAAGGAAGGAAAAAATCCTTGCCCAGAGCCGGCTCGTCCCTCGTCGTTTCCATGAATCGAGCGAACGTATGTGTACGTAATCCCCAAGTGCTTAACCTTATCATGTTGAGGAGGTAAACGCACAGCAAATGTATACAGGTTTACTTGCGGTGAAAGTAGCACCAAAAGCTGAGCTACAGTGCGCTGCAATCGCAATGCATTTCGTAATTTTCATCTCAACCTCGAAATCTCGCTTTTACTGCTTGGAGCGGCTTACGCCCATTACGAAAAGAATCTTTATCGACGGTACAAATCGCTTCCCTAGACGCGAAGTTGCTTTTTCCACGAGCTTTGATAAAGCACTACCGCTATTTATAAGTGTCATCGTTCTAGAATAATAAAAAATAAGCGACTTGTACCATTAGCCAATCTGGTTTTTTAGGCTGTGATAGGAGGTGGATTTCCCAAGTGGAGAACGTGGAAATGTCTAGTAGTCAATGGATACGTTAACCATAAAGTTGAAAAGAATTATTCGCTAATAAAGCTCAGAAGAGAGAGTGAGAGAGAGAGAGAGAGAGAGAGAGAGAGAGAGAGAGAGAGATGCTACGTGAATTATCGCGAGTAACAGAGATCGTAGACAGAGATAACTTTATTGCTGCAGAGGCAGTATTTTATTGTGCAACGAGAGATTATTACAAGCGTAAGTGAAAACAAGTGACAATGGACTGCAGAGTTGTAAAGTCAAGTTATTTGTCGTTTAGGCACCTTCGTTTCTTGTTTTATGGTTTTCTTTTTCTCTTTTCTTTTTTTCATTTTTCATTTTTCTTTTCCTTGCTCCACAACCAATAACTTTGCAACGAAGATATTCCACGGAATGCGTTTTATTCGTCTTATTATCTCAACTTTGTAATTAAGCAGAAAATTGACTTTTTATAAATTTACGTATGGCCTTGAATCAATACTTAAGTGATTATCATTTTGAGTATTATATATTTAATATATACTCAACTTACATTGTTTAAATTCCGAAACTTGTTTTCTTTATGTCGTATGATCGGTATAATAGCGCTGACTTTATTATACAAAACTTTTATTATTAATAATTAATTTTTACTATGTCGTTAAGGTCATTCTGTATATAATGGCTTTTGTTTACATTTCGAGGTCTAACCTACTTTGGATTAAAGGAATCGCCACTCGATCACGTGACTCAGAATAACCGCAATAACATCGATAAATCTGACCTTTTTCAAATTCTTCGCTAAGTAGTTTTTTCTATTTATTTATTTACTTTTTTTTATTAATTTTTTCATTTTTTTTTTTTTAAATTTACGAGATTTTTGGAATAGGAACTTATCGGATTTCCGAGGTCCTAGAATATGATAATTGTAAACAAAAGACAATTTCGTTTACCTTTATTATTGCATAGAATATTAAAACTAATATCAAAATAAGTGCGTATTTTCATGGAAGAATCGATTGCAAAATCATTTAACGTTACAGTGCAACATAATAATGTCAATAATTTGGATAATCGAAATATTATAGTTACTTTCTTATTATTGTGAATTGTATTGGTAACTAGACATCCGTGCGGAACAAAATTACATAATTGGATTAATATTATCTTTATTTCTGTTGGGTCTCGTCAGATCAGAAACCCATATACAAACTTTTACTCTGGGATAGCCAGCCGTAAAACCCCTCCAAGAATTTCAAATAATAATGTTTATAATTAAATGCATTATAAAGGAATTATGATATTTATTCATAATAAGATGCCTTTACATTCTTCATTATAAGTTTGAAATAAAATATTTTTCAAAGCATATTCTTAATTTTAAAGGTAATTTAGCTATTATCCATTATTTCTTGAAATTGAACGATCAGAGGTGTGACGGAACGTTACCGAGCCTAATTAACGATTTCAAGTAATATGAAACCATAAGTCCTTAGTCCTTAGACATCGATGAAATATTTCGTGAAAGTTCCAAATGAAAAAAATAATAAAAAAATGATCACAAAATGTAAACGAGTCGGATCACGCGGACGAGAACAAAATGCCAAAAAATGAGCAAAGATCATCCAAAGAATTAATTATTCAACATTCGCCAGAGCGTTGCGTTTTTGAATCGAGCATTTTCAATGATGTATAAATAGAAAAATTGAGGCTGCTGACAAGCGGATAGTGGGAGTGAAAAGAATTGCCAGCTATTCGGCATTATGTTTAAGCGTTCAAGTTGGACTATTAAAGAATCACTTTATTTCACTGGACGAGTCGCGCATTCGTCGCGTGGAACCGAGTGAAAATTGCAGAAATGCAGAAATATCTGTACGGATATGTAAAGCACAAACAGAGACTTCAATGCCATATTCTTGCGCAATTAGAAAGAGCAGATCCCAAGACAGAGACAGAGGGAGATAGATAGATGGATATATATATATATATATATATATATATATAGAGAGAGAGAGAGAGAGAGAGAGAGAGAGAGATTACGTTTAGCTGGCTATGCCGCAAAGTCCTCGACATACACGTATAGAGGCGCGAATACATACATAAGATGCCTCATTCGCTTGCGTGCTCACCCTCGCCATTGGAAAATTGACGGTTGTTGTGCCTTCGTCTCTCGCTACCTCCCTCCCTCCATTCATTCCTCCTCTTCATCATGCTTTCAGGTAATGCCGACGTATCTTGTAGTTTATTTTGCCATTCCAGCTCGATCGATCCTTTTTATCTTTATTACAAGTACGGATTTTATGTAAATCACGGCAATACATTTTCTCCTTCAATCGGCCAAATTAAATTTCCTTTAATTATTGTAATACGATATTTATTTTTCTTTATATAATTTATTCCGTACCCGATCCTCTAATAAATGCATATTCATTTTTCCAAATTGCTCGAAAGTACTTACAGTTCTTAAGCTCCATTTAACCGACAAATAATTGTACATTTAATATATAAAAATAACCCGTTAAATGCTTAAGAATTTTGGCCTTATATAAAAGTATAAGAAATTTTTTCAAATTATTGCCACAACTGCTCTAAAATATAATCCGTTTTTATTTATCTACAAGCACACTTGGCTAAATATTTTAATTTCCCTTGCAGTCTCATTCATAAGTTTTCGTTGAATAATGACTAGGTAGTATTAATAAATCTTAATGTACATTATGTTGTTATCGACAACATTGTACTACTAGTATTAAATGTATAAGTATATATGTAAAAATTAATTTAGTCGAAATAGCGAAGGTTGTTATAATATTATTTCTTTTTCGTATCTACGAGTGGCATCTCTCTTTAATAAATATTTCAAGCGTTGAATAGCAACAGTTTCAAGACAACGCATTATTCAGTACATTATGATTAGTAGACAACAAACTTTATCGAAAAACACCGACCTACTAAATATTAAATAGATATTATTTATTTTCTCGTGATAAGATTGATAAATACACCTTACCCAGCACCTTACCGCTATTTCCAAATAAGATTTTAACTATAATCAATACATTTTTATTACTCGTATAAATCATTGTTAATGTATTTTAAGGCGAACTGTCGGAAGAAAACTACACAGTTTTCCAAAATGACAATCGTTAACGCGCGATAATGCATTATACAAAAATCTCTAAGTTGAGACATTCGTGCAAAAATTAATTATTATTGGCTGCAATTTCCAAATGGCCAAATTGACGAAAAATCCTTATTATTGTCGCACACATTTGATTGTCCACTAATTAAAAACTCAATAATACCAATCGTATTAAAATAAAAAAATTTTCATTACCATTGCACATTAAATTTTATTACATAAAATGCACATTCATTTTCTATGAAAAACAATCTATCTATAAATGTCGTGCACATTATTTTTTCATTACAGATTTTCGTGACCAAAATAAAATCGACTGACATCAGTCATTATGTTGCTTATCCTCTTTAGTAGCATAGATTATAGTAATAGTCAAGAAATAACAGATAAAAAATATTTTTAAGTAGCATTTATTCCGTGACGAGAATCGTTGTAAATGGAAAATAACCTCGTTGATTAAAGAAAATTATTTCGGAAACCATCCGCCTGGACTCTAAAACGCTCATTATTGCTTGATTGCATTTTTAATAAATAGGAGCGTGCAGTCGTCATCGCGAAAATATCAGTCCAGACGAAAGAGAAAGTATCGTACGAGGAATTTTACGAGCCCTTCGCTAAGAATTATTACTGGCCGTATCGTCAGCACGGCATTAGCCAGGAAAATAATTTCCCTTCCTTATCGATGAACCAAGGTGCTCTCCAAGCTTTCCCGCTAATAATTAAAACTATTCCTCGTCACGGCTTGAATGAACAAAGAAAGCGTCTGCCACCATTCAAATTGACCGTCGCGCGCGACTTATCACGAGCCAGCTGCTTTGACCTCCGGAGGGCTGCAGTGGGGAGGGGCCGTAAAATCCTAATGCAAGTTATAAAAATAGCGCGGGCAAATGGCTTCATCCAAGTCCCCGCGCACCCCTCAAATCAAGTTCAAATCCGCGTGCGACCTAGAAAAGCGTCGGCTCCTGAGCCGAGGGAAGCACCGCGGGTAAGCCGAGTTCCGTGGCCGATTACGTCACGCGGACTCGTCGGCAGCCGAGTCGGATCTCGATGATGCCGGTCGTCATCGGGAGGCGGTCGATCGCGAAATCATCGCCGCTTTCACGATCGTAGCGTTGGCCCCGACTCGGGCTGAACTTGGCTGACGCCCGGGAGGTTTCACGGTCGACGGCGCTGGCCACTTCGACTTTTCCCTCTCGCACGCGAACTAAATCGAATCCAGGAAGTCGCCCGTGTAATATCACGAGGCTTGCCCACGCGCTCGTTTATTTTCGAAGATTGCACAAATGCGCGAGCGCTTCCGGTTTCGTAAGGCCGAGCGCTTTTAGGATTTTGCGAGCTTGCGAGCGCTCGCATTGCCGAGGATGCCAGATTAAACATTTTCGACCGCCGATGCTTTGATTCGCGAGCGGCTAAAGCTCCGAGCCGAGTCTTTCACTTTCGATGGGTCGCGCGCTAGTGTAAGAGCAGCGCGAGAGGATCGAGGGAAGCAAGAAGTCGGAGATTCACGGCATACCGATATAGGGAAGTAGAAAAAGAAGCAGCGAGCGAGCGTTGGAAAGGGAAGCTAAAGGGGAACGGGAGAGAAGGGCATCGCAATGGAGGACGAGCAACAGTCAAGTTGCAGAGAGCGAAGAAGAGGCCGCGGGGGCGGAGGAGTTGAAGGATGACGGTGTAGAAGATGTGTCGGCGAGGGGATTAGTAGAACGGCGAGGGGGGTGGGGAGGGGGAGGGGACGGCATAGAGGACAAGAACTCGGCGACTAGCGAGCGAGTCGTGGACGGCGGTGAAAAAGCGAGAGGCCGAGTGGAATAGAGTGCGAGCGCAAGCGCAGGCGCGCGGAATCTCACTATATATAGTTATAAGCTTCCTAGGAGTAGATATACACACGTGTATATATAGACGTTCGACTCGTTCTCCAGAGTCAAGGACGCTCAGTGCTCCTACCGCCGCCACCACCACTACCACCAGCACCGCCGATACCACCACCACCACCACCACCACAACCACCACAACCACCACCACCACAACCACTACCACCGCCGCTGCTACCACCGACATTACGTTCCTAACGCTGTACATTATGCACTGTACAGTGTACAATCGCTCGTGCGCTGCATCGCGCGAAAACCTGCCTGCTTGCCTCCCTCTCCCTCTTACCTACCTCCGCCGCTCCAGCCCCCCTCGACCTCAGCAGAAGAAAAGGAGGATTATATCCTACATACCCAGCCACCTACCTACCGCTGCCACCGCTTCGTTCTTCGATAGCAGCAGCTCGCTTTCCCTCCTCTCCCCTCACCCCATCCCACGCAGCCCCATCCGCCGTCGCGCACCAGAGCGCGAGCCGGTTCTCTCCTCCCGGGATGCTCGCGGGTATTTCTCCTCCCCTTCCTCTTCTTGAGATTCTGCACGGTCTCTACTTGTGTAGGTATACATACTCGCCAGCGCAAAAATGTTGGCTCGCCAGCCGCGCTGAAACACTGAAACACTGACCGTACGAACGCGCGAGAGTGAGCGATGGAGAAAGGGAGGAAAGGAAGGAGCGAGGAAGGGCGGGCGGGGAGGAGGGAGAGGTTCAACCGCGACGAAGAAACTGAGAGACCCAGTCACCTTCTTACGTAATTCCATGTGCATTTTTCATATGGTCGCGGATGCAGCGAGTACTGCGGTGTTTTTTTGTTACGCTGGGGGAGGTACTCGGGAGAATCTTGACAACTTCCTAGAACCGGATGTTGAAAAGTTCCGAGCCACGAGCTTTGCTATCGAGGCCTGCAAGAGAGAGAGAGAGAGAGAGAGAGAGAGAGAGAGAGAGAGAGACCCAATGTCCCAGCGATCAATTCACCAGTTTTGCAGTGCTGCTTGCTTCTTTCGAGGGCATTTCCCTTGCGACTACGCGAAAATTCTGATTTTCGGCCATAGTCAGCGAGAGAGAGAGAGAGAGAGAGAGAGAGAGAGAGAGAGAGAGAGAGAGAGGGGACGGAGCAGAGATAAAAAGAGAGTTTTCAATAATTTTTAATTATATGACGATAATACAAGTATATTTCATTCGTTTGTTCATTAGATTATTGTCAAGGATTCGAAGAACCGTTATGTTTTTCATATTATATATTAAAGTCGTTCGTTTCCTTATAAGTTTTATTAAAAAATCAGCAGATCTTGTGTCAATGACATTTGATGTTTTTCAGCACAAAAATATAAACAGTGTTGTATTTATAATTTATAAATACGCTTTAAGAATCATTACTTATCATCCTATAGCGTAACAATTTGTTTCGACATTAATAAACTATAGTTATGAATAATGTCGCAATAGTTTTGAGTCGAAGAGGAGAAGGTCTAATTGTTACGTGAATTATTTGAGAAATTACTTAGATGTAACAATTGGCGCTTATGTAGCTCTTGGCGGACAGAATATGACAAGGTCTCATATGTAAATGGAGGTGAATTAAGTAAACGAGACTATGACGAAATAACAATTTTGTCCCCGTGACTTCCAGTTGTTAATTTAAGAAAGAGACTCGAACGATGATGAAAATTGAATGGTGTCTAGAAAAAAAACAAAAAAACAAAAAAAAAAAAAAACAAAAAAAAGGTAGGATCCTGTTTAAGCGTTTGTTTTTTCGTGAGCGTTTGGAGAACTGGCGACTTCTTTCTGAAGCCTCGCTTGACAATTTGACAGGATGCTGCTCGGAAATTCGTCGACCTTTGACACGGAAAATATTACAATCATCATTGCTCTGCACATCCTTCAAATGTCACAATGATTTACGTATTATTATGTCATGGAACAAACGACTCATTACTTACCAGATCAAAGATTTTATAAAGAGGATAGTTAGAGCGGCGGCCAGCCACGACTCCTCCCAATGCCGAGATGCAAGGCCGTGGAAAAATAATAGCAAGACATCCGGCATCTCCGTCGATGCCTCCACCTACGCGTTGTGGGTGCGACCGCTGGAAAATCAGCGGCCGACCTTGACACACACGCCTCTGCCACCGAAGGCTAGTCGCTAATTATTCCCGGTAATCCCAACAATGCGCAATTGAGATCCTATTATCCGTCCCCCACCTCAACACCCAACCCTACCCAACTCAACCCAATCCAACCCATCCCATCCCATCCCATTCCATCGGAATCTGAGCTGCCACCTATCCATCCACCTTGTGGCTTCTTCAATGCCACATCCATCGCTTTTCAACACGATGCATAGGAGCCCTCGATTTTCCGAGTCCGATACTTCTTACCCTCGTTGCCTTTAATGCGTAACGCGTATTGTGCGAGTGGGAGTGGGAAAAAAAATAAGTCAACACCTCGTTATAAGAGAGGCCGAGTGGAAGTGTGTCTAGTTCGCCTCGACTTGGTAATCGATACACTTACAAGTTCGCGCCAGCGCCTCGACATCATTCAATTGCTAAAATTCTAATCGAGACTAGAGCAGCCACGCTCTTTGTCCGTTATCATCCCCCTCTCGCATTACAATCACTTCGCAAATTTCGTACAATTTTTAATCTTAGCTCGCGTACATTTCATTCGTCGTCCCTTAAATTATTATCCGTCATTTGTAATTTATGTTTATATTTATATAATGTCCCGTGTCCCACGCACGCGACGAATAACTTGCGAATAAGCGGAGTCGATAGGGTGGGTGACTTCAGCTCGCTGGAATCATTGAGAAAAATGAAGGATCGATCGGGCTTTCCCTGATCGATTAACGATAAAGAGACGGCGATTAACGCCAAGAGACAAAAAATAAATAAATAAATAAATAAAATAAATAAATAAAATAAATAAATAAATAAACAAATAAATAAATAAATAAATAAATAAAAAGTAAAATAAAATAAAATACAAATACAAATGCTGCCAACAAAACCATATTGAGGTTAGCGTACGACGAGTTGGCACTCGTGATGAGGACGCGAGAAAGCCGAGGTGCCGCCAAGTAAGGATGACCTCGCGAGACCGAGGACGAGTATAGAGCTCGCCTCGATCTCGCCTCGATCTCGTCTTCGCCCGTAGCCCTTAACCCGGCGCGATAAATGGGAGGGATCGAGAGCGTAGAGAATCACGGTCGCCCGATACCCATTGTGCCGACTAACGACGGCAGGTGTAGTAGTCTCGACGTAGCTTGGGCCGAATTCGCTGACCGCGGGCTTCCGCTTACGTGTTGCAGGAAGGGACGACCTGTCGCCGCCGAGCTCCCTCAACGGCTACAGCGCCGACAGCTGCGACGCGAAGAAGAAAAAGGGCCCGACGCCGCGGCAGCAGGAGGAGCTCTGCCTCGTATGCGGCGACCGGGCCTCCGGCTACCACTACAACGCCCTCACCTGCGAGGGCTGCAAAGGCTTCTTCCGGCGCAGCATCACCAAGAACGCCGTCTACCAATGCAAGTACGGTAACAACTGCGAGATCGACATGTACATGAGGCGCAAGTGCCAGGAGTGCAGGCTCAAGAAGTGCCTCCACGTCGGCATGCGGCCCGAGTGCGTCGTCCCGGAGTTCCAGTGTGCCGTCAAACGCAAGGAGAAGAAGGCTCAGAAGGTAGGGGTAAGCATGCATCGATCCATCATGCTTAAGTTCGCCGCTCTCCTTTATCTTTCGTTCAGAGTTGTTGCGCGTTGTTGGCCTTAAGCACCCTTTAGCATCGTTGTTTAATGGCGCTCGGGGAGTGCATTTAGTGTAGAGCCGGACACTCGGTGGCCTAGGCACCTTTCTTTCGACATTACTTTTTCGGTGCTCGAATCGGTTAATTGCAAATTATCGTTAAGCCTCGGTACGCGAAGATAAGTACCTTTTCATATATGTTATATATATATATAACCTTTCACTATAATATATAAGTATCCTACGCCCGTATCGTTTATTATTATTATTATTATTATTATTATTATTATTTTATTTATTTTTTTCTAAATAGGATAATATATAGATAAATTCACTTGATCAGGCTTCTAAGCACATACGCAAATTTTATTTTAATCGTTATATTATCTTAAAGTTATTTATGACAATAATAATAGTAATTTCATCTTGTTATGGTGATTGACGAACGATTCGATCAAATAATGAGGAATATTCCTAGTCACGGACGTTTGGAATTTCAATGATACCACGTGCGTTATTTGTTTTATCAAATTATTATCTAATTAAAAATACAACAATTAAAAATTACGTCAAAAAAAAAAAAAAAAAAAAAAAAAAAAAAAAAAAATGATATTAAACCTATTGATAATGACCCTTAGTATATTAAAAGATAATTGCCCTAACGTTGAAAGTTAGTTGAAAATTTCAATTTAGAAAAATATACGCTCCTACAGAGAGACACGCGAAATATTAATATTCAATGGAACATGTAGACGATAAAAAAAAATATTTACCTACTGATTCGCTTTTAATAATAAATTTGCCGCTATTATTATTTTGTACGCACCGTATGGGTCAAAATTCCTTTAAAAATGCCATTATCTATAATAAACGTTTGTTGCGCACTCCATACTTCATTGTTAAATTAAATTACGTTTTCATTAGCTCTATGGTAATTAAGGAAAATCCTCTTGATTCGCTTTGAACGTCGTTAAGAACAACTGATAAGATGAATAAATTATATTGGACTAGATTAAAAGTAATAACTTTAGTTTACCTATAAGTAAAGACACTTTTAATAGTTTAATATCACCTATGTAGGTTGTATGAACGGAATATAAGAAATAATTTATGTTCAATCACGTGTTTAAAAAAGTCGTAAATAGCTGTTGCGTATGAAACTGGTAGTCAAAGGTTTGCTTAATTTATGGAAGTCGAGGCTGAGCTCGATATCTTAACTAATCCTTTAGCCAAGCTCTCCTCAAACCATGAAGATTAAAGTTTCGAAGAGGGGGTTGGGTTGATGGAGATAGAGAGAGAGAGAGAGAGAGAGAGGGAGGGGGGATAGAGAGGCAGATAAACAGTGGTAGTAAGAGTATATATAGAGATAGAGGATAGTGAAAGAGAGAGAGAGAGAGAGAGAGAGAGAGAGAGAGAGAGAGAGAGGGAGATAAAGAGTCTGATTGTAATAGTATAATATGCTGTACCTGCAGGAGAAAGACAAGCCGAACAGCACAACGATGAACGGATCACCGGGTGGTGGAATCGGCACGGCCGAACAAATGGGCGTTAAAATGGAACCCGCGGAGGCCGAATCCTACTCGATGTCCGGTAGTAGCGGCGTCGTCGCCTCCATAGGCTCCCACAATGGCATCAACTACGTAAGTCCCGAGCAGGAAGAGCTCATCAATAGGCTCGTCTACTTCCAGGACGAGTACGAGCAACCGAACGAAGAGGACGTGAAAAGGATCACGGTAAGAATTACTCCTAAATAACTCTTTATCATCATCATTCTAGGCTATCGTTCAGCATTCGTGGCTGCCGTGAGTTTCGTAACCCTGGCACTAAAGTTATCGTTGACCCTTATAGCCGACATTCCAAGACTTATCTGCCCGCGACATCATTACAAGATATGACATGACGCACATCGACTGCATCGAATTATTTCGAATACGACGAAAAAAGCAATGTTGGCCACTCGGTGCTCGTCGTGGCTAAATTTCGCGCAATAATCAAGTCGTCGAATGTACTTTCAACTCTGGCGATTTATCAACGCTTGCGTATCGTGGCCCGAGTCGCCGCCGCTCTCCTATTACATTATTTATTATTTTGACAAGCGAGATTAATATCCTACAGCCTGACACGTGTAATCCACTCGCCGTTCCTTCGCTCTAGTCGCACTCCTAAGCAATTCTACTCTAATTTTCAATAGCAATAGCAATAGCGGATAGAGTACGGATAGAGTGTAACGGCTGACTCATTGGCATATCACGGGTAAAAAAGAGTCAATTCTTCCAAAGTCGGTCGATCGTCGATCGTCCGTCGCCGCTTACCAATCGATCCTCCAAATCAGTTTTCGAGCTTTGCATTGTATTGGGTCGACGATTGCCCGTCGACGCGCCACGCACGGTACAATATCGCGATCTATTAAATGAGCGAGAGAGAAGAAGCTCTTTATCCTGCTACTCTGTCAATGCCAGTTCGGGCGCTAACCGTCCTCTCCTTAGCCCAAACACCGAGGTTGCGCACTGAGGTTGGCATGATGCACTCTCGTTACTTTCAGAATCAATCGACGGAGAACGAGGATCCGAGCGACGTAAGATTCAGGCACATCACCGAAATAACGATACTCACGGTTCAGCTTATCGTCGAGTTTGCCAAGAGGTTACCGGGCTTCGATAAGCTTCGGCACGAGGACAAGATCGTCCTGTTAAAGGCCTGCTCGAGCGAGGTGATGATCTTGCGGATGGCGCGCAAGTACGACTTCCAGACGGATAGCATTATATTCGCCAATAACCAGCCGTACTCGCGCGACAGTTACACCCTCGCCGGCATCGGCAACATCATCGACGACCTTCTGCACTTCGGCCGGCTCATGTACTCCATGAAAGTCAACAACGCCGAGTACGCCCTTCTCACGGCGATCGTCATATTTTCAGGTGAGTAAGGCCACAGCGTCACGTTTACACTCGTCCTCGCCTCATCCACTCCTGGAACAATCTCGTAGCGAGGGCGCGCCTTACCGTTGCTCCCCCCCCCCCACCGGACAATCTAATAATGTCACACTTGAACGATCGTCTCACGATTAAATACGTACGTTTACCAATTGACGAGGATATGTACGCGTTCGGAGCACGAGGCACGCACTAACAAGTTGCGTTAATAGCTGGAAATTATCCCGAGTCGATGTGGATACGCCGTATCCTTGCAGGCAACTTGATCGGACTGTCGCTTGAGCGCCAAGGATACGCGCGCGGGTATTGAACCAAACGTTTTACCATTTTCAGTCGTTGGAATATTTTTGATTTCTTTAATCACCCGTTATAGCCTACGATACTTATCTCTTGGCCATTTTTCGCCATTTCTTTAACAATGTTTCGGACTTGCAATTCGTAAAGAGACTGCTTTGTCGGCCAATTTATGGGAGTATGCCTAGAGGATTAAAAATCTCGTAGGATATTCGTAAGACGCGTCTGCTCCGAGGAGTTGATAATCCAACATTAATAACCATGCCTAGCTCTATTTGCTGTAAATCCGTCGTAATTTACGAATACACGATGATCGAATAATATGATGAATGAACGAGCGTAATGTTTAGTTTGGATTTTATAACATTCGTCGCTCGCTCGGTAAATATAGAGATTCTCACTAAGAGATTAATTTACATTTAATGGATGCACATCATTATCAACATTTCTATTTAATCACATGATAACGGTAATAGACGGCAATTTATTTAACACACGGTCGGTCATATATAAAAAATTTGTCCATATAAATCCCCTCCCAAATATTTATTTCTAAGATGAAGTGCCATTTTTATTAGTTTCATTGCCGCTTAAGCTGTAATAATTCATTGAAATAATCATAGTCACTAATCCCTTTAATTTTCATGATAATTAGCTTTGCTTAGCAAAGTTTGTTGTTGCTTACATTTTACAGAATATGTTAAGATAGCAGAATTGTCACAGAATTTGATAGATTGGCTATTGATTAGTGATACGGTATATTCGCTATGTGTACATTATAAGTAGTAAATGCAGATAATTTTACATCCCTTACACATAATTAATATAAAAAGTCATTTCAAATCAAAATTAATAATCCATATCGTGATATTAATAATTACATAAAGCCATTTCAAGTTAGGTGTTATATATCATGATGGGAGACTGTTAGGCAATTTTTACCAAACTTAATATTACATGTAAGGATAAGTATATGTTGTACATGGAAATTAAAAATTAAAATAATGTTAAATGTATAAATTTTAGAGTCATGATCATAATCAATAAATCAGTGTACATCGAAAAGTTATTGACTGTTAAAAAAAAAACATATAATTTAACTATGTGTATATATATATATATATGTATGTATGTAACCAAATGTGAAGCCTTGAAATTAATGAATAAAATCAATTGGATTGCTGTATCATAATATGGAGTGTTACATAAATCAAATATAATATGAAATGAAGAAAAAAAAAATGTATAAAACAGATGCGAACGGTGAAGGAGAGTTCTGATAATTTATGATATGTTAGTAAAATAATGAATTCTTAGTAATAATTATTCGTATCGTCATTCAGAGTTACTTCTCAATCTTGCAATTTTTTGTCTTACCTACACTATAATGCAAGTCTCTAAATTCAGATGCATTACTCGACAACTATTACAATGCAAAACATAGCCACGGTATTTTTCTTATTATAATCGCGTTTAAATATACTCCCGCATCATCATTCGATAAAAAAATAAATAAATAAATAAAAAACGCGTATTCTGTAATTAAAGATGATTAAAAATATGCAAATTATATTAGAGTAATTTAAGGCACCTAAATGTTAGTATTTACTGTCGCATAGAACATAACTTTCATTGTCGGCACAAATATTACATATCCAGGACATATCCAGTCGCACATTGTCGTAAGAATTCGTTAAGCGCGTTCGCTCAATAATCATAGCCATAGCCCCATACCACTCTATTCTCCTTCATTACTACCGCCACTTACTAATAAGTAAGCCGCCCCCCCCCCCTTCCCGTGCACGCGCGCGCACACGTGTGTCACGAATACACAGAGAGAGAGAGAGAGAGAGAGAGAGAGAGAGAGATACTGGCTAAAACTTAGCGTTATGTAGGTAGAGAAAGCGGCGCAGAGGGCCAGATTACCCGGAGGCCGTTGCACCGCTGCGATTGATTGCACGCCAACATTGTAATTGTTATGAATTCACAGAGAGGCCGAACGTGTCAGAGGGCTGGAAGGTCGAGAAGATCCAGGAGATCTACTTGGACGCCCTGAAGGCGTACGTGGAGAGTAGACGGAAGCCGAAGGCGAGCGCGATGTTCGCTAAGCTCCTATCCGTTCTCACTGAGCTCCGCACCCTTGGCAACCAGAATAGCGAGACCTGCTCGAACCTCAAGCTCAAGAACAAGAAGTTGCCGCCGTTCCTCGCGGAGATCTGGGACGTGGCGTCCTAGTCGCCCAGCGCCCGAGAACAATTGCGGGAAAAAGCCAGCGGGTCGGCCCCTGTCCACATCGACATCGTCGTCGTCGCGCGTGACTTTTGTACTAGTGCACCACTATGCCACTGCCCGACGATCGTCCTCGTCGACTGACGCCCGGCGGCGAGCCGCTCACCGCTTCGACATCTCCTACAACTCGCCCGTCTGGCTCGTTGTCTCCCGGCCTCCCTCTAACACTCTTCGCTCCCCGATCCCTGGATACTCCAATTCTTAGCCGTGCGTTATTTTTCGCCGTCTCATCGAGGTCCTTCCACGGTCCTTGGGGCACTTGCGAAGTGTCCGCCGACAGTGAGACGGATCGAAAAGAGCTCATCGTTGAGAATACGCGCCAGGAGATCTAGAGATCTAGCAATATAGAGTGGGAGAGTGTGAGAGAGTGAGAGAGGGTGAGAGGGTGAGAGGGTGAGAGGGTGAGAGAGAGAGAGAGAGAGAGAGAGAGAGAGATAGATAGATAGAAAGAGAGAGTGTGTGTGGGGGGGGGGGGGGATTGGGTCGTCGAGAGCAGTGGCGAAGGTACCCAGGCTGTGATACGTAGAGACAGTACAGAGACTATATAAGGATCTACCCACACATATATATTATGAAAAATTACACATCAGATTCACGCGCGAACACGCGCGTACACACAAGCAGACACGCGCACACATAAACAATAAAACCCGCACGCACACGAACAATACATTACAAACACCACGCGCGCGTGCACGCACGTATGTATATGTTTATGTATATGTATATACACATGTATATGTACGTATATGTATAAATGTCATATATGCATATATGAATCTATATTATGCGTATACTAATGAAGATTATCCTAAAGGATAGACCTGATATCAATACATAAATGTAATGTAAAGATGTAAGGCATACGTAGTGTGGATAAGAGCAAGAAAGTGTGAGTTGGATTAGAGCGATTGTGAGAGATGAAGAGAGAGAGAGAGAGAGAGAGAGAGAGAGAGAGAGAGAGAGAGAGAGTGAGAGAGAGAGAGATTGAGAAAGAGAAAGAGATATATATATATAAAGATATATACAGATATATAAAGATAGATAGGGAGAGAGAGAGAGTGATTGAGATAGAAAGTAAAAATGAATGTGAAGAAGAAAAAATGTGTGTGGAAGAGCGATAGTGAGGAAGCGTGCGAGGTTTTAGAGACTGCGAGCAGTTGGCACTGTTGAGCAGTTGCCTCGGCGTAAGTCACGAAATGTGAGCGCAATAATATGATATAATGCGTAACGAATACAATAGAGTCTATATCACACACACACACACACACACACACACACACACACACACAAACAAACAAACAAACAAACAAACAAACAAACACACGTACACGCACGCACACGCACACACGTAAGCAGACAGAAAGCATAATAATATATTGCTAGCATGTATGTTGTTTATATGAAAGGGAGAAAGAGACAGTTTAAGAGAAAGTGGAATGAAGTAAGGGAGCGAGTGTAGAAGCAATAGGAAAAGCTGCTTTCGAGAGATCGGCGATCGCTTATTTTTCAGGAGCCAAAACAAATTGTCATAGAATAAATAATAAGGAAGTTTACTAGAGATCGTTTGAGAGATGCATCTGCTGATTTGGTAAAGACAGAGAGAGAGAGAGAGAGAGAGAGAGAGAGAGAGAGAGAGAGAGAGAGCGTTAATAATGTAGGTTGTAGTCAGTCAGCTTAGAATAGGTGACCGAGTTCAAGTGCAAAGCCCTGTGCCTTCAGCAGCGGACATCGGCTCACTGACAAAACGAAGAAAAAAAAATATAAAATTTAACCGTCCGTTTTAATTTTGTAATAAAATCAACAAAAGCGTTAAATATTATAAAAATCTGAGATGAAATTCATGAAATAACGTTTATTATTGTGGTGTTGCGAGGAGGGGTGGGTGGGCGGGGGGGGGGGGAGATAGAGAATAGCGATGGGGTAGCATGGTAGTAGAAAAGCTAGTAGGTGAACAGGAGGGATGGCTTGGCATTATCAACAAATAGGCCAACGAGTGTCAATAAGGCTTGGTAAGGATACGGCTTGTTCGTTCGGAGGATCATTCGGAGGATTCGCGCGTAATTGCCAATGCAATCCCATAATTAATGGAGTGTCGGGAAGCAGTAATTGGTGCGCATGCGCTTTCGGAAATCGTATTATTAAATAGAGGCGAGGAATGACGTATCTGAGTCGAGGCGATATGCTAGCATATTTTACGAAAGATAATCTAGATTATTAATGATGAAGCATCGTAAAATTTATATGAGACGAGGACAGTTTAAATTTCATTGATCGATGGGCGTCGTTAAAGGCTTCGATAGGCTAATCCGTGATATTCCGAGCGCGCAATGATATCGCGACGCAACGAACATCATAAACAATGCAAGATAATATTAAAGCCCAACGTACATTCTTTAATTCCTTTACATAGATACATAAATACACTCGTACCAACAAAGCATACGAATAAGCACATAAGCTAACAAACTAACAAGCAAATACAAAATTGCGCCTACAACAGAGCACACGAAGATATTTCGAGAAAGCAACAAACAAACAAAAAATAAATAAATAAATAAATATATATATAAATATATATATATGAAGAAAAGAGAAGCAAAGAAAAAAAAAATGATTCGAACGTGCGCGCAAACTATGTAAGTTTTTCGATGTTGTAATTCTGTAATTCTGTGCTGTTAAAACGATCTTACAATTAATTATATCACATAGTAAATACAATTTCTTACGGCTGCTAATCGAGTGTGCGCGAGTGTATAAAGAAAGAAAGGCAGCACTTTCAACTGTGCAATTTCTCGCGATCCACGTTCATGTTGGATAAGCAACTGATAGCATATTTGCGGCTCGATCATTGTTGTCCTTAAAATTCATTGTTTGAAAGGTTGATGAGAAATTGATAAATTAGTCACTATTGATTAGAGGGACGGACACGAGGCGCAATATTACGAGCGAGGGAGATAGATCGTTTATTTAAAAATAAGACTGCGTAAGCGTGCTTTCATTACAAGAAAAAATATCTGCGCACGAAATTTTCAGACAACTCAAACAACCATTGAGCTTAAAGATAAATCTTATTAGACGCCGATGTTGAAACTTCCATACATATATTATGATTGCCTAACGCAAGCGCAAGGAGAGAAATTTTAAGAATAATAAGTTTGCAAAAAGAAAGAAAAACAAAAAGAAAAAGAAAAACAAAAACAACAAAAAAACAAAAAAAAAAAAAAAAACAAAGTATGTTCTTTTGTAAAAAGTAACAAACAAATAAGATAATAATTCTTAATGAGTATACGTTATAGCACGCTCACACGCAAACACATACCGAGAGAGACATTTAAACACAAATGCATTGTATGAAAGTTTAAAGAAACACCGATACGGAAATACAAATAATAGGACAGCATCGTCTCTTATAAACGTTATATAATTACGTGTTATGTAATTATGTTATCGTGTGACACACACACACACACACACACACACAAGTGCGGCTAATATCATTTCACAAAGGATATATCTGCTTATCGTTCGCTCAATCGGTTGGCCTTCATTTCGCTTTAGATCCAAAGGTACGCGAAGCCAATAGGGGAGGCATAGTCGTAGTGACGGAAACATAGCTTCCGCAAGTCTCCATAAATCAGCAACCGCCGGCAACGGACGGCCAGCCGCGCTCGCATTACGTCACGGCTCAAGTTTAACAACTAGCCCGACTTGCTTGCTCCTATTAAATCCAAGTGAAGTTCGGTCGAGCACTTTGAATCGTCATTTGTCCCAGGATATATGGCCAACGTATTTCTCAAAATAGCCCTAATCTCCGAATTTTATTAATTTCCATCCTATCGAAGCGATTCCACGCCCATCCTTAGGTTCTGCGCCCGTGATTTCTACTCGGGAGTATAATAATATTTTGCAATAGTTTGGGCTCCTTCGAGTGGATAATCTTCTGGAATGTGTTTTCTGGCAATCGATCGCCTCCCGATGCCCATTATACGGTTGACTCCCGTTAACGAAGGGCAATTTTAAAGGCAAATAGCTGACCACGAAAGGTTAGGAAATAGTGAGAAAAATGCCGCTTCCTGATCATTCTCAACAACACATTTGAAAATAATAATATTTTAACTCGACTAGTGGGAAAATGACGGAAGAGCTTGACTTTGAGACAATATTCGTTGCAGTTTTTTTATTTCCTAGGCTCAGTGGTCAATCTAAAGCGATCGATATTCCAATTGACATTGAAATTTGTAAGATGATATTGGCAAATATTGAAAAATTTGAAGAATGGCTAAAGCATTCTCAAATGTCCGATGTACAATCGATGGTGATTATCACTGCCCGTCGTTAATTTCTTTTGGCGATTCGCTAAAATTTGGCGATTTAGAGACGACGCTTAAGCGGATCTTTACAGCTGCCAAGCTGTATAGTCTCGCATCTTCAATAGTTCGGACTCTCGATTTCGTTTTCTCTTTATAATTAACTCGGCTGTCCCTATCGATCGGCAACAACTTAACAACTATGATGGCCTTCCATTAGCCGAGTATTATTACACACAGCCACTAACGATATTAATGTCTCTTTTAACGTCCTCATACCTATTATATTTTGTGGGTGTTGGATCGTTTATTTTGAGGTAGTTTAGCGATTACCAGATACTTATATCAACTGCCAAGCCAATGTGATCGTGCATTGGGAGAGTATTTTTACAATGCTATAAGAGTATTTATTTTTCCCTCGAGAGGCGGATATTGGAATTACTTATTCTCGACTGTGTTTGTTGAAATTGGCACGGACGAAAATCTCAAATGAAATAAATCGGGAGGTAAGGAGCCCAGTGAATTATTACGCAATTGCCTACCGGAACCGAGGCTCAAACGGATCATTCCAAGTAGCACGTAGTGCGTGGGCGATCTAATCACTCATCTCAATTGACAGTGGGAGTTTTATTTATGATATGTTTTTAATAACATCGTTATGGCATCGTTTCGTAAATTTAGTGTTTGTTTTGAAAATTTCGTTCTTCGACTTTAAGAATTATGAATTTGAATTATCACTCCCTTCCTACGCTCATCACGGAATCTTGGCTCGCTCGGCTGCGTCTTCTCTTCGTGCATTTGTGTCATCGAGTCATCGACACCATGGCCGCCTTAATAATTTTTCACACACCAATTGGCATCGTCCACATACTACGCTACAAATAATCATTTCCACTTATTAAGCAACATTATCGTATTGCTCTTTTCATCATCTTCTTCCTCGAGTTAGACAAATCAGTTTTTCTACCTTTTTACCTAGCTGAAACGCCGTCATAAGTGGGCCAATTTTTGCCCTCAATTATCCACTCGTTTAGTCAGAGTTGGAAGGAGCTCTGCGCTGTTGGAGTTGATTACTTCGATAAAGCAAACGTACGTGACGCCATAAGGCAGACACTGCCACGCCGCCAATATTCAACGTGCAAGATAGAAAGAAAGAAGAAAAAAAAAACATAGAACTTACTCTGTAAACGTCATAATTGTCACTGTTCGAAGGAGAGTTGGATGATGGAATTTGCTTTTCCTTACTCGGGTAGGGTTGGGCGGAGGAGAATTGTTGGGGGAGGGGATTGGGCGGGAGGGGTGGATGGGAATAAGAGACAATTCATTTTGCTCGTGAAGGGAGAAAAGGAAAATATAAAATTCCAAGTCATTGGTTTTTAAAAGCGACGTCTATTTGCAATTGCTATGAAATACGTAGAGAAATGGAAAATGAGTATGGCATCAAATCAAACACATTGTCCAACAAAATCTCCATATATCGAAAAATATTGCTATAATTATGATTGATTTTAATATTGCGTTCGTATTGTCGAGGAAAGTATCGAAGGCGTCATAACCTCGTACGACGAGACTTATACAGTATTCGCCTAAAGTAACTTATTATCATTATTATCATTATTATCATTATTATCATTATTATCATTATTATCATTATTATCATTATTATCATTATTATCATTATTATCATTATTATCATTATTATTATTATTATTAATTTTAATATTATTAATGTTGCGTTAATTAATATTGTACATGAGATAATTCAATTTTAACAATTTAGTAAATCGTTATTAATTGTATATTATAAATAATATATATATTTGTTTTTTTTTTGTTTTTTTTTTATCTATTATACATTAATTTTGTCTCGGCAAATTTTTATTTTACTATTGCATTTTTACTAACAATCAAACATGTCCTCTGCTAATAGTATCATTTACCATGATAAATAGGTAAAACAAAAATTACGAAATTTAAAGTAATCGAAGCTCATCGTTGTTTAATCGCGACACAAATGCATCATTATCTATAAATATCCATGATTTAATAAATAATTGAAAAGCGTGTATTTCTCAATTTAAAAATAAAAAGTTTTTTTTTTTTTTAATTTCAATTTTTAACAGTTGTTTTTCACTAAACAGATCTATGTCAAGATTATGCTAATATTAAGTTTCTAATACTTTTTAACATAAAATTGTTTAATTACCTTTTCTACATACAGAAGATGTACAGAAAATGTAAATTCTGTCTGATAGAGAATACATAATTACCACGTGTTAATTGATTAATTGATGATTGAAAAATTCTTAAGTTATATATTATTTAACTCGTTCAAGCATTGCATAACGCGAATTACCATTTTGAGCTTACAAAGCTCCACAGGCGAACTTCTCTCGACACAACGAACGCATTATGGCTCTCAGTTTATAAACGTCTCTCGGCTACAAAAGTACGAGAACAACATTAGTAAAGAAAACAATAAATTCCCATACATAATAAAGAGAAAAAGAAGGAAAATGGGAGCGCCATCGACTCTTTTACCGTCGTCGTCGTCGTCGTCGTCGTCGTCTTCGTCTTCGTCGTTATGATACATCATAAGTACACAGCATACCTCATGCATCAACGTTTCTATGTAAATAAATTTCGCGTATCACGTGCGTACCTGCCATTCCGCGCGCGCGAGGGCGAAGCCTCGTTGCTCTTATCCGGATTTTTTTTTTTTTTTTTTTTTTTTTTTTTTTTTTCATAGTCCAGCCTGTCGTTTAAAGAAGATTACTGCGTACGTGGCGAAACTAAGTTCGGTCGGCAGCCATCTATTTGAAAGGATAATAAATAATTAAGAAAATCAATGAAAATTACGATAATTAATGAATACATAGTGAATAAGTGCAAAGGTAGAAACAATATTGCATAAGAGTTTTAGTATTGACTGAGAATAAGAAATAAAAGATGATTTATATAAAAAGATGAGATCTCTCGCGATATAATGCAACGTTGCTTGTTGCTTATTATAGCTGTTTCTTCTGTTAAGGAGTGCGCGCATCAATACACACGATAAGACACCATTGAACACAACAATACACATACATAAGCAAATGATTTTATAATATTAAGGAAATACACTTAAGCCTCATAAATAATAGCTCCTTTACGCAACTTTTCCATATAGTTATCATTTTCTTTCAACCTGCGAATGAATATACAAGTGTGAGCTTAAATCGATGAAGCTCGAATAAGCAAAGAGCTTTGATAGAGAGCTTGAGTAACTTGCTATTTAATTGTACTAATAAGTCATTCGTTCATAGAAACATGAATTGTTTTTCTTTCTTCTTTTTCTGTTCTGTTTTTTGTTTTTTGTTTTATATATTTTGAGACTTGGGTACATCAGTCGTCTGAGGTGAATTAGAGTCGGAGGCGGTGGCCGCGCATTGCCTCATAATGGGGCAATTGCCTTTTATCCTTTTTCATTTCTTTTTTAATTTTGTTATTTTGTTTTAACAAGATTTTCATCTCTATTTATAACTGGGGTGTCTGCTTGGAAGTCCGAATTTATAAAAGCGATTGGATTACCGACGATTCGTAAGATGCGCGTTTTGCCATAGAGCTTGTAAAATTCACAAGATAAATTTTGCGTGAGCGATGAGTCGTTTGGATTAAATATAGTCCACAAGATATATATATATATATATATATATTTTAATAGAACATTCGGTGTTTGCTCATCACTTAAAAATTCACGCTAATTAAAAAGATAAATGTAACGAGATGAAGATAAACTGTAACTATGAAACGGATGATTTTTAAGTTGTTTTATGGCTTTCTAGTTTCATTGAGTCATTTATCAATTTAAAGACTGTAAAATCTATAAAGTGTACGAGACTTGTTGCTATGCAATATTTACGATAATTAACTGTTGTTAAAATTAACGATTTTTTAAACCATGTAAGAAGTGAATAATTCTGTTGTCCTCTTATCGACAACCTGCTCATTTTCTCAATATTACATGCAAACATTAGTAATAATTAGTGAGAATGATAAAACGAAATGAAATTTTAAGCAAAGAATCTTTTTTACCTTTACGTTTAAGAATTACAGTCGCCCGACAATTTCATCATTTCCTTGCTTAGCTTTTCGTGTCCAATAATCGCTGGATTTTGAAACTCGAGATAATCACGGATTGTCAATTGTTTGTGCTTCGATCGTTCCCGTTGTAGTGAACTTTAACCAACAAATCAAGCGAAAAAGTCAGTGCATCGGTACCTCTTTATCGTATTCTATTGAAATGTGATAGCTAAATTAATTAATTAGCTAAAAAAAAAAAAAAAATGGAATCATCAGTTTGCTCGGTCAGGATTAATGATTAACGTATAAATTTGTGTATTTGGCTGTTTCGCTCGCAGCTTTCCGCCGGGGAAAAAAAGCATATGATTGTTAAAGGAAAGAGAGACGATCGACGCTTAATCCCCTCCTCATTATTCTTCACGGTTAATTTTTACTCTTACGCGTAAATATCGCAAGAGTGGCTACTGGATATTTCTTATCGAGCCTGTTCACGGCAGCTCGTACTTTATAACGATACCAAAAGCTTTTAGAGATTTTATCCAATCGCGTTTTAGTTGGCTTGATTTTTTCACGTAATACTGTTAGTCTTGGGCCTTCGACATCGAAGCACCGCTCTCTTTGCCTCAAAAGTCTAATAAATAGTTTGCATATAATAGAGTCCGTCGATGAAAATGAAAAGACGTGCAAAAAATGATGTTGTATTTATAAACAGAAATAGGAGGGCGAGAGAGAGAGAGAGAGAGAGAGAGAGAAAGAGAGAGAGATAGAGAGATGGCAAAATGTAAACAATTGTCAATGCACGCTAAGAAATAACTGCAATTCGTTTACGGACACTGCCAAGGATGTTATAAATTAATTATTTTGTGAAATCGCTTGTTTTGTTAGAAAATGATAGCTTACATGAAAACAATCGCGGATGTTTAAAAGGAAAGGTTGCAAGAACCGAGAGAAAATAATAGTCAAATCGAGACAGGAGGTAGGGGATAAAAACACTCATACAACATACTGCCAAATAAGGAGGCTGTCTTTTTATCTAATTTCATTTGCCTTTTTTTTTTTTAACAACTCGATAGACTCGAGCGTCAAAATTATTTATTTGCGTGAAAGATCCTGCAAGTCAGGTACAGATTTTCCAAATTTGTCCTTAGGACATACAACATTAAATTTCATTAAATTATGATCGGTATTTCGTTATTTTTTTATCAACTTTCTCTTTAGCGTCCACGTGCATGCAATAACGATACATCAATTCCAAATACTTTTCACATTTTTTCAAATCGTCTTCTAATTCACATGTTTTCACAAATCCGACACGATGATAGAGATAGAGATTGAATAGCCGAACTCGGTTTCAGGCAAAACATGAACGTTAGAGACCGCAAGCTCGTTAAGGATTTTAAAGATTTACTGAATGATCGATAATATGTTGTGTCAAGCGTGCTATATTCGCCTGCAGGGACATTTTTTTCAACTAAACACAATCTATAATTACACTTATACAGAGAACCAATTGGCATAATTTATGTGAGGACATACCTACATTAGCTTCCTCTCGTGTGTACATATATTCATATATATATATATATATATATATACGTACATACGTGCTCTCATACACACTTACACGCTTACATACATACATACATGTTTATATATATATATATATATATATATATATAGAGAGAGAGAGAATGATTATTATTAATATTATTGTTATTATTAAAAATCATTATTATTATGAAGAAAATATTAAGAATTAATTAAATTACGGTTAATTAGAAAATATTCGCGGGGGAAAGCCTGTGCCTCTTCTCCCAAATTGTAGCGTCTGTACATTTACCCTTCTTAAGGTTTAAGGTTTGCAACATATAAGAAAACATATATAATGCGAATTCGAAATTATGATAAAAATGCAATTGTTTACGAAATTTCGATTTTTCATTATTCTTTTTATTGTAAAGGAAAAATTGAATGCATCAGGATAAGAATATAATATAGCGGAACGTGAACGGTCTGTTAAAAAGTATAGGCAAGTGTATTTCTTTCTTTTTAAGCGGAGCTGCGCGATGCGGATCTGTAATTGTTTCGTTAGGTAAATTTGAAATGCGAACTAAAGAGTATAAATTGCCGGGATTTACGATTGGTGCTTTGGAATAAATTAGACTGAATATTATTGTTGTACGTTTTAATCGAGAATAAAGGTTAACAAATTAAATGAAAATTAGGAAAATTTGCGTTGAAGATAAATGAATCGAGGTGGTAAAGATATTTGCGGAAAATTTACTCCCGCTAGATAATTATTGGTAAATAATCATTATTTCTTATTCGGACGAAGTTTTTTACACGTGCATTGACTTGTTGGACACACGTACGTATTAAATATTTCGCTTAGGCATATTTCCGTTTTTTTTTATTGTAGATATTCTCGCACATTCGAGATCCTATTTATCTTTCACGCAACGATGATTTTTTTTTTTTCTCTTTTTTTCACATTAATTGAAAAGTAGACTGTAAAGGTAATCTAGTAATAACGACTATTTTGTTATTTTAAACGTCTTATTGTTTTAATGTTTTAATTTAATAATTTTATTCACATATAAACAATTAATTTTCATATCACTAATGATTCGCTGCAAATTTTATATTAATAAAATTTCTTCAATAATAAATTTCTTTAGATTTGTTAATAATTACAGTTTTAAGCTTTTTATGTGGCCGTTAATTTATCGCATTTTTATCGAGAAAATAATATATACTTTACTTTTTTCTTCCCTTTATTTTTTTATTTCGTATTATTAATATTACTATTATTATTATTATTATTATTATTATTAATTATCATTATTAATTATTATCATTATTATTATTATTATTATTATTATTATTGCAAATGGCATATTTTCAAGAAAAACGTCTAACGTGAATAGTGAAAACATTGAGACAAAATGATCGACATTAATGATTTCAAATAGAAGGAAATGTATATATATATATGTATAGTTTGGTGGCACGTAAGCCTATCCTTTTAAAAGCATAGTTTATACCTAAAATATACAGACACACATGCCTATACATTTTTAATTAATCTACAGAAGATGATTTAGATAATTTTGTTTGACATTGAATGAATGAAAGAGCGAATGTCGAATGTAAGGGGGGTGGGGGACACAAGGAGTCTGGATGAAAAGGATGAGGAAGAAGTGACGAGCAAAAGTGAGGCTGACGAAAAATTAAGTTGCGCAACGTGCTCATGTCGCTGTATACAATCAATCTAATGATAAGAGAAAAATATGTAATGTATACATAAATATGGATAAATTACACTACTTCATCTGGCATATTTGTATTTGAAGGGTAGACGTTGCGCCACACGTATGATCGATTATCGAGTTTTCGAATGAATAAAGCGAGAGAAAATGTAAGGATGAGCGGCGGTGAGCTTGTGATCAATGAATGAAAAGCAAACAATACATCAATAATATTATATTCTAACAATTATTAAAACGAATAATGCATAGTAAATATAGTGTTTAAGGAGGGTCCTTGCGCGTGAGTTGATATAGGTAGGCGCTGACTTCATATATTTTGTGTGTGCGTGCGTGCCTGTGTGTAGTATGAAAGAAAGCATGAAATAATATGGTGTAAGAGAGTGCTAAGGCACTTTTAGCGAGTTTTGTGAAAGTTAATGAGCAATTTCAAAGAGAAATATATAACGATTGTACAAGTGCATGTCACGACAAAGAACGCCATTGTTTTACAAATAGCAAGCTATATATTACACTTAGTGGCTTCTCTAATTGTCTTATTCGTGTATGTTCAGCACGTATTTTTTAATTAGAAAGGAAAGAAATAGAAAAGAAAACGTCTTACGTTTTCTTCTCAATCAAGAGCATTGCAAAGTATTGAACAAAAAAAGAAAAAAAAAACTTTTTATTTTTTTATTTTTTATGCCTCACTCTTTATAAAAAGAAAAAGTACAATATTATACGTAATTTTTAAATTACGTGGGTGGAAGACAATTAGGCGAGGCGTTATACGACGATGTGCGGCGAATGAAAAACAAATGAGAAAGCGAAGTAAACGAGCGGAGTTCTAATTGCGCAAAAATAGACTGACGACCGAGCGATGTGACGCGTACTGTTTTTTCCCTCCCCCACTGTTGTATGTTGTACACTTCGAGGTGCGCATGTCCTCGACTTGCCCAGCTGCCGCGGGAAGCTTTCTTGTCTCGTCGTTTATTGCAAAACTAAACAGAATATAATAATAAATAATAAACGCATTCCTGAAATTCGTGTGAGCGACTTCTTGGCCGAGTGCGGCCAGGCGAGTGTTGCTGCTCCCAGAAATAACATAAATTTCCGATAAATAAATAAAAAAATAAAGAATTATAATATGCGAAATAGATGCAGGAAAACGATTGAAAAGAAATGAAAATATACGTTTAACGTTTGCCAGTCTACACAAGCACTTATAAACAAACTCGATGAGGTCCAAAAGTGTTTCAATTGTTGAACGGTAGAATCTTGAAATGAAAAGTATTATTATTTTGATAGCCGAGAAAAAAATTACTGCAATTAATATAAAAGAAATTGTAAATTTTTAAAGTTGATAGATATTTATTTTAGAAAAATAAAAAAAAGATAATATTGGATATCGAGGCGCTACGTAATGAAATCTTTGTGGACGTTGTCGATTTTGACTGTGCCCAGGTTGTATGTACATAATAATAATAAATGAAAAGTAATAAAGTAAAAACCGAGTCGAAGAATATACAAATAACAAATCGAAATAAAATAGCGAAAGCGTCAAAGTAATTTGAATGTAAGAGAAAGACGACAAAACCATGTAAATAGCGATAGTTTGGAAAAAGAAAGAGTGAGCGAATGAATGGAAAAAGATAGTGGAGGGGGAGAGGAGTTGAGTAAATAAATAGTAAATAGTAAATAAATCTGCATGCGTGTGTATATCTATATGTATAATGCATGCGCGCACGTATGTATATATACATATGCACATGATTTATACACGCGGATGCATACCTACTGCACACGCAACTACACATGCCTACAGAAGCACAGCATAGTCAGTTACTCAGGCACACGCATACACGCATACACGCATATACATATACATATACATATACATATAGATATACATATACATATATATATATATATATATATATATATATAGACAAACACACACAGCGTACAATTAAAAACAAGAACCAGTCTTTCTTTATATGTATATATATGTATGACGATAAATACGAGAGAGAGAGAGAGAGAGAGAGAGAGAGAGAGAGAGAGAGAGATAATAATTTTTCCTTACTTTTGTCACTAGAGTACCTTCGATAAAAAGCCTAAAGCACGCGAAATATTCTCAGTGACCACCGAGTGGCAAAATGAACAAAAAAAAACGTGAATATATATATATATATATATATATATATAGGCACGTACGTACGTATCTACGTATGGGTGTGCGTGCGTGTGCTTGCGTGTTCTTGTATGTGTGGCTGTGTGCGTGCGTGCGCGCATGTATATTTATATAAAGAAAGAAGAGCCTCTGTTTTCCTTTGTTTGAGAAAGAAAATTCTCCTTTCCCTCTTTTTTGCACGTGTCTGTAAATAAAAATATGTTGAAAGCAAAGAGAAAGAAGTCGCGTAGAAGTCGAAAATGAAGAAAATGAAGAAGAAGAAGGATATTGGAAATCGTCGCCAGTATAAATAAGCACTCGCGAGATTGTGTGTATATTCGATGAGTTTGTTCGATTCTGCCCTTCTGTTTCTTCTTCCTTCTCTTAATCGACGCGATTAGTTACTATAAATTAATAATTGTTATTGCTTATTAATTATTATTAATTATTAATTATTATTATTAATTATTATTATTAATTATTAATTATTATTATTATTAATTATTAATTATTAATTATTAATTGATTGATTGATTGATTGATTGATTAATTATTATTATTAATTATTATTATTGACTATTATTACTATTATTACCAATTATAACATGATTGTATTATTGTATATTACCGATTGATTAGTTGTCTCCCGTTGAAACGTGCAATATGTACAAAAAAATGAAAAAAAACAATGAGTAAGCCGAGAGGTAGGAAGCGGAGAAAGGAGCGAAAGTAGTTGATAAGCTCAGGCCTTGAATGAACTGGCGGCGTTTGTATACAGGCCCCTCGAGCCGAATGTCTCAATTGCCAGACTCGACGTTCGATAACAAAATGCGCATAATAAATTATTAATGTGAAGATTATAAAGTCGTTTGTTTGAAAAACTCAGGCCGGTGAACGAGGCAATCGACTCGTGCGAGCGCGGCGTTTAAGTAAGTGTAGACGGGAGAGTGTAAAGGGAAGGAAGGAAGGAAGGAGATCGAAAGAGATAAAAGAGACAAGTGGGAAGAGAGCCATCTGTCTGTTGTATAGTACTTTTATTTCCACCTTTTTTTACATAAAAACAAGCAAGATCGGCATGGACCATGCTAATTGTATGGATGATATGTTCCAATAATAGAGTAAATCTCTCAACAAACGCATAACATCGGTCTCTTTCATTTTTTCTCGTATACCACGTTTCATTCCCCTCCTCCTTTTCCCTTCTAATTTTTTCTTTTATGGTTTTTTTTTTGTTTTTGTTTTTTTTTTTGTTTTTTTTTTGTTTT
>NW_011948417.1:3901807-3924307 GCF_000503995.2 Ceratosolen solmsi marchali
GCCCCCCCCCCCCCCCATTCCATTCTCGGATCTGGCACTTTTCTTTCAGCTTTCGCTCTGGCTTTCATCGTGGCTCAAGTAGAGCATCTTGGACCAGTTTTGGAAATATTTGCAATTGCTCGATCGGATCTCAACTACCTGCAACATATAGTTCGTCGATTATCTCGACAAATGTTCTTTCTATTCGCATCGTTCGACTCCGATTGGATAAGCAATTTTTCATTAATTTATAACGGATAATTTTTAATTATAAAGGCAACTCCAACGAATATCGATAATTTGATAATATCAAGCGCCTTATGGAAACGCGTTATATCGGCTTTAAACTACATCGCTCAGAAAGATAATCGATCCTTTCATCCCCCGCGATTCATTTGTTTTCGAAGCACGAAACGAGCATGAATTAGGACGAATAAAGATACGGAGATTTAAATAATACCGATTAGGATTGACGCGCGGAGCGGAATAAAAATGTTATCGCACGGCATCGATTTGCCATATCGCGGATTTTCCAAAATAATGCCCCTTGATAGCACATACAACACCGCATGCGCGATGTATTCGATCGATTGGCCGACGATCATTGCGCGTTATGCAACCGATACACGAGTTTATCACGTTTTGGGGGGTGTCTGACGAAGGCACCGGAGATATTACGAATTGTCGACCATCGGTAAACGCTCGTACGTGAATTTGTCAATAACTTTAATAATAAAAGGGGCATAATTAAGCGTGTAGAGTGTAGATCAGAATGCGAAAAGGGAAAGAATGGGCTCTGACCAGACGTTGCACTTGTGAGTCGGATTCATGGGCGAGCCCTTGGGGCAGTTGAAGGCCCTGGAGAAGTCCTCGCTGTTGGAGAGAGGTCCGAGTACTCGGACGGGGCCCGGTGAGTGCACGCTACTGCGTATCTTCGTTAACGCGTCCTCCGGGCGCATCGAGCCGCACCAGATCTGCGCGTAGTTCAAGAAGAAGAGCTGGTCGTGCGTGAGATTCACGCCCGGTAAAAGCGGCTCCTCCCCGTGGCTCGCCACCCACTTCTTGTAGGCCTATAATCAAGTGCGAGAGGGCTGTCTGTGATGAATGTATATGTAGAGGCGCTTCCCGGGGTAGGGGATTGGCTTGTGCGATTGTCGAGAGTGTGAGATGAGGATTTGACAGAAATTTGTCCGCATTGTCGTATAGGGAAGTATTCATATTATTTTTAAACGAACTTTCGAGGTAACGAATGCTTATCAAATATTATTTTTCTTATTATTATGAAATTGTCATTAAATGCTTTGCCGTTTAATAATAACTTAATAAATAATGTGCCAATAATGTTATCTTAGTCTGGAAATTATGGACTTGGTAAAACGAACCTTTTCCATTCGATTTGAGTACAAGATTCTTTGCTTTCTATTTTAATGTTGTCGTAGGTCATATCTATGACATATCGTCATAGGTAAAATATATGTAGATTGAAATAGAAAATAATATCGATAAACATAACGAGAAGCTTTGATTTTTTTATTTAAAAAGGTGGTCGAGCATTATAAGTTTTTTTTTTGTTTTTGTTTTTTTTTTTGTTTTGTTTTGGTTTTGTTTTGTTTTAATTCAGTTGACAAAAGTCGACATAATAACACCAAGATGAATACATTCTACGAGACAGCAAAATTTCATAATTTTTCATGATTCAGTGAATAAATAAATTTTATGATTTATGTAACATAGTCTAAAAAAAAAAAAACATATTCTGGCCTTCGGTATAACTTTAACGTTAGCGTAATGCTCTTTTTGGATTTTGAGAGAGCGAGCGAGAAAAAATGGTAGTTTGAGGAGAGGTGGTAAGAAGGTAGGTAAAGACAAACCCGAAAGGACTGCTTGAGGCCGCCGTTATCAGCAATATTCTCGCCCTGGGTCATCCTACCGTTGACGTACAAGTCGACCTCCTGGACCTTGTACCTGGAGTACTGGTCGACAATACATTGTGCCCGCTCGCGGAACGCCCGCACAGTTGCATTGTTCCACCATTGCATCATGTTGCCGTCCTTGTCGAACTGTCGGCCCTTGTCGTCGAAGCCGTGGGTAATCTCGTGCCCGATTACCACGCCAATGCCCCCGTAATTCAACGACTTTGGAAAATGTTGGGAGTAGAATAGCGGCTGCAGTATTCCGGCGGGGAATACTGTCAACAGTAGTTCGTTATATATTATTCATTATTTTTTCGAGGATAGTGCATAGTGCCTCGGTCGAGGAATCAATTAGCTACTAACATCATCCCCATAACCTTATGGCATCTATTATCCCGGTCTTCTCTACTCCACTTTCCTCTCGGACCGTACTCATCTAATCCAAAGAGTCTCTCATAATTCCACATCATTTTCATTATCATTAACACCTTACTGACATTATTAGGTAAAATTAAATTCCCATATAGAAGAATAATGGCTATTACAATCTTATTATTATAATTAATTGTTTGTATATAGTAGATAAAGAATGGAATAATCATTATATGTAAGCTTAATGTAAATTTATAAAGTTAATATACATTTATAATTCTGCAGAGTTCCATTCGAATTTTTAGAAATGCGCAGTTCACATAAGCTATTTTATAGAATATCACTGTCCAAACTTTTTTCAAAAATTTTGTTCCCTTCTTATATTCAACGATTATGTACTTGATTCGAATTTCCAATTTAAATTTATAATTGCTTTTTTATACAAAATTTTACATTTTTTTATATAATTATTATACTTTTATAATTATTATCTATAATCAAGCTCAGATGTAATTTTTAACGTTTAAATAAAACTCATTTTATTTAGGTTTTACTACGTCAGTAATTAATAAGAGTATATTTTGCTTTTGGCTCGATTAATGTAAAATTCTCCATATAAGATAAGCGCGAATGTAAATTCCCTTGCCGTCTACATACACGCTAAGACTCTACACATCTATCAATAATACATACAAAAGAATAAAACAGAGAGAGAGAGAGAGAGAGAAAATTGCATGATTATCACTCATATTTATGGACTATAACTAGATGTATAGAGATCGTTGAATTCGATAAAAATTTATGTATTACAATTCATTCGTTTCGACATATAAAGTTTTTTTTTTCTAAACTACGGACCAATACATTTTTGCTTTCATGCATTTATCTATTTTATTAGCCGTAGTTGGCAGTTTTTATCGACTATCGAAGAATTCAGAAGTATGCATTAATAGAAATTGATGGATAATCATTATTTTTAAACATTTCTCATTCTTTATTTTATTTATATGCATTAATTAATAAATTTATAATAAACAAATTGAATTTATAACAAAAAAGTTATGAACTTCGATAAATATAAAATGTCTGAAAATTATAATTTAAATTGAAGTATATACTTTGTTCTAGTAAAATTTGCAATTTAATCAATTTTCTACATTCAATCGTATTTTGTTATAAAAGTTTTAACATTTTTATATTCATATATATATATATATATATATATATATATATATATATATATATATACATATATTAAAAAGAAAAAGAAAAGAATAAATAATTCCGTAAAAAAGCAAAATTCATATATTTGTATTACTTGATTTGTCGGAGTTATGACTATTTATCAATTATGAAACAATATTTATTTAAAAAAATCGTATTTAATCACCCGTTTTCTTATTTAAAAATAACGTTTTAAATAAAAATTTGTTCATTGTTTTATTTACCTATTAAATAATCGATTTTTTAATATATGTATATGTGCGTGTGCGTGTGTGTGGATTTAATACTATTTTAATTTAAAAATTACTGCCCATAAGAATATAATAAGTATTTCAGAAATACGTGTACGAATGGCTTCTAAAGAAATTAATAAAATGAGGAATTTATATTGAATCGTAATTTAATAATAAAATAAGAATCAGACGTTAATAATTGAATTAGAGCACAGAATTTTCATTATCTCTCCTTTATTTCATAATGCAGTAGAAAAGTCTGTCGTTTTTGCAAAATTGTATATCGATCATTTATTTTATGATACTGTTAATAATAATAGTATTAGTAGTAGTGATGGACAGAAATTAAATTGCCATAAACTTATGTATATGTACGTAAATCTACCGTTATGAGAATTCAGCTTTATGAAATCAATAAATCTTTATAAGATATTTATATGTAGGACTTTATGGTCGCATATTACTTTGGAAAAACATTTATTTACAAAAGAATTTTTAACTTCAGAAATGATAGAATTGTGTAGCGTTTAATAAACGTTATCAGACATGTGTGTGTGTGTGTTATTCGAATGACTGTTTCAAATGTGTAAGAACGTTGAACAAACTCGACATGCAGTAGTAACCACGTTCAAGGCTATTGTTCAAATTTAGAAGTAAGTTTTGAATCATAAAGAGTACGTCGAAATTGCAAAATCAATGTTGATAAGTATGAAAATTAGCCAACAATATCCTTAAAATTCGCTCTAATATTGTTCGATTAATCATCGATTAAAATTTATGTCTTACATCGTACCAATGTCATTTTTGTTGGGATTATAGAAAGCGTTGACAACTGCAGGTTCCGTTGACCATTTGTCCTTGTCCACTGGTTGCCGAAGTTTTTGTAAATTATGATAAGCGTCGTACTTTAAGACAGCAAATACATTCTGCAGGAATCGATCTTCAGTAATATTGAGCTATGGCAGATTGTTCAAAAGTGTATGAATAATTTGGCATATTTGGCTATTTGTATAAAATTTTTATATTCAAACTTTTCCACGCGACGGCACATTTCAAGTCGCTACTTGGTACTACCAATCTATCTTGAATATCGACTGATTCAACATTTAATGTAACAGTCAAGTTGAGCATGGATGACCTTAGAAGATGCAAGGTATCTCCTCCAATCGAATAACGGCATCGATACAAAAAAAAAAAAAAAGAAAAAAAAAAATGGTGGACTTTAAAGCCGATGATCCACCAAAATAAAATAAAAAAAAAATCAAGGTAGATAAATTTTTGAATAAACAATATAAGCAGCGACAATTGAAAATAATGTTAAATACAGTATAGATTAAAAGAAAATAACTCTTTGAGGAACTCGGGATAACCGATGCGCTCGTTCATCGAGTCGGCCTTGCTCTTCGCTACGGCCCTCGTCTCATCGTCCATCCAGTGATTTTCCGCGAGTAGCTCGTTAAAGGCTTCGCGCAGCGTGTGAATCATCTCCAGCGCCGTCTCCTAGAGAAAATAATTAATCTTGTATTTAAAGTCATTTCTAAAAGATAAAGGGAAGAAATTATTTTATGAGAGTTGTGGCAGAAATTTATTCGATCGAGTAATTAGCCGATAAGCACTACACAGCACGAGGAACAGTAATTGCCGTCGTCGGTAATTCTTCGCGTGGCTTGGCTGGAGAAAGTTTGAAGCTACGATATTAATTGCGATACTTCGATCCGTTCGAACTTTCTTAGAATTTCAAAATCGCACCTCTTAATTTAATGTTTAATATTTATTTTTATTTTCTTTGTTAAAAATATTTCAACATCACAGAAATAATAATGAAAGAGGAGCGATTCTTTGAGCTTCGTTTAACAATTATTTTTCCATTATCACGATCATGGTGATTACAAATTTCGATATTGAAATCGATCGATCATTTTTAAAATTCGTTTAGCATTTACGAAATTATAGTGCGATAGGAAGGAGCTTATGTCTTATAATAAAAAATTTTCTATCTTAAAATTCATCAAAAATTATACCGCCAGACTATTCGCTCATTGACATTATAAAATGATTTTTGCCCCATAAATTGTGATGGTGGATTTTTTCACGACTCATGACAATGCAAATACAATTACTCTCGACCTTTTTCTAGAGGGACCATACGATACAATTACCCACGTCCATTACGACGCGTTCTTTACAAAGCTCATAAAGCAATATATTATGCCGAACATCTCCTTATTCATTTATCCTCTTTGGCTATATTAGCTAATTGAGCGAGTAGGGCAGCAAATTTATCGGCGGAGCAATGATCCATTCCCAATAGCGACATAAGCCCTACACAGTCGTGCAACCGGAGCTGAATCCAATGTACGACGATGTAAGGATTTGGCGCGGAAAATGTTAATGAATTCGTCGTACGACAACGCGACAACACCTACCTTACTCTCGTGATTGAAATTCTCCTGTATGAAGAGAGCACCGACGGCCATCCCGAGCTTCTTGTTCGTCCACTCGACGCACCGGGACCAGCGCACGCGCTCGCTCAAGATCCCCAGGAGGATCTTACGAAATTCTATGCGCTTCTGCTGGTAGTCGTCGATCATGTGTGGCATTATCGACATCACCAGCCGCCAGAGTATGTAATTGTGGAGCGTCCTGCATTAAGAATACGAGTCCAGTCGTTCTCTGCTCACTCACTCAAGCCCTTCATTTAAATACATAATCGAGCCGCCAAATTTTGCAACTTTTGTCTAACTGCCTCTGGCCATTTTTCATCAATGTCACTCTATCGTAGATGCGATAGACGCGCCCGACGGGCATTATCAAATATTCTATTTATCTATTCATTTCCATCGTGCGTTTCAATTTCTTGGCTCGTATAATTCATTCATTGGTGCAGTAGTACGCGGCAATAGTTCTAATCAATAGTGCAACATCGGCATTGTAAATGTCGTAAAGTTGGATCGATAAAACAATGTTTATGTAGTATGTAGATTTTCTAACGATTTATTGTAATTTTTTTTTTTTTTTTTATTTTTTTTTATTTATTTATTTTTTTTTATCTAATTTACAATTGTTGTTTATCGTTTTATTTTTAATATTTACCAATGTGTAAATATGCTACTTATTCCACGTATAAAGAAAGTGCGCGTCACGATATTTACTTCAAGTATAAAATAATACAGCATTAGACTTTAGACTTTGCATACAATTTTCATTTTGAAAATATTATAGCCAGCATTTTAATAGAAATATCTCTTTAATAGAAAAGCTCGATATGCTAAATATCTATAGAATTGCCCGCGTGAATTTCAATTTTTATCAAATTTTTCATTTAATTTTGTGCTGTTATTAATTGTAACAAATATTTGTAAAAATTGATAAACTTTGAGTTTGCAAAGTACATAGGCAATTTAAAAATAATTTCATTAATAACTATTAATAACTACAGTAAAGGGGATGAAAATTACATAAATTTAAGATCATTGTTTGTTAGATTTCATCGGATCACGAGACAAGATTGATTTTTCACCAAACATTGTAATTGTAAAATTAATAGAGAAACTTGAAAATACATATAATAGAAAATCTTTTATTTGAAAAGAGAAAATAACTTTACTTGAGTAACCTTCATGAGCAATTCTTAAGATTCCTACGATTATTATTCTCGTGTTATTGATAAGCTTATAAACGAGTTAATTGGAGTGTCGGAGATAGAAATTTCGTACCCTTAATGCAATATCTTCAAGAAAATTAATCAAGAAAGAAAAATCTTATTAAAAAATTCTATCTCTTTATCTAATGCCTATCTTATCACTATTTAAAATCTGCAACAATTCATATCCAAATGTTTCTCTATACGACGCCTTAATCCACTCTTAAATCATTCAATTTAATTTCGACTCTTACGAAAGCAAATATATTTTCAGAGATATTGCTCTTTCTCGGAGTATCTCGCTTCATTCCTTTCTTAATATTAATCATTCTTTGCTTATATTTTCTTTTTTCTCTTTAATTTTGTCTCTTCTCTGAACTTTTCTTGATTATGGTTGTGGTTATTGGCTACATCATATCGATAAACAATTATTCTATTATTCATTGAATATCTAATCATTATCAAAGACCGCTACGCTACTGCTTGGTAGTTACGCACGCACGCATATGTATAATTCCTAATTTTTTAAATGTTTTTCTTAGCTTCTCTTAGCTTTTATTTAAAATTTATTACATATTCTTTAACCATCCATTTGTTTCAATTACAGGTTTGAATTACAAATAGTTATTTTTAATTGATAGCACTTATGCATTACCAATCGATCATTAGCCATGATAGTGTCAAACGCAAATAATAATTAATCCAGCTAAATAATCCATATAAATCAATGAAATATATCTAAAACTTGAATAGCTAAGCCATGGATCTGGATATGCGAATCTTTCAAAAGGCTTCGATTATATTAATTTAAATTATTAATATATGATGTAACGTAAGATTTATCGTTATTGCAGTTATTAATTATTTATCTAAAAATAATGGGATGCCTAATAGATTTCTCATTTCGTTAAATTTCTCATTAAATTATCTCATGCGACTCGGTTAAACGACAATTTGCACGTCAATTAAAATGTATAGTAAATCAAATTGACGTTGGAGAGGGACAAAAAAGAGGGGAAAAATTCTTATCGATAGAAAATTGAAATGAATTTTTCAATATACATAAAATGTAGGTTACATTATGAAGAAGAAAAAAAAAATAGGAAATTCCTCGCATACGTATCGGGGAGTCGATGGAGTGAGAAAAAAAGATTGCCACTCGACTCTCGAAGGCCGTGCTTAACCATTACCTTCGGGGCGTTTTCTGGATAATGTGACCCATTTGCACGAAGTATGGCATCGCATAGGCGACCACCGGCTCCTCGTCCGTAATTGGAGATACGAGAAATTTCTCGAGGTAGGTTCGCCATCGTAACTGCGGCACTTCTCGTTGTAGCTCGCGCAACGTCAATTTTTTGTAGATGGCCGATGTGTCGTGTCGATCTGCCTCCGGAAGCGATGCCTGAAACCATCGCCATACTCCTTTAATTTATTTATAATCCTTGATAAAGTGATTAATTAATTAATTAATTAATTAATTAATCCGCTTGCTAAATCATTATCAACATCATTATTAGCAACAATCCAATATATCGTCTTTACTTTCAGCATTCGATTCTTACTTGCTTTCCCAATTATATCATTTTAACCCATTCTCTTGGCAACTCTACGTTACTGTAATTAAAACTTTTCCTTTCTACTTTTAAGCCCAAGTAGTTGAAAAATTAATTAAAAGCTCACTTATTTCCTTATTATTTGTTTTTTGTATTGTTTGTTTGTTTTTTTTTTTTCTTCTTTTTTTTTTTTCTTTCTTTAATACTTTTTTTTCTCTCAGTTTTTTCATACAATTAATGCACCCTTACTTCTTACATGCAATCTCAGAAGAAGAATTAAGTAGAAGAAGAAGAAGAAGAAGAAGAAGAAGAAGAAGAAGAAGAAGAAGATTTAAGTATTGCCGCAGAAGATCAAAGCAATGCACGTTATAATGTGTTTTTATTGACTGAACCCAAATAACTGAATCCAAAAATTTACATGAATAATTAAGCAAATATTTATCACATCATACATTAGCCAGTTCCTTTTCTAATGCGATCACTTTTTCAAATTCTTCCGATGCGTTCTTTGGATCAGCGCCCAGAAGTACGGCAACGTTGGTCATGTAACGATGATAAGCGAATAGCTGGATGTCACTGCTCTTCTTGAGATAATAGTCACGGCTTGGCAAAGCTAGTTGCATTTGGTCAAGCTAGAGTGTGAGATAAAAGATAAGCTATAACAATTATTGTCTATCGGATATCATTATTTATATTAAAAATTCATAATTACACCTTTATCACTCCCCGTTTCATATTCTACATATCTACATATTTCAAAATCATTGACGATGAGCATTAGTTTTTAATTGTCTTGCAATATTCATTTGTATTCTTCCCCAATAAATTTTCTTTTGAGGCGAAAATACTGTTTTCACATTACGAATATTACTTTATATTGATTTCACGTGAAAAATTGTAATTTAATAATGGGAATAAAGTTATTGAAAATCATTGTTATTCCTCGTACGGGTAATTCTATTAAATTCTGTAATTTATAAAGTTCTACGTAAAATTTTAACCAACGAACATCAAAAAAAAAAAAAAAAAAAAAAAAATAATCACGTATTCACGTTTATAACAAGATTATACGTTAAAGTAGATATTGAAGAAATGCCCTTCGAATTTCTAAATGCATTAATCGCCTATTACCATATAACTAATAATTTTTTAACCAAGTAAATAATAACTATTGCTTAATATTGCACACATGATAAGAATTTATTAATAAATATTACGTATTTGTTTAATTAATTTTTACGTTATCACTTGTTTTTAACCATAGATATATTTACAATACTTTAGTTTGGAAAATGTCAAGGAAAGCGGTAGGTTTTTTTAACGTCTAGTTAGTTGCCTATAACTTATACTTTGAAATATTTGCTTAAAATAGTCCATTTAATAGGCGACTACAAATATTTGTAAATAAATTAATCGAGCAGATTATTAAAATCATTCGCTATACTGCGAATAATATTATAAAGGACAATGCCAAGATTATTAATGCAGCACGATTCTTACGCTTTAACCCCCTACCTTATTATTAAAACTCATATGAAATATTTAAATAAGATGCGTTACAATTCACAGAACAGCGAACATTTCGTTTAATACTGAAGTGACAAAGTTTTTCAAGCGTTTAATAAATGTGCTCAAACTCTAACCAGTTTGGATGCATTAAAAATGCTTCATTAAAAACAATACGAATAATGTTGAATCGACGTTGTGTACATTGGGTGTGTGTGTGGGGGGGGGGGGGCGGGGGAGGAGGAGGGACGCGAGGGGAAGGCCGAGGAAGTCAGCAGAAATCCGTCGTTTCGGGATGAAAATGAAATGATGATCGGGGAGGGTTTGGTTGAGGCGAATTGGTAGATTGACGTTAAGAAAAGCCCTAGTCGACGGCTAAGGTCTTACTTTGCCGGCGCACCTGGAGGATGTTCGTGGAGGAGTTCTTGTCGTCGGGGCCGACCCACTGCTCGAGCAGAACGCCCTCGTTGTACTCGCCTCGCAGCGTTCCCAAGAGCTCCTCGACTGGATATCCCGGCTCTCGCCAGAGTTCACCCTCGACCGCTGGCCATCCTCCAAGCGAGCGGAGCCTCTCCCTCAGCGGCGCGTCTCCGATCTCGCGGATCCTCGCTGCAGGACAGAGCCGACGTCGTCGTACCGACGCTCAGATTAATCCGGCCGCCTTAGCTCTCCCCTCGCCTCGACCCTTCACTACTACTCCTCCTCCTCCTCCTCCTCCTCCTCCTCCTCCTCATACTGTCATCTCATTTCGTGAGCGGCACACGTCTTATCGCCCCGAATATCCTGCCGGCCGCGCTCATTTTCCCTACGCACGTGGCTTTCCTAGACTTCGTGCTCATACATTTCGCCAATAATTTAGTACTATTTAATCTGGCCAATCTCGACGTCTTATACGGCCTTGGCTACCTAAGGATAAATGCATCTTACCTTCGAACACACATCAACGGAATATCGTACTCTTACTACTTTTTATTACCGATACTCCGTCCACGCTAAATCATTGGTTATCTACATAAGAAAGCAGCGGATAATGGCAGTTTTACACCGTATTTTCAGTAATTGCTAGTTAAATTTCCTTAAAACGCATTTTAACGTTTGATGTGCACAATAAGGGAAACACGCGAATACTTTTCATTATAATTTCATCGCAATATCTTAAGTATGATTAGATTAAAGGAAATAAGGCACTTGTCAAGTCGCAATTAAATCCTCATATTTCTTTCAAATTTGACGAATAAGAAAATAATGAACAAACAAAATATCGACATTGTGTACGGAAATATAATAATGATAATTTATCATCCGTTGTTAAAATTTTAAGGTTTTTTTTTTTTTTTTTTTTTTTAAGGTACGATAATAATGATAATGCGTATAGTCATAGGAGAAGTGTTTAGTATTAGTCAACAAAATGACCAGGTATTTTCACAATAAAATGTCTGTTCTTGAATCGTTACTTCAGTAATGTAAAGAATTTTATTTTAATACCAATATAGCATTTTAACGAAAATTGTTGATTATACATGAAAATCGTATGCGATTCGGTTCCAATACACGATTGACATACGTATTAAAGCTTTTAAATGTTATATTGATTGATAGTGATATATTTGGAAACAAATGGTTGAATGTTGTGCAAAAATTCTGTGATTTGTATTATTTATATTAATTAATTTCACTCTCGAATATCCTCATCGGCGTACAAACATGCCAAAATAAAAACTTTCCATAACGATCGAATTTGTAATAAATATAAATACCACGCTTTATCAGTACGATGCAGTAGAAATCAATAAAAACATTGCAAATCAAAGAAACATAATAATATGCAATTATAGGATATCATTTACGGTTGATTAACGGTTAATTGAAGTAATAATATAAGTCGAGGAATTAAAGTTGTTCGCAGAAACGAGATCGATTTATGATAAATTATTTGGTTTATAAATGAATAAATGAAACGTAGAGTAGTAAAGTGCACCAAAGAGTACGAATAGACAAGAAATACTAAAAATTGCAACGGCAAAGCGGAATTAAGACTCGGAATAAGAACTCGAAGGATGCATAGAAAGTTTTCAAGTACAAAGTCCACAATCCTATAATATATAGTATTCCATGAAAATTTCATGAAATGTGTAAGAAAAAAAAAAAAAAAAAAAAAAAAATTAAAGTAAAAATTCATATCCAAATTAAGTTTATAATATTTATTAGCTTCTCAGTATTTATATTGCATGCCAATTAGTTAAACTGTATGAGTATCAAATTCGAAATAGAATATAGGAATAAGGAAAAGACAATAAAGATTTCAAATTAGAAAGGGAAAAAGCAAATAAAAGCACGATACAAGGTGATTGTTAACGAATGTAAATAACAATTTTAAAAACTACTTTACCAGTAAAAATAAAAAGTATACTAGAATAATAATAATAATAAGGAGATAAATTAAATGTGCGGATAAAATTTGTAGACATCTAAATTCAAAAGTTGATACGTGTAATAAAAAAAAAACTTGACGTAATAAAGTTAAAAATGTAAAGTTTAATTACGTACGGAAAATATAAAAATAATTTTTAACATAAATCTATAAATATGAGAATAACAAGTATGAAAGATGTTATTCATAGTTTTGGAAAATAAAAAATAACAAAAACATTAAAATAAGTGATAAAAAGTGTATTGTAAAATATTGATTTACGAGTGAACGCAATAGTAGAATAAAGTTAATTTAGTTAACAGAGGGGGGTGTGGAGTGTACATAAAGCGATAAATAAAAGATGAAAAAAGTGTATCGAAGAAAGAATATAATACATATAGCAAGTTACATCGTAGAAACAATAAACAATGAGAAAAATTCGGGCACATGTTTGCTTGTGTATTTTAGGTGTACAATATTATTAGGTGAAAGGAAAGCCGATTATACAATCTGTTATCTTCAATTATAATAATGAAGATGGAAATAAGATTAAGTTAAATTATACTTGTATTATATACACGATTTCGAAGATATAAATGGATATAAATAAAGATTCAAAGAGATTTCAAAGGAGAAATGAAAAGATTTTAAATATTCAGTAGTTAAAGCTAAAAGCCTAGAAAAGTGAGAGAAGATGTTTTGATGTAGAATAAAAAAATACAAAAATCCGATCGTAAAACCGATGATAAAACTATAAGAAAAAGATGTAATGGATAAAAATGGAAGGTAAATTTAAAATAGATATAAGAATATAAAATTTTTATCGATAAAAGAGGATATAAATACGATATAAATTCGGAAAAATCTGTTGTGGACAGCGTATACAAAGTATTACAATATGAGCGAGCGATAAGAAATAGAAGAAGAAGAAGAAGAAAAAAAAAATATATATATATATATATATATAGAGCGACAAAATATCGATAGAATGGCTTGTAAAAGATTTAAGGAATGAAAAATTTATTACAAAAATTTTAATAAAATATTGTATGTAGTAAAGTAAAGTTAGTTTCAATGAAGTAAAATAAGAAATCAATAATTTTATAAACAATAATAATGAAAAAAAAAGCATATAAAAAATAATGGCAAACGTAGTTTTTGAAATAACGATTGAACATTTTAATAATATTAAAGATTAAAAAGATATTAATAAGGCATAAATAATGGACACTGTATACGTAAAATGATAATTAATTTATTGTCCAAATCAAATTTATGAAATAAATTGTGTGTGAGCGGGTGGTGGTGAGGTGTGGAGATGGTGGAGGTGGTGGTGGTGTGGTGGTGGTGTGGTGGGGGGGGGGGGGAGTCGTCGAAACACTGATATTCAGAAACACTAAACAAAAAGAGATAACTATCTCTTTAGAAAGAATTCGAAACAATTTTGTTTTTCTTCCTTAATAAACGAGTGAATATCCGAATTATCCGAATTATATTAATAATATAAATAGAAATTAAAAATATTAGGCTAATAAAATTTCTTATAGTTTGGGAAGTGATTTATGTTAATATATTTTCAGCAAATCTCGCCCGAATTATTGCCTGTCATTAAATCTTTTATATTAATTGTTGATCGAGACTATCAAAGCTCGCTAATTAGCTCGGCAGTTCGCTTCGATGCACTTAGATAATAATAGGTCGTATAAATGGAAATTACGGTTAATTAAATTTCACGGACGAATGAGTTATTAATAATTGGAATAAATCTGCAGTAGTTGGATAGAGCGTTAATGTCAATAAATAAAGATAGATAAAGATAGAATAAAGCTTGCGAGACTGGCTAGAGGCTGTAAGTTTTAAGCTACTTTGTGCGAAATTTAGAAATTTCGATTGTCAAAGCGGCAGGAGGGAAGAACAATCATCGTTACATTCTCGATAAAATGCATTCGGCAAATTTCATTGTACCCACGGATGTCCATGCAGGACTTGTAGAAGAGCTTGGCCTTGAGGGTGGCATTGCTGTCGCCGTGCTCTGGCGGCTCCTCGAGCAGTCCTTTGAGGATCACTTGGAGCTGGTCGGCGAGAACCTCGAAAGTCGATACGGAGCTGCGGTCCTCCGGTATGACGTGTAGACGATTCCAAGTGCCGCAGGCGTATTGAAAGAAATCTGTGCACGGAGCTGCTGACCTGTCCATTGCTGACAGTAGACTTGCCGCTTTCCCGTGGAAACACACGGAGGGAAAGGTCAATGGCTTTTCCAATCACTTTAATTTTCACGCTCGTCAATTTTTCGAAAGCCATTTTATTCTTATCGTTCATCATTGTCGACTCTTAATTGCATTTTCGTACAATTAACCAGTACAGTTATACGCGAGAAAGGCTTGCAGGAGGGATACGTTTGTCAAAAATTTAAATATATTTTCATAACCATTTCAATCTTAGACACTCATATAATATTCCGTAATTTTTCAAACGGCACAGTTTAAATAAACATAAATTTGCAAGACGACAATATAACGAAATCTGTATAGAAGTAGTAAGTTTCTATTTTTTATAAAAATTGTATTTTCTTAATGTATTATATTTTTAAAATGCTTAAACCAAATTGGGTAATTCTTGTTTGGTCATTTTGAATTTCCGTTCGCTCCGTTCTGAATATATAATATATGATGATGATTATGAGCTGATGTTCATTTAAACTAAAGATTATTAAAAGCCCTTTAAACTAAATTATTAATAAATAATTTATCATTTTTGTAATTAACAGATGAACAATATCGAATGAATATTTTAAGGATTTATTGATTATTATTGTAATATATGTATAATTGAGAAATTAAAATATTAAAAGTGCAATTAATAAAAATTCACAATACGAATAGCAACTTTTATAATTCATATTTGTTGTTGTTGTTGTTGTTGTTGTTTTGTTATTCAGCTACTACAATTTATTAAACAATGGGCATTCCTAACGTTTAAAAGAATTAATTTTGCAACTAATTGTATAAAATGTATTTTAAAGTCATATATATACATTTATATAAACATATCAAATACAAATAACAATTGAGAATTTTGATTTAAAATTTTTCAAAATTATAAATAAATAAATAAATAAATAAATATATATATGTGCGTGCGTGTGTGCGTGTGTGCGTGTGTGCGTGTGTGCGTGCGTGTGTGTGTGTGGAACGCGGTAAATATTTCTTACCTGTTCTAACACATTCTTCGGTCAAACAAACATTTGGATCTGTAACACAAGATATTAAAGCACATGATTCAATTACAATACATTTTTTGTTTGCTTTTAATACTATATTTAATAATTATAGAAGTAAAAATTTATTAATCAGGTAAATGAAAATTTCAATATAATTATTTGAGTTTCTTAATATCTCAATTCAATATTATAATTTGAGTAATTATCATTTTATTTAATACAATTGATATTGCTGGATTTAGATATTTTATTTTAATTATACGAAAAGCAAATTCAGCATTAATATAAATTATAAAAATTTAAATAATTACATTTTATATGGAGTTTAATTTGGTTAAAATTTTATTTAAATCTATGTTCGTTAGTTAAATCCACGTATTTCTTCAAATTAATTTTTATTCAACTCATTAATTAAATTACTGCAATACAATATATTTTATATTTGTTAATATTTATCTACAATTTGCAATGGATAATATTTAATTTTTTAATCCATGCATAATATTAAATATTATTAATATTAATTTCCATATTAGAATGTGCGTATGAGTCGAATGATATACTTATGTTTTATATGATTATTTATTATTTTCGATAAATTATTATTTTTGAACAACGTACATTATAATTATAATGTCATGGATACCAATCATATGGAATTACATATTATTTTTGAAATTCTATTTGGAATCTTACTTTGTAAATGACATTATAAAGTATGAGCGGAAGGAATTTCAATTAAATTGCCTGTCTATTTGTAATTATAAATCTGTTTTCTATAAAACACAAAAATTTTTTTACTTGAAAATTCTATCGCTTTAACTTTTACAGTTAATATTTAAATTTATTCATAATTGCATTTATTTCATACTTTTGTGATAGTCGTATTCGTATCGTATTTTATATGTACGATAAAACGAATTAACTAGTAATTTTACTTTTCTTTGACTTTTCCAGAAAAATGTAACGTAGTAAATGGGATTGGTATAAAAACAATTTATTTACATATTATAAACACAATGATGGTTGGATTACAACATCATGTTCAAAAACTTTTCTATAAATATCGTTGAAAGGAATAATGGTTTTATTAAGTTATGAAATATCGTTTTATAAACCTTTTTACGCATCAGGGACTAATTATTTACGCAATTATTGTTATTAGTTGAATGAAATCGTTATATTGGATTGTTAAATTTGTTAAAGTTTTAATTGCGTCTGCGAAGCATAATAATATCAAAACTATAAGTTTGAATGAATGTCGTGCCGAGCCTCTATACATCTATTACATGAATAAATGCCTAATATTGAGCACAAAATGCTTTTTAAATAAATAATTATTTATTCCAATCACTTCTGAAAATATTTTATTTGACCCTTATGTGATTTTAAAATATTTCCAAAAACTATTTTATCCTTACTTATTCGCATTTAACGTTTCAATTTCATTTATATTATTAGATAAGTTTAATTGTTGGTTCAAAGCCAAACAATTAATTACAGTTATATTGTACACGACCGCTGTGAGCAATAATTTACAATGTTAATTAAATAATAATGTTGTATAATTAAAATAATTAACTATATACGATATGTTGCCGTTAGTCAACAATTTATTATGTCGCTACGTACAACTCAGTATAACTTAAAATTTGTAATATTTCAGTTTTTAGTTTTTATTTTATTACATAATTATTCTTAAATGCAAAATATTATTCATTTATCTTTAAGGATAATTTAATATATTAAAACATATTTTAATAACATATTTTTAATAAAATGTGTATCATTTATAAACTACGCGTGCTTATCTTTGCATAACAGTACGTGTCAATGTGTAAATTAAATATGTTTTGTTTTGTTGATATTGCAGTTGCGTAATATTTATCAATAATAATTATATAATCTTTTAACCGGAATATCGTAGTAAGTAAATGCGTAATATTTATGGTATATAATATCGTAATTGGGATATTATCTTGTGTATCCATTGAATATTTATTAGGTTTATTATAATTTTCAACTAATGAAGCATTAAAATATGTTTTATTCTAATTCGTTAATTTAATATGTCATTATACTATATATATATATATATATATATATTTACCTAATAATTGCATTATTGAATTTTATTTTCATCTACTTTATTAAGCTCGGATTAATTCTCTTTCCATCTATTGCATTAAATTGTAAATCTGACATAATATAACAACTATTTCTTATTCGCATAAACATATCTTTCTGTATATGCTACTAAAATACTTTTCTGTAAAAGTACATTACATTGATTATATTTTATTGAAAGTTAGGTACGAAATGATTTCATGAATTTTTTATGACGTGAGGGTTATTTTATTTTTTATTTTTTTTTTTTTTTTTTTTTTTTTTTTTTGCAAAAACGAAAACACTCTAAAATATTAATAATTATTAAAAATTACCCAATGAATTTGTACACAAATGATGTTGTTTTATTTCACATATACAGCACAAGTTTTAAATATCAAATTTTAAATAAAAAATTGCAAATGATACGTATTTCTTATAATTAATTTATGTTTTATAATAAGCACAGGTATTAATTACTTTTGTTGAAATTTCCTTCCAAGTTGAGTACATCTAAAAATACGGTTTTAGTAGCATTAATTAAATTTTCACCCATGCACTTAGCACACAACTAGATAAGGCAAAAGCTTTTTAAATGATTATTTACTATGTGAGAGAATGGAATTAAAGTTTTACATAAAATATTCTGATATCCTGACTTATTTATTATAAAGTATAGAAGAATCGCTGAATATTTGAAAATAAATTTTTATCTTCAAATCTTCTGAACTTCATGTAAATTTCATTTACATTCGTTCTACGTATTACAATTTTATTTTTAAATTGTTGTAAAAGTTTTTCAGTTTAAGCCTTACATAGATTTTATAAATATTGCATAAAGTTCCAAAGTCGTGCGGTGTGTTGACAAAAAAAAAAAATTAGTCAATAATCATGTGTGCTGCTCCCAAATCGATAGATGTTGTTAAAACTTGTTAAAACAAATCACGCTTTAAAAAATTTTTTTTTGACACGATTATGGTTTGGTATTTCAAAACTACTTTTAATTATGAATAGAGAAATTACATATCGTAGTTTGCGTTTATATAAAAGTTATATAAATTTTCTTTTTTATTCTGCTTGTCGTGTACATAGCATTTATACAAACTTTTTATAAAATTTTGATTATTTTATTATTATATGCTATTATTTTTTATTGCGTGTAGGTAAATTTTAATGAATGATTAAAAATATTTTTATTCAAGAATTTGAATTATTTAAGTATTGCTTGTTGTGCTTTTTTTGAGCTAAATGTGAGGTTTTTAAAGATAATTTTTAAAGGTGCATTCTTGTTCTTTTTATTTCATTAATATAATCAAGCGATAATATAACAATAAGCAATAATTATTTTATTGTCCATGATTTTAGTATATAATAATATTTATTGTAATACGCGTTTGCGTAATATACGTTTTAATAATTATTCTCTATTATAACGTAAGATAATGGCAAATCTGAAAAAAAAGAAAGATAATTTTCATTAAGTGAGAATCGAAGCTGAAGACAATACTTAAGGGTAGGTATCTCATAATTACAGGACGAAATTAATTTCTCACAAATATTATTGTTATAAGTGATTATAATATATAAAACACATATAATCTTTCTAAATAAACAGATGAGCATAGCAGTGATGTATTCGACACGCCGAGTGATCAAAATATTTGACCATTTGAACGAAAAGCCATAAAAATTCGATTAATTTTAATTAAAAGAAAACATTAAAATAATTTACTGAAAATAAAATTTTAACATGAAAGGATATTTAATGAAAAGGATGAGAAATTGACAGTTCTCGCTTGAAGGACAAAGGATTCTTTCCTTATTTTACTAAATGAAAGTTGGGATTTAATTAGAAATTTATCGATTTAATGAATTATTTTTAATAGCATGTCTATGTGCTTTACGTTTTTTTTTTTATCTCGTGAGTATTCTACGCCAACAAATAATGTTTGTAATGATTCCTTTATAAATTTGTATTAAAAAATATGCCGCAACCTCTAATGCCGCATACATCTAATTGAATGTAAAAATTTATAAAAATAATATTAAACTCGATTGTAACGTATAAAATTAAAGCTTGGCCGATCGTTAGATTTTTATTTTCATGATGAATAAAACCTTACATAATAAATGGTTTGCCCATATTTGACGTGAATTATTTATTTATTATCTTAATGAAATTATATAATGTAATTGTTCTATTATATCTATCTTTCTATTCATTTATATTACAATTTTTTAGAAAAATTTAGGTGTGCATACTCAAATTCTTAAACCAATGGGTTTACTTAATTGGAAAATATAAAATTAATTTTTTATAAATCTTCATTATGTTTGGCACGATATTTGTTATGCTCTTATAGTGTTATTGACTACTACTATTTGTGGTGATAGAAAATATATAAATTGTTAATAAATTCTTTCAATATCGTTGATGAATTAAAAATTTTCGATTATTTTAATTCGATATATTGGCTAATATTAAATTTGAATTAATTTTATTGAAATACTATTAAATTATAATATATAGGATTAAAATTGTAAAATGTAATCGATTTTATTACGCAATATTAAGAACATAAATTTTTTTTTTTCTCTTTTTAATAAAAATGCATTGGCACTCAACTTTAAATAATAGTTTTATTGTTTTGAAAAATAAAATTTTTAATTTATTGTTATTCATAAAACCATTTCTAGATAACTAACTTAAACTGTATCTGAATCGTATATTTTGTCGTAGTTGAATCATCAATAAAATTGTGTTACTGCACTTCTGAATTAATTCAGTTTAATTGATTCTGTTGGACTTATGTATGAACTGGATAACCTCGATCGACTTTCTCATATTTCGTTCAACATTTGAGACGAAATCTCACAAATCTATAATTCATCAATATTTGGTATATGACAATTTTTTTTACGTATAGGAAGAATAAAAATTTCTCTGATAGTTTCTTCATTTATTAACCTGAATTAAATGACATCAATTAATAACATTAATCATATACTTTAATCCATAATTTTTATTAATGAATTAAAAAAATGTTTATAATAATAGTCAATTAATTTTTTGTCTTATTGTATCCATTATTGTTATTGTTGTTGTTATTATTATTATTATTATTATTATTATTATTATTATTATTATTATTATTGTTGTTGTTGTTGTTGTTGTTGTTATTGTTATTGTTATTGTTATTGTTATTATTGTTATTATTATTATTGTTATTATTACATGTTATTATATCGAATGTCAATACTTTACAGTTAAATTTTTTGTCTACGACATTAAAACGAAAAAATAATGATTAAACTATGTAATACACACACGTTTTTAGTTATGAAATACGTAATTATTATAAGTTTATTTTGACTAGAATAAAATAACTACAATAATATAATTGTATCTCAATTGTCTGTTTCAGAATTTGAGGTCTCATGACATGCGTAAGTCATAATTGTCAATTAATTTATCATAATTACAGAAACGTTAATTTTCCAATTATTACAGAAAAGAGGAGAACTATTATGTTGTTCATGTAATCATGAGATACTCTATATATTTGCCAATATAAGTGTGGTTGTAATTTCTCAATAAATTATTGAATATTGGTTATTTTCACATATGAATATAATAATAATTTAGAGTGAATATTGAAAATTAAAATAAAGAGACGATCATCATTTAACATGTGAAAAACATATTTAACATATTATAAAATAATGTATTGATGTAATATATATATATATATATATATATATATATATATACATACCTTTGTACATATCAATAGAATTATTCGATTTTGTATTTAAAAATCAGTCAAAAAATAATAAAATAATTTGCCTTAGAAGAACTTAAATAGTATACAGAAGTTAATGCAATGAAAATTTTAGTAACTTAAATTCAATCGTATTGATTAATTTTTCATTGATAATCTAATAAAACTCAAGAATTCGTTGGCCGTTGAATCAACCAATAATAGTTGTTGGTCTGAGAATCGCTCTCCTCGAATATTATTATTTTAAATCGAGCAAGTGAGCAGCTGCTCACCAATCTGAATTTGCGACCGTTTTCTAATGATCTCGGCCCAGCCTCGGTCCACTCACAGCCAATGATTTTTACACTCACAAATCCTAGACTATTGCTCTTGGAGTTTTGCGGTAATTGTTCAATTCCGTCTTCAGCGCGTCGGAAATAGAAATTGCCTCGCCGCCGGAAGCACATACTGTTAACGCGGGATGATGTCATTCGCGAGTCTCGCCGTCTCATGAATTTTAGTAGATACCTGGACGACTGATTCGCTTGATTAGATTATTCTTATTAGATTTTTCTTATAC
>NW_011948417.1:3929307-3934307 GCF_000503995.2 Ceratosolen solmsi marchali
CAAATTATAAATAATATTTTAATGCGCATATAAATGTCTTAGTATTAATATCAACTTTACAATTCAAAATCCATTTACGAAATATACACATTGACTGCCCTTAATGTTCATATTACATCGTAATAAACATCTTAACAAAAGGAATAAAATTAAAATGTTTATTGTTAAATACATATATTTACCTTTTATAAAAATCCTTTATAAAATGCAAATCAAAAATATCACTGAGTGCAATATTTTTTAATAATCTATCGATAGATCAAGATAGTTAGAGACGGACCACTTGGATTGTTGATATAACAGAAATTAGGAAATAACATGGAATATTTCATACCAATAATTCATAGATATATAAAACTATAATTTTATTTAAAAAAAAAAAAAAAAAAAAAAAAAAAAAAAAAAAAAAAAAAAAAAACAAACAAACATCCAATGACAAAGCACACCAGTACATATCGACGAATATTTATATTATTAAAAAAAAAAAAAAATACTGACAAATGCACCACTAGCAAAATAATGAATAAGATATGTTTTCTTTATTTTAAAGATACTTTATTGAGAGATGAGTAATGCGAGCATACAACGACGTATCTTGTGACAGAAAGGTCAAAAACGATAAAATCTTATGGTCCGCATATAAAATTAAGTCTCCGTACTCCCTCACATTGTTGTGTAATGCGGAAACGGCGGACTGTTACAATGTTACTTGGGAGTCCAGTAAGTCAACGTGGGGTGAGAGTCGTCAACAGCTTTCTAGACAAATATTATGTAGTGCTTGCTTATCCCTTGAATTCCTCAACTTTATCAATGAAAATAATTATCTAGTAAATCATTGAGAGTTAATAATGCTTAATCCATATTAATAATTATTGAATAGTCGGAAAATATTTTCTTTTCTTTTTACTTTCAAATAATTTATGTTGTTGTTGCTACAATTACTTTCTTACCACTCTTTAACTATAATTATACGTTAATGATAATTTATTTATTCTTATAATGTCAATTTACAACGAGCAAATTGAAATGTTACACACACACACACACACACACACACACACACACACACACACACACACACATCGAAGCGAAAATTGAATAATAATGAATTATATTATTCGACATTAAATAAGATTTAAATATAATTAAATATCATAAAAAATTTTATCCGAGATAATAAAAATTACGCTAGTAAACCTTATATGGTAGAATTGGTATCTTAAGAGAAAATCTTCAGTATTGTTAAAACGCATCAATCAAAACTAAAACTGAAATGATGGTAATCAATAGAATACTTAAAAATAAAATACTACGCATTTGTAATGGGTAAAACAACATATTTATAAGCAGTAATCGATATAAATTAACTGCTGTGGTATTAAAAACTTTAATGAAGCAATTACCATTAGATACCTTTTGTTTATAAGAAGATTTAATAGCGATGATCCAGTATAAAGTTTTATACGCATTAAATTATTGTAAAAGATATTATAATGTATTGATGAATAATTTATTTTATCGAAATATTTCTAGTTTGTGGAACAAAAGCAATGCAATTGATCTTAGCAGAATAGTCGTTAGCAGCAGCAACGTTTAGTAACATATGGAAGCGACCACTATTATAATTAAAATCGACTATCGGAATTCGATTTATATAAATACGAATTACTAGATTGGAATCCCATAATTCAAATGGAAAACAATTAAGTAAATTCTATATAAAAAAAATCAAATCTTTAGACAATTATATAATAAGATTGTGTTGTCAACCTGATTAGTTTTAATCCTGTGAACATGCAAATCGTAAAGATAATTTTCGAATGCGAATGAATGACCATAAATTGTCTCGAACAGATATAAAAAGATATAAACAAATAAATAATTTGTGTTATAATTTATATTAATGCGCATGTATCTCTTATGAATATATATTTAAAATGTCGCAGCTATACATATTAAAAAATATTTTCTAAATGTTTATACACACATGTGAATAGTATATATATATATATATATATATATATGATGTAGTTTAGAGACATTAGTTACACGTATTTAATAATAGTTTCATTACACAAAATTTTAAAATAATTTAAAAAGACGCAGTTGTAAAATGGATTAACGAATTACTTTTATATTAAATAGTTGAGACAATTGTACATTTTCTATGAGCATTTATAACAATAAAAAGCATCTATTAATCTCTAAGAATGTTTAATTAATAGTATTTTATATCTTGATAAGACAAAGATTTTGTATTAAATTTAAATTTCGTGCTTGAAAAGTAATTCTCATTTGTTTAATTGAAGTATCTTACTTTTACTTTAAATTGTTAAATGTTTGTTATCATTTGTAAATGGAGAAAATATATTTAAAGTTCGTAAATTCATTTGCCATTTAAATAATTAAAAAATATAAATATAATTTATAAATCCTTTAAGATCTTAATTTGCAGCTATTGTCTATTTATTTATACGAACAGTACAAAAATAACAAAATTCGAAGTAATATTTATAAAAGAAACAAGAGTATTTACAAGCTAAACATGACTAAAGCAATGGTTGAATGAGAGTGAAGATAAATTAGATTTGTATTTGGAACCTGGAACCACCAACTTATAAAAGATATATAAAAATTAATTCAAATTTTGATAAAAGAGAAGGAATATATATATATATATATATATATATATATATATATATTCTCGAAGTTTCGTGGAGAAAATTAAAAACTATTAATTGGAATGGAAATATTGACTTATTCCTTAATAGTTGTCGAATAAATAGCAGGAAATCTATGTACTAAAGACGAAAGTGACGTGGCCCTAAGTATATTTTACGTTAATTCCTTTAATTCACAATCTTGTGAAGAAAATATAAAGAATATACATGTACTTTAACACGCAAAGAAGCTGTTATTTTTGTTAATATAGTTTTACGATATAATTCTCGGAATAATTAAATCATTAATGCAAAGAAAAATATTCACTGTTCGTATATATTAAAAGTTTATTAAAACAAATAAAAAAAAATCTATCAAGATGGTAGTAATGTAATAATAATGTAATGTTCTTTTATTTATTGTAATAAAGTTGTTTCATATTATTATAGCGTTTTTTACTTATAGCGTAAAAAAAATTCCTTTCTAAATAATTGTGCGAAAATTAAAATCTTAAATTACTTAAAAACTTAATCTTTATGGTATTTACTTTATTGAGAATCGATACATAAATTATTGATCGTAAAAAACCAAATGGCTATACACGTGCTCCTTGTTTGTTTTGTAAAACGGCCAATTAAAGATAATGTTACGATGAAATAAATGTCCCTCGTGGCATTAATGTCGCCTGATTGCAATGTTATAAACTATCTGCATACCAGACGCGATACAGTCGTCGATGTCAAATCGGAAGAAAATAGAAAACAAGCATGGAACATGGAGTCTAGAAATGTATTTTTTTTTTCCCATTTGTTATTGTTCGCGTATTGAGTGGTCACGAATTGAAAAGGGGATGAAGAGTTTTATAAAGATAACGGGTGGGAGTGAGAGAGAGAGAGAGAGAGAGAGAGAGAGAGAGAGAGAATGGAACGGGGGAGGACGGATGTATGAGGCAGTTGATGTGTAAGCCGATAGTCGGAGGAAGTGTGTCAAGGATAGTGCGAGAATGGTCGCATTGTAATAAGGATCCAATAGCGCCGAACGTTGCCGAGGCGGAGCATTTAAGTAGAATAAGCGCAAGTCGAGTCATACCTGTAGCGAGGCCGGCGGAAGTTCGGCTCCGTCGATCGTCGTCGGGCTCTCGCTTTGCTCGCCGACGATCGACGACCTGAGGAATCCGTTGTTGGCCTCCATCCTCCCGAGCATCCTCTCGCAGTCGGACCCCGTTCGTGACTAACTCCTCACCTGTCCGCCTCGAGCATAATCCTGTAATTCGCCTCCCACGCCTCCCCCCCCCGCCGTTCTATCCTATCCCTTTACGACCAACCGTCTCCCCGTTACTCGTCCCCTCACCGGTGGCTCACCCTCGGCCGAGTAAACAAAATGATGCTCTGCCGGCGCCAAGTATCGTCGCGTGATTCAACCTCAGCCCCTTCCGCCACCACGGCACGTGAGCGAGCTCAGCCAGCTAAGGATTCAGCGAGAGGGCAAAGAGAGAGAGAGAGAGAGAGAGAGAGAGAGAGAGCGAGAGAGAGGGAGAGAGATAGATAGATAGATAGATATACAGATAGATAGATAGAGAGAGAGAGAGAGAGAGAGAGAGAAAGGACAAATACTCAGCTGAAGATACGGCGTGCGGTCAACGTGACGCCCGCTGCTCTACTGCCGTCGGCGCCGCTCTCGCGCGCCTCTTTCGCACGCACCTCGAGAGGGGGATGACGACGAAACGACGAGAGACTCGCCGGCGTTCCGTGCTGCTATGTTGTTATTTTCCCATCGTCTCGCTTGGCCAGCCTCTGGGCCGCCCTCTACCCCCCCCCCCCCCCCCCCCTCCCCCCCCCCCTTTCAACGGGATATAGCGCAGGTCGATAGCGCGCGCACGCGTCAGGACCCTCGCGCACCTAAGGACCACCGCCGAGTCCCAGGACATTTAAATCACGCGCCAAAAATCCCGCTTTCCTCATCAGCCTGTAATGCCCGTCTGCTCGCTTCCTTTCTCCGGAACTTCACCACAGAACTTAGACGCCCGAGACCTTGACTCTCAGCTATCACTTTCATTATCATACTAATGCCAAGTCAATGGTAATTTCATTATTTTCCAATTTAACTTACTCGAGATGCGAATGCACCTTCTTACATCCGGAAGTCTCGCTAAACTCTTAAATAGCCTCGAAGTAAAACAACGTTACTTCATTTTCACAGTCGTCCTTGATGATATTGCACGTAAGAAAAATTTTTTAAATTTATCGCTTGTGAACGAATTGAAATAGGCATTTTATACGTCTCTGGCCTACACTCGATAATCTTTATTACTCTATCTGTCCTTGACCAACCTTAACTCC
>NW_011948417.1:3939307-3976807 GCF_000503995.2 Ceratosolen solmsi marchali
AATATTATTTTATCATCTAAACCATACAATTTTGTAAGCATATAAGCATCTCTAAGCGAAATGAACGATATAGCAGAAGAAATTTTAATGGAAAATTCGTTTTAGAGTAATCTTCAATCTGGTTGTATTTTTAGCTTTTTCTTATCTTACTACTTGACGCACGTTTCTTCTGTTTTCCTATTCGTTTTTAAAAACGTTACAATATAGCTTAGCATTTTATTTTTATCTTAACTATTCATGACATATACACAATTTAACGAGCATTCGTATATCAAATATAAGTGGCCAATTTCATCATATGTTTTTTTTTTTATTAAATGAACGATTGGAAGACTTCATTTTTATCTGATAATTGTATTGATTATTGAGCTTATTAAAATTCTAAAACCTTACTTCACAGTTTTTCATTGATTAGCGTTTCGATATATGCTATTTTGATGATATGCGGATTTATAATACAATTGCACTTATTATTTATGCAAATAAATCTAAAAGTATGTATAAAATTATTAAAATAAAATTGAAGATTTCTCCAAAAATTCTGCTTCATGTGAAAAAGCCAATCGACACTTGTTATAAAATAGTCCGAGGCGCTTGATTTTCATGGTAAAATTTTGCAATTTTTCGCTTTCAATGAAATACGAACAAAATTACAAAATTCGCTGAAAAAAATTTTGTCAAATACATTTTGCTTCTCTATAACAAACGGCTAAAATTAAAGAAAATTTCAACTTATTAATTATCTTGCTTCTCTTAGTTTAATTCGATGTAAATTGAAAATGTTAATTAGATATGTGACTTCGTAATATTTATGACAACTCGAGTAAATGATGCTTATTGACCGTAAAGAAAAGCAACTTCAAATACTTCAAAGGTTAAAGTAATTTTGTCTTTTATACACCATTTTTGTTGATGAAGTGTAAGTGAGCTGAACACGATAACCATTAGTGTGGAAGTGTGGAAAAATAGATTTGATCTACTGCTAAGTAATAGTTAAGTGTAAATATAAAACTGTAAAGCTACGTTTACTCATACTGGCTGTTTAGATAAAAATATAATCGTGTCCCGCTGCTTCCCTAGAAGCTCCTTGATAGATATTTGCAATTGTTCATTACATACTTTCTCTCAAATTTCTGCCTTGATGACAATTCACATTCACGTCCTTCTAAACTTCAAAGCATTGACAAGTTGTTGAAAAGTTCCTTCAATTGTTTCATACTCATTACCAGAGATTCTTAATAGTTCACATTATCTTGATTGCAGGATTTGTTAATACAAATTTTTTGTAGATCACATTTGTGCGTGATATTGTGAAATATAAAGTATTATCAACTAGATTGTAAAAATTATAATTTCAATATTAGCACATATTCGAAAAATTTTTCTCAACTTCTTCTTCTAATGAAATTAAAAATATTAAACTATTATGATATTTGTAAAATATGTAATCACAAATACAAAAAATGCTTATGCACTATTGCTATAAAGATTTTTAGCGACAGGAGTGAGCAACAATTGAGCGTATGGAATTACAAATTATTGAAAGCAATGATTATTTTGTATTTATTATTTTCTGTACGTTAAACTTTGTTTCTCTTTATAATCGATCGCACCTTATAAAAATCTCTTGAAAAGAAAGGGAATTTTTGACATAGAAGTATTTTTATATTGATGGAATATGTTATATAATCAATTGTAATATTAAATTGTATTTGAATGTAATTCGTTGTTTCAAAAGTGCTTAAACTATTGATTTAATATTATATAAGTTATATATATATATATATATATATATATATGTTCATAGGTTATAAATATCTATAAAACATATAGGACTTTCATCAAATATTTCGTAATTAAAAATGATATTTTTATATGGTAATTCTTCTACTCGTCGTAAAATACTTTAAATACTCGTCTTTCTTTTGTTTTAATAGTGATTATCAATTGCATTTGTTTCCAATACTCAATTACATTATAAATTATAAATTTACAAAAAATGTAATATTTAATTTAAATAAGAGTAAATAAAATTAAAGAAATCTCGTAGGTTAGTATTGATGATATAAAACCTTAAAAACATTCTTTATATTTTAATATCAATAAGTCCATCGGTAGATTCAAAATGTTACTTCATTTAAATTTTGACTGTCTAATTGAAAGGAAATATTGTAAAATAAAACCATCAAAAACAAGAAATCTTATTTAAATATGATCATTATACCTAGGCTACATAAAGGTAATTGATAATACTTTCAATTTATCAATATTACGCGTCTCGGTAATTATTTTCTTCTTCTTTCTTTTTTTTTTTGCAATACAATTATTTTTATAATATGATTGTTTTGTATCAATTCATTTTTATCGAATACAACCATCTTTTTATACATTATGAAAATTTATATTTATATTAATTTTGAATGCATAATTAATTATTGTTTTGTGATGTAAAATTAGTATTTTATTTTAATGCAAGCATATTCAAAAGGGGTACGTACATACGTACATTATCAAGATTTTGTTCAATATAAGCATATTATCTATTAAATTCGTATATCAACGCTAAAATTAATATTCCTCATTATATTATAGAGTATAAATTATTATCATTAATTATATTGTTTAATGACAATGTGAAGAATTATAGAATTTCATTATTTTTTGTGACCATTAGACTTTGAGATATTTTAGATATTGTTCAACAGGTAAATTATAAATCAATATTTTCACGAAACTATTATAAAAATATTTATTCTAGTTTTACAGATTTCAGAAATTGTAGTAGTAGTAGTATGAATGGCTAATGCGTTGATATTGGCTCTTCAATATTAGTAAATTAAACTTTATATTGGTAGTGTCGGCCGTTATAACAGAATATAAAACCTTTATCGATAGAGTTAATTCTTACTCTATTCCAATAAGGTACGAAGGAATTATTTTATTGGATACTATCCTTAGGAATGGTATGATTAGAAAGAGTATCGATATTATATTTAATTTTACTTAGCTTTGAGGAAATGTGTGACGTTAAAGCATATAGCACAGTCGTGTCGAAACCTATTCTATTTCATTGAAATTGATGCGTTTCAGCAGTTAACAGTCACATAGTATAATTGCCATAATGAACGAAATTAATAAAAAAAAAAAAAAAAAAATGGAATACAAATGAAAAAAAAAAAAATACAAACTTAAGAAAAAATGCGAAATATGTACGTTATGCAGGCAGAGTAAAGAAATTAATTAATTTAATGATTTACACTTTTATTCTTCGATTATACTTGGATAAAAAATGAATACTTCTAAAAAACGAAATTTTAATTATCTAATTATATTTTATTATCTATATTATTTAAATAATTATTATTATTATCTATATTAATAAACCGTGATAATAATTTGCTACTTTGAAAATAAGTTTCATTCAATTATTAACTTTGTACTTAAGTAAATAATAAGTACTATATTATGTTTATAATAAATAATGTTTGCAGAAATCTATGTTTGTAACCTATATAATAATAATCCAAAACTACATATATTCTTCTCCTAATTATTAAATTTTGCCTTGTATTACTAAATACACATATACATTATTAATTTGTGCTATTTATATGTTTATTTATATAAAATGCCTCTATATTGAATTACTAAAATTAATATTTTAAACAAACTTTTTAAACGAGTGTTAATAATCAATGATTAAATATTTTTCATTTAATTGTATTGAAATTAATGTAAGTTTGTGTATAATATAAAAAATAGACTAAAGTTTGTATTATATTTTTTACTCTACAATTTTATATAATTTTTCTTGGTTACTAATTACTTAGTTACCAAATACTATCAAATATATATATAAAGTATTAATATTAAAGAAATAACGAAGAAGTGGGCTTAATTTTATTTTTAAATGCTCGTTTCACTATCATGAAAAAATTTGGATTCATCACATTTGCATATTTAGAAATATGTTACGTTTAAAACTGTAAATATTAAAAAAAGAAATTAAAAGAAAAAAATTCAGGGCGAAATAAAAATATTGAATAGCTTAGGATTCAAATCGTAAATTACGAGTTAAAGTTTAATGTTGTATTATTACGTATTTCAATGAACTTGATTGTGCAGAATAATTGTGTAATGAAGTTATGAAGTCAAAAGAAATACAAATTATTAGAAAAGGATATAGATTTTTTTTAATTTAATTATAACATCCAAATTATTCTTTCAATATGATGAATTTATCGAATATGAGTAATTATCGCGATGAAGTTATAATGGTGACATTTGCTATTAATGATTAATTCGATCGTGATAAGAAATTCATTGGGAATAGTCACAATGAAGGTTGTAATGCATAAAAGAGCGATGAAATTTTTCGTTAATGCATATTTAATATCTTGAAATCTTATAACGGGAAAAATTAAGGTTTACAAGTTTATATAGGCTTTAATACATTTAGGAACATTACTTTTCAACGCAATCTGAATTATTAATGTTTTCATTAATTTCTTTTATCAAGTCGTAGCTGATTTCTGCCTAAGAAACACGCTGAATTAACTGCTTCAACTAGTTGTACTTGGTTTCTCGTATACAGAAAGTACTGAATTTAAAAACTTCTGCGATATTTGACATTATCGTTGGCATCTGGAACTACAATGATATTATAAAAATAATTTTTATAATCTGGGGTCGATTAAGTTACATCAGAAATAAACCTACTTGATTATAATCTTTAAGATATATTTTACTTTATATATAATTTTTCTTGTTTTTATGTTTTATTTATTAGTTTTTATCACTACAAGGACACGCAGAAAAACATTAGAATACGTGTTAGGCTTAATTAAGTGATTACTGGTGTGATTTGTCTAAAAGAATATTGTATTATTTAAATTTTGTCTAATATAAGAATTATGTTCAATAAGAAAATTCAATTCAATTATTATTATTATTTTTTTTTTATTTTTTTTTCTCCGAAAAAAAAGGATAGTTTGAAGATACCAACGCAAATACGAATAGTTTTTTTTTTTTATCGCATGTCGAATTCTCTTTTTGTTCACTAGACGTATACAGTACGACATAATTATACTAAAATTAAATTCAGTCTTTCGTGAACATCATTGCTCTTATAATTCTTTGCTCGTTCTTCCTACGTATATTGATTTGTTATATGTACATTTCTTAAATATTTACTTTATCTGCAAAGAAAACATTTTATACAAATTTAAATTCTTAACAATAAGGGCTTCGTACATCAAGTCTCAATCTATACTAAAATCACAGAAGTATGCATTCGCATCGCATCTTCTTGCATCGATCAATGTGATCGAGCAATCAAAAAAATAAATTAAAAAAAGCTAGTAGTAATGAGAGGATGTCTAAATTATATAATTAATACTCAAATATTATTTGCATCTTACTCTGATTGAAATAGAATAATATATACAATGTTTCCGCTACGTTGCTGGGAATCATGAAGAATCTACGAGTAGATTCTAACGACTAATAACTATCACATATTTACAAGTTATAATGATCATCTCTTCTATATAAAAAAAAGAAAAAAAAGAAAAAAAGAAGCAGATAATTATGATCAATAAAACAAATAAAAATTTAATAAGATCACTCACTCACTCTCTCTCTCTCTCTCTCTAAGACACCCGTATTTTTTGAAGTGTATAATAATTACGCTTCGAGTGAACAGAAATATCAACAGTGCAAAAATTCTGCATCCTATCAAAAACACTTGTTTAAAGTTTTTAAACTGATTAATAAATAACTTTAAAAACGAGTATATTAAACACTTCTTTTTTTTTTTTTTTTTTTTTTTTTTTTTTTTTTTCTTTTTTTTTTTAAATATTTATATAATAATTAAAAGTATATGTAAGTATTTATACAACATTGAAAGTTTGTAAAACTAATGGCACGCTGCGCGGATTACATGAGATCTCCACTACACAGACAGATTCTCCCCTTCATCGGTAAGTTGACGGGTTATGATTTATCAAAGCCAATTGATATGTACAAACTTTAGGCAAGGTTAAATATATTATCTATATGCCTCTAATCATGTAAATAAATATTTTGCTGCAAACACCATGACTGTTGTTAAAAAGACATTACGAACGAAGTTTAAATAAAGAAGCATTTTATGTAAATTTAGCATAAATTTGGGGTCCTAAATTATAATGCGTGAAAAATGGGTTCCAAAATTATTTTTAACGTCAAAATAAGGGACTACAAGAACAAATTGTCTTTCTTATTATAATTACAACTTCAGGTTCTACGAATGTTACAGCATCCAAATAATAATTCCAACAGATAAGAGTTATTTTCGTACATTTAGGTATCCTTTTAATTTCTGTATATAAACTTCAAAGCTTCGAAAGTGTATAGATTTATTAGAATCGATGAATAATTGATTAATTAATTGGTAATTACTTAATCGCACGAATACAAATTTTTCAATGAGGTATAAAGTTGTCAACGCTTTAGTAATCGATCAGCAATTTAACATAGAAATTAATTTTAACGATAGCGCAGCTGATATGCTGATATTCAGAAATAATATGTTTTGCTCTCCTCAAGTCTATGTTCATTATTTTTACTTTTTTATTTTATTTTATTTTTTTGTTTATTTCATTTATTATTATTATTATTATTATTATTATCATTTATTTATTTATTTATTTATTTATTTTTAATATCCTGTAAATATAAAAGGGCGAAAATTGTAATTATCGTTTTTACATTAGGTAGGACGACGGCATTATTCGATAGTTTAGAAAAATCCATAAAAATCATCATCTTTCCATGATTTATTCAAATAATTTGATGTCTCGGTTTATATATAAATATAATTTTTGGAAATCTGCCGAATAATGTAAATGGCTAAAATAATATCGAGCTTGTAACTGGCAAGGACAAAGGCCTCGGATCAAAAAACAATTTGACTACCTAAATATTATTGCGTAAGATAAATTAAAATTAAAATGAACGTTAAATTGATTAGCATCGTTGTGATAATTTTCCTTATTATTCTCTTCATTCTATTATTTTAATAATCAATCGAAATTTTTTATTGAGGCTAGAATAAGTCTCGGTAAACATGCATTTATTCATCTTGTCAACGACTCAATTTTCAATAAAATGACATCTTATTGTATTATTCGTAAAATATCGTTGGTGCCTATGGAAATGTAATGTCTCGCTAAGATTACTTCTCTCGTAAATGACATTATGTAAATAGAATGATTTTGAGAAGCGTTGGAAGATGATTCAAGACTGTCGCAAAGAATGAATAAGAATAAAGTTTTAAAATATCACATGCCGCGACCAATAACGAGATCTCGATTTCATTTTAGAGCCAAATTCAAGTAGACGAGTAATGCTGGACGATTTGTTGCTGGTGAAAATAACATAACTGTGGTGATGATATCAGTCGACACGCCTGTCGGTAAAGGGGAGAAAACGTTAGTCTGTGAGGCGGAGTCATCACATTTGTTTGCTTCGTTGCTGTATGAATATCGGCAGTTGGTAGGCGCGGAAAATATTAACTTCTATTGACTAACCGCCTCTGGCATTTCGTTCGCGCTATCACTTCGCGCTAACACCTTCGATTAAAACATGGCTGCCCTGTTTATTATTCTGGGATCTTTAATGAATTCTAAGCAAGCTGGCTTTTCGTTTTAGTTTCCGAGTAGAACTGGGTCGTGCTTTGCACCGCATTGTTAACGTTGTTATTCGTTGGAACGGGCTCATACTGACTCGTGAGGATGTAAACAACAGCCTCGTAGGTAGCCATCATAATAGCCGTATTGGGTATTTGACGAATCAGCTGTGTGGTAAGGCCGCGATAAAGACCTCGTGCACCTTCTTCTGCTAATATTGTGTTCGTCGTTTGCCAGAATCCGTGATATTTCGTCCCCTCCTCCCGCAATCGCGTCCGAACCACCTCTGTATGGAAAGAAAATTATTTATTTATTAAATACGTCTGTGGCAAATAAATATAATAAAATTGCGTCTATATCGTGATTAAGAATTAAAATATAAAAAATAAAAAATGCAAAGATCTGCTCTAACAGTGAAAATGTAAATTAATGCTTGATATAGAAAAGGTTTTGATTTTGAGTATAATTTCAGATTAATAATTCAAAACAAAAAAAACAAAAAACAAAAAAACAAAAAACAAAAAAACAAAAACACTGAGGTCGGAAAATGATAAATTTAGTACCCCTGAAACTAATGAGAATGCGATACTAACGAGAATAATGAATAAATTTTGTACAATCGGAAAATGATAAATTTAGTACCCCTGAAACTAATGAGAATGCGATACTAACGAGAATAATGAATAAATTTTGTACAATGTGTAAAAAAAAAAAATAATGCCAATCTATGTGCATAAAATAACATTGTCGTTCGTTAATAATCCGTCATCTGTTAAAAAAAATTATGTGATAACCTTAAATTATATTATGCAATGCTATACGCATTTGAAGAACGAAACACAATGATTGCACAACAGTTGCAATGCTATTTTAAGCATCCTACACATGTTGGTAATATTTTGGTAATCGATATAAATGAATTCTCCATGCAAATGTAGTACAGCAATTACTTTTTTGTATTGACAAGTTCTGCTAAGAAAAATTTTGCTAAGAATTCTTTTAAGATGATTTGCAAATATTTCATTTTATATTTCGCATTAGGATTATTTGTATTAACGTTATTAACAATTGTAATAATAAGAGGCTTTATGCGCGACAATATGTAAGCGTATTATGGGATCGCATAAATACCGTTTTCTCGAATGATAAAATTTTCTCAATTTCCATAAATTTAATTTTCAAAGTACACAATAATACTACAGGATAAAGTTATTATAATCGTTCAACACATTTAATATTACTGTATCGAAATTAAACGTAATGATTTGTTTATTTAAGGTCAAATTAACTATATGAAATTTATTTTAATAATGAACAAAATAAAGAAAGAATTGATTTTAAAGTCATGCCGAGTAGAGGAGGTAATACATGCGATACAATTGGTAAAATTTATAGATAAATGTCATAAGATTACGGTATTGAATGCAGTCAATTATATTTATTCACTAGATGATAATGATTCTTATCAGCTTAATATAAGCAATAAATTTTGTGAATTTAACATAATTTAACATAATAAAAGTTATGAATTATATAATTAAATTGATGCATTATTATTTTTACAAACTATGATTCCGATCCAATAGCACCGTTAAAGTGACATTTTAAACGCGCGTCAAAGCAAATATTCAAACAAAGTCGTATTTTTATAAGATGATGATCAATTTGTGAATTTGATAAAACTGCGGTAAGACTTTGGGTAAAAGTATACATGCATTTCGCAAGAGTATTATTTTTAAAATTAATAAAGCGATAAATTTAATAGTAATTATTTTGCATTCATCTACGTGTATCGAGAGCATTTCGAGAGCATTTCGAGAGCATTTCGAGCTTTATATAACGTGAGCGCTTTTGCAAAGTAAACGAGAACTTTGGCCGACTATCAAAAATGAAGGTTATAGAATTAGAATAAATTTAAGAGCTCTCTGTTAAACAAATTGACGCGAATTATTACGAATTAATATAAATTGTTACTCTTTTATATAATGACGTTCGTTAGTAAACATTAAAACCGTTCTAAGAGAGAGAGGGAGAGAGAGAGAGAGAGAGAGAGAGAGAGAGAGAGAGAGAGAGAGAGAGAGAGAGAGAGAGAGAGAGAGAGAGAGAGAGTGATGTAATAAGTATTTGTGAAAAATATAAAAACAACGTTTATTATGCAGTGTATAATCATATTTAATTATGTCTTCATAATATAATGTTAATCTGAAAGTAATTTTAATTTTATGCAATTTTGAATGAATAATTCACTTATGGAGATAATTGAATTGTATTAGAAAATAGTGGCAATTTTTCAAATTACGAATAATGCAAAAATTATGAGCTATGCCAATATTTTTTCTTTTATAAATGGTGCATTTTGATATTACATAAAGGATGTAGGTATAAATTATTAGAACGAGCATGAAAGGAAAAATAAAGGTGTAATACGATGCACAAAGAAATTCGAAGAAGTTCATTTATCACAAAAGTAATTACAATGACGGCGAATGTGCAAATTATTAATATAAACATCTGAACGCGATAAAAATAATGGAGTGAGAAGATACGAGAAAATAGTATAAAAAAAAAAAATAAATAAATAAAAAATAAAAAAAATTAAGTAAATAAAAGAAAAAAATTGTATTTACCATTATTAATATTACAAATTAGAGTATGTAAAGTACAAATATACAAATACTCTTATCTGTATGATTTAATATAATTATATATTATTGTTTAATATTACAAATAAAATGAAAGGTTCTTCGAGTTTCACTTCTGGCAAAATTATATCCAGCACGAAAATTGTTTTTAAAATTAATTAAGGAAATATTAAATAAATTATTTAAATCGTCGAGTTAAAAATAAATATCAAACATATATGCCATTTATCGTAAAATTGTAAAAAGTATCGGCTAAGCATAATTATTAAACAATTTCGTAAATATATGTAACAAAATGAAATTAAATAATTGAAATGACTCACGAGCTTTTATTTGAATGAACAAGGCATTACAAAAAAGTATTATTCTATAATTCATCGATTCGTGCATTCTTCATTCATAATAAATGAAAATCGAATTTTGCCTTCGACGATTTTAACAATTTCCGTCAATACGAAATTACTCTTAAAGTCTTTTCTTCTTTTTTTTTTACGAGAAGCTTTCGAGAACGATTCGCTCAATGTCGTGAACACAACAATAGGTAGAAAAAGAAAAAGAAAAAGAAAAAGAAAAAGAAAAAGAAAAAGAAAAAATGCAAAATATTCCCACTCCACTTGCTTAAAAATGTCAACTCGTACAAAGCGTTTTACCATGTGGATATGCAATGCAGGAAGCGACGGTTTTGGAGACTGCGCCCGCGGCCATGAACTCGAAGAAGTTGCGCGACATTTTGGAATTGTCATCGGGTGAGGACGCCGGCGTATGATGCGTAATCAGCCAAGTCTTTATAGCCTCGTAGATGACGAAGTACACGACTGTTTCGCTGATGCCAAAATACGATGCGACAATACCCTTGTAAAATCCCGCTATTCCCTGTAAACATTTTTATACACAAAATCAGTGGACTTTTCATTAGTGACGATGAATTCTGTCGGGATGGAATTCATTTATCAAAGCCTGACAAATGAAATTAGAAAATTATAAGACATAAGCGTATTAGGAATCAATCGTCTATTTTTAAAGCATCGATCAATTTTATTGACGAATATAATTACTGCTTTTATCAATGAATATTTTAATAAGATTTTTTTATTAAAGCTTACATTGCTTACATCACTATCAAAGTATTTTATAGAGTCAAATTGATTCCATGGCTTTACGATGTCAGGTTTTACGATTTGTACGCTGGTAATAAAATTATCAAATAATCCACCCTTAGGTAGACAAATGTACTTGCTATTATTAATTAGCGAGCTCATTGAAAAGACATGTTCGTTCGTTATTTATATTCAATAATTAATTTGCACGCTGCGATTATATTATTATGAGATTTACTTTATCATTGTAAGGTTTCATATAATATATTTTATCGATACACCGAAATTGACATTAAACATGACTATCGTTCAATAAAACTAACATTATGTATTATATGTCAATTACTTATATTAATAAAATTTTGAAATAGAATAAAACTGAAAAATCGAGGGTTAAATGTCTTTTGCATATTGTAATTTTTTGTCAAAATTTAATAAAGCTAGAACAAGTACATGCAATTTTACATAAATATAGTTGTTTACTAAACAAAACAGTATTTTCATTGTTATTTTAAATTTTAACTCGTTATTTACAGTTTGTACTTCTTAATTTAAACAATGTTTATGGTCATATGCCAAGAAAATGCTTAGATCTCAGAATGGACTAAAAGTTAGAAAATCGATGGTAAAAAAGAATTAACTAGTACTACGAAATTCTTCCTTCGCTTATTTTTATTATTATTACTATAGATTTTTAATTATATTATTTAATTGATATTGATTTTAAGGAATATCAATTACATATTCAATATATATATATATATATATATATATATATATATAGTAATTATATTTTTAACGTAATTTTCATAAAATACAAAGGATATGAATTTACAGGGTAGAAAATGCATCATTGAAATTGATCGATGAAATATTTCATACGACTATTATTATGTAACATAAAGCAATTTCACCATTTTAACATTTATTTTTCTTATACATTAAATACATACGTTAAAAGGCAATTTTTTTTCTATTTATATCCGAAATATAATTTCATTGAGAAATATCGTTCTTACCGATTGTCGGTAAATCCTCCGAATACAATCTATCGTACTAGTTTGATTTGTGTGATGATTTAGCTGCAGCCTTGTTTTCACGAACCATATCGGATTCGTAATTGTACACGAAACGAAACCTATGCGAACAAAAAAAAGAATATCTTTTATAATATAACCTACGAAATTATCAAACATTTGTTAAATTTGTAAAAATGACTTAAATATATCTTAATGGTAAAATATAAATGTAATATACATTTCTGAATACTTCATTCGATCAAATACATAAGTTATTAAGAGAAATTTTACAAGACTAATCCATAAACATCTTTTAAACAATGAAAATCTTGTGGCTTTGTTATATCATGCTTATGATTAAGCTAATATTACATTGATAATGATTTTAGAATTTTTGATAATATTTATATTAATTCATTTTTTAAATGAAAAAATATAAAAATAAGAATGTCATGTATTCGTGTATCTATGAAAATATATGAAACAGCAATTACATTATTTATCATAATAATATTAATTTTATATTAATATTAATTGAATATTGAATACGAAGCGAGATATATTGATATATCGTTGCATAACTTCATCAGACTTCCATTTTATCTACTTGTTTAATTATAGGTATTTGGTTATTTATTAGTGAAGTGTTTCAATAAAATGCCTCATTAATAATTTGCATTTAATAGATATTCTTATTTAGACGTGATTTGAATTAAGTTCTTCTCTTATTAAATAATGTTGGAAGTAGTTGAAAAAATCTTTAATTACTTATCGATATCGAATGTTCTTTATTTTTAGCGAAATTTTCATAGCTTTGAAAAGAAAATTTAGTATTAATATATTTTGTTCTAAATCCAAAGATAGTTTTTATCATTGGTTTGACATCTTTGTTAATATTAACAATATAACAGTAAACAAAGATTTTTCAATCAGGACTTAAAATTTATTCACACTATACTGATAAATTATTTTTATTGTTCTACAAATTAACGAAGAATTCAAACTTATTTAAACATTTATTTTGCAATTATTTATACTTGATTCAAGCATAATGTAAATAATATACCAAAGTTAATAAAATTAAATCTATATATATATACGAATTTTCGGTACTTGACAGATTAAAGAAAACCAATTAGAGCTTTAGAATATTTAAAGGTGCTCTTTGAAAAATAATTTACTCAATTATTTGTTCACATTATATCAAACATTATCTTAACTTGGCGAAAATAGTTGGGGGGGGGTTATAAAATAGGAGTCGACATCGCAATGACTACAATGTAATGCACGGCAAATCAGCTGACCCAATGTACTAAAGATCCAAGACATAATCATCTTGTCTTCTTGTATGACTTATCAGATTAACAGTAAGAAATATTGTTACGACGAGGATAATTTATCAAACATTTCATATTTAACCGAGTTAATATTGAAAATAATTTTACTTATTTAGATAATAAATCAAATGTTGAATGGAATAATTATTATTTCTTCCACATGGTTATAATGAATTTTAAGAATTTTTATGATCGATGTGTGCATGCAGTTTCTTCTTTCTAACTGATAAAATTCATTAATTGACACAAATGTAAACTTTTCTTAAAATAAAGATTACTATATTATAATCTCTTGTGAAAATATGGTTACCTTTATTTTTTCAAATTGATTTAAATATACAAGAAAGTTTTTATGTCATATGTTAGTTTCCAATAGCAGATGGCATATTTTATTGAACACATGATCAAATGACGTCAGAGGATAATTTTTTCAAAATTGAAGAGAACATGCCAATTCGCGAAACCAATGAATGTTTTATATAATAATTATTTTATATATGAAATTATCAATAAGATTAATGGTGTAAATAAGTATTGAAACATTTAAAAAAAAAAAAAAAAAAAAAAAAAAAAAAAAACTGGTCTATTTATTAATTAATTTTATACGTACTTTAACTCGTGTAAATATAATGTCGCTAATATATCATAAATATCTTTATCTAATTCGTAGTAAAAGTATATTATTGGATTTAATTTTCTAATTTTAAACGCAGCTGATTTACAAATTAAGCTATATAGATATATGCGTATATGATAATAATACACAGAATACATAAATTGTTTATCAGTAATTTTTATCTAATGGCGGACTTATCGTCTTTCACATACGTCATTTGAGAGGGATTATTTTAAACAATATTATCTCTTACGATATGTTGATTTTTATATCTGCACTTAATTTTATTAACGATTAAAAAAAAAAAAAAACAAACGAATTAAGTTTTTAACATCTGTAATAATGTTAAGAATTTATTTGTTTATAATTTAAAATGTATGGTTTTTTAAAAGTGTGCCAATCGAATAATTTTTTCCTCTAATAATTCGATAACATTGTAAAAATTAAAATAGCCAGTTTATTGATATCATAATTCATTTGTACAATTACTAATAAATTAGAGTCTAATTCTTTTCTACAATTACCATATTCTACATGATTATACATTTCATAACAAAACTGAAATTTTTAATATAATTGTGTATTTAAACTTTATTTGCTATCTTGATTCTATGTAGAATAGAAGTTTTATGAATTATGATTATATAATGCATTATTATGGTAGTATAATTAACTATGGTTAATGGTAATTTCATGCATATATAAATTGTAATCACCTTGTACGAAAATATTATTGTTGATAATCATTGAAATATAAATCTCGCTATTTATAAGATTAAAAAACCACGACAGTCTGCCAATTTTTTTCTTATATACAATATTTTTTGATTTTATCGTTTTTTCTAAATTGATTATAGCAGTATTAAAAAAAAAAACAAAAAAAAAAATGAGACAACGACAAATGTAATCACGATCATAAAACAAAAACTTAAAAGAAGTTAACTTATGTAGAATATTTCGTATATAAAAGTGCTTTTATTTAAGTCCGATTATATATTTATCTGCAAAGTTAGAAATGAAGTTTTAAAGCTATATAAAGTATTACGACTTTTTCATTATAGCATACTATAATAATAAGTATACTAACGTAAATATTTTTATAATACCTTGTTGTTTTTAAAACAAAACAAAAAAAAACAAAAAAAACAAAAAAAGAAAAAAAAAGAAGGAAAAAAAGATATTGATGGTTGCATACGATTTTCAAAATTTTTATTGTTGAATAAAGAATAATGCTTTAAACATCTGTAAAGGAATAATAAGGCATGGATTAATTGTACGAATTGCTTAATAATGATAATTCATAATATTTAATAATAATAAATCATATGTATTTGTAAAATAGAAGACGGAAAATTAAATTGATGTTTCGTTATAATATATATAGTAAAATAACAATTTTATTCTTATTTAATGAACAATATACGGATAATGATAATTTTTTAAATAAATAGAACGTATAATTTAAAATAACAATATATACAAAAAAAAATCTTGTACAGACAGCAATATATATTAAAATTCAAAATCTACCGTTAATTATATACATCACCATATGCTGTATTTAGAATTTTAATATTTAATGGAACATTGACAGAATACAATACAATTCATCAGCAGTGTAAATGCAATTTCAATTGTACCTACGAAAGAATTTTAAGAAAACAGAATAATTTTGAGGTCTTATATAAGTAGTAATGTCAATTTTTAAGTTATAAGTGTTCATTCATATTATGATGCTGGTCACGTAGCGTTAATGGAAAAGATGTACGAGTTCATTAAGTTAATAGGAATGAAGTTCCAAATAAAATTAATCAGTTCAAATGAAATCAAATGTCTCTACTGGCGAACATCGTCAAAATCAACAAGATTATTATTAGGAGATACTCGACGTCGTTCGACCAAGTGAAGCATAAAATTATTATATCGAATGGCGAGTTTCCATTAATCCCGCTTAATTGAATGTCGCGTGTATTAGCGATCGTACTACTATACCAAGTAGCGAATGTTTAATAATTACTTTTTTTGTATTTATTTAATATTTAACAATAATTTTTTCTTATTTAACAATAATAATTTATATGGGTGCATTATAAAGTTTACTTTTTTTTTTTTTTTTTTTCCCTATAATATTGTAATATTATTTACCGAACTTAATGCAGAAGCTACATTTTTATAACAGAAAGATTTTAAATTATCTATCATTCAAAAAGGAAAAAAAATAAATATAATATAAGAACTTAAAAATTGTAAAATAAAATAAATAATCAATATTATGATATTAAAGAAATGTATTTGTTAATAATTAACCGTAATCGAACAAAAATATATCTGTATTAAGTAACTGGTCATCCTTATCCATATATCTTCATTTTATAATGATTATAAGAGTTATTATTATTTTTAAATAACAGTTAGAATATTAAACGTTCTATTGATAAAGCAAACAATTATTATTTTATTTCACATACAAAGTATAATATAAATAACCATATTCTATCATAGTAATTTGTACAAAATCTCCGAAAAATGTTCTAATCTTAAGATAGCGTAATTGAATTTATGTATAGAGGTGCCTTAGAAAATGTATTCCATATTTATTTTATCTGTATAAAAAAATAATTTATAAAACTAACAAGCAACACATCAGGCACATTTGATAATTATTTTTATTTAGTCATTCAGTAACTACCGTAAATTCAGTAAATAATACCGTTGTTTAAAAAAACTCAAGTATTTTTAAATGAAAAATTTGTTCAAATAATTTAAAATACTTAAAAAATGAAAAAGAAATTTACTTACATCATCAATATTCTACGTATAAGATGAATAAATATTTAAACGCCTTTTCTACGCTGCATAAAGAATTATTATAATTTTATGAGAGCTTTGCAATAAAATTATTTTCAATTAATTACAAGGATTGTAGATATATTGATATACATATATTTATTTATTTATCATATAATATGAGAAATACATAACATTTTTCATTACATATAAAAAATTTTTTAGCTCCAAATTCCAACGTTAATTAAAAATAACTGAATCACTAAGTTCTTTTATTAGTTTCATGGAAAAGTATATTTAAAAGAAAATAGTTCGAAAAAATATATTAATAACTTGTACGCTTGTATATTAGCTATTAAAGTGCTCAAACTAATTTTGTAATTTTGCAAATATTTCCAACTGTTACAAAGATTCTTTTTATATAATTCTGTATTCCATAAATATTTTTTAAAATTTCCAATGTTTTAAAACTAATGATACTTTATTACCATTTAAATTACATTACCTCAACGAAGATAAACATAAGAATTATATAATAAAACAATAATTGTATTTACGGCATTAAGATGTGATATATTTTCAACATAATAAGCCATATTAATTGACACTTTTATTTTTAAATTTAATTTGAAATCATAAAACTATATAAACATTTTATGATTACTACAATAGTCTGACATTTATAACTGTAAGCAATTTAATGAATACAACAGCATTCGTATTTATTTATTTGTATTGATTATTTTCTTATTTTACTTTATGTTTTTCTAATGAATACTCCAATATTGGGAATCATAGTGTACTTTGACAATTAATAGTATTAAATAGAAATGTAAATAACTTGGCTCTTTATTCTGATATATTTGTAAAGATGATACAATGATTTCTGCAATATGATAATGTAATAATAATATCTGTAATAAGGTGATTTAATAACTTTCATAATACAATAATGTAATGTTTTCAATTCATATATTGTTTATATTTAAATACATTGTCTAAATTATCAAATTAAAATTTTCTACTTTTTATAAGTTTATCCTATTGATATATATATATAACGTACGTAATATTTATAATAAATAATTCATTAATTATATGAACTATATTAACATTGATTATATAATACCTCGTTAAAGAATGATCGAATTTCCTTCGATAATTATTATTCTTACGGCCAATTATAATTACATCAATAATGAAATAAAAAATTTAAATAATTTTTATTATAAAAGTGTCTGTCATATGTTCAATTTAAGCGATAATCTGCTTTCTATATTGGAACTGAGAACATGAAATGAAAACAAAATTGAAAAATTGCTTAACTTGCAAAAATGATTGTATCAGAGATTTACAAGAAAGAGGCAAGATTTACACTCTATGAAAAATAAATTATTTATTAAAAAATAAAGTACACATAAGACATCCAAATTTAGTAATCGAAATTTTAGAAATATTTTTAAAAACAAGTATTATTATCATTATCGCCATCATCAGCAGGAGCAGTAGAGCAGCATTATCATCATTAAACATTAAAGACTTTGATTAAACATTAAACACTTTGTAAATTTTGTATCATTTACGGATAGCTTATGATTATCATTGTTTATTATTATTGCTTATAACACCATAGAAATAATTTTATAATTTTAATTTTAACTTAATAAATAAATAAAGATTCGACTTTTATAGATAAGCACAGTAGAGGATCGAAAAATTGTACTTTAAAATCGAAGAAGATTATTATAAATTATTTTAAATTATGTCAATGCATTTTTTGATCTTGTTTCTTTATAAAAGTAAAAAATAAGCTTATTTCTATTATCTATAATCACCCAAACTCTTTCATTTACAATAAGCATTTAAAAGCTTCATGAAAATGTTTAACCAATATGTTAACAAAACGCTAACTTTATATTTACGTAGAAGGAGCATTATTTTTATAAATAAACTAGTTAAATTATTTTTTAAACCTTTCTAATAATATTCTACATCGATTTGCCTATATAGTTAAGTAAATTTTAAACGTTCAAATTAAAGAAATTGAAAATAATAAAGAATTATTATAAGCTCCACCTATTAAGATTAACAAAATATGAGGTTAATAAATTATTAATCATCCTATATAATTTTATTTGTAATTTTTATCAAACAGAATAAAAAATTGTATATTAATCATATAATTTAATTATAAAAATATCTTTATCTCCATAATTAGAATAAATAATATAATTATTTTAAATATCATTATTGATATACTTAACAATAACTGTTAACAAATCCTTAGACGCTCATTGTCGATATATAAGTAATATGGTAATCCAGTTGTGAGATCGATTATCGTACAGGAAAAATTGATTGAAATATTTTCAATCATCATTGATTGCTCTCACCGTATCCAGACTAAATTATTTACATAGAATAATTTACATCACTATTTTTAAAAAGGCTATGTTTTCCGAGTAACAGGTTGAAACGTATCCTATCAAACGATCACAATTAGTTTTTTGCAAAATATGGATAATGAATTCATAGGTTTTTTTTATCATTTCCTTCTTTATCAAATTTTTATTTACAAATACTATTAAGTAATCGATTAATGAAGATTATATTACCGCCCCCCCTCCTCCTCCTCCTCCTCCTCCTCCCCCTCCTCCTCCTCCTCCTAAGAAAACTGAAGAAATCGCTGATAGCCATATTTGATAGTTAGATCTACTTAGTATTTTCATCTCCTTGAATCCAAGTTGCTTTTTCTTATAGTTTTTTTTTTCTTCTAAATTTAACTTGTTATTTGAGAATACATTGTGTATTCTGCTATACATTTCCCTTGTTAGTTTTGCAGAGAATCGAACTGTTATCAATAGTTATAAAGGGGTGAAAAATATGTGATTCGTTTTGCTTAAATAATTGTTGTAAAAGCATTGATTGAATACGATTTTTGTTCAAGCTAACGCAGGTTCAAGGTAATTTAGGTATATGCAATTTTTCCATCAATGCCCGAGAAAAGCATTCTTTTTATATGCACAGAGCTTTTATGGTCTCGTTAAACTATTTTCTCGTAGTATTAGTAGGTGGTAATGGTATTTTTAGTCTGTAGAATATTCGTTATCAATAATGTTGCTTCAACGGTATGTAACTTTGGTTGTCCATTATTTATATCATTTACCAACGATACCGATGGAGCAAAGTTATTGCACATAATCCAATTAGTCTTCAATTTGCACAGGATATTATCTTATAAATTAAAATTATAATCATAATACGATTTTATTATTTTAACTCAAAAAGACTGATAAAAACTAGAATGTTTAATTAATTTTTTAATGATGCTCGGTTATAAGCTTCGAATGCTTTTGAAGAGTAATATTATCTTCGTATCAACCTGGAGAACTTGCTCAAACTATTGTAAAACAATTTGTAAAACTATTTAAATTAAAACTAATAAAATATATTAAAATAAGAAAATGCAATTTATTATTATTTAAACTTGTATTAGATGAAATTCTTAGTTATTATATTTTAATGTATATTTATTTTACAATTATGATTTAAATGCAATAAAATCTTTTACGTTAAACAAATAAACAAAAAATTATTAACAATTTTTATTTAATTAGTTATTATTAATTCAATATAAAAATAAAACTTCACATCATATCGATATTAAAATAAATTTAAATTTTCATAAATGTAATTATCATCATAATTATCAATCATAATTAATTTTTTTTATCTTTTTTCTATTTTCTTTTTTCCTTTTTTATGTTAATTTTAATTGTTATTAACGTTAATTGTTTGTATTAAGAAAAGTAAGAAACAGACTTAAAAACTCACGAAAATTAAATTAATATCTAGAAATAAGCAAAACGTAATAATAAAAAAACAATAAACAAAATAATAATGTAACTTGACTCGTTAAATTACAATAAAATTTAATGCAATAACGTAATTATGTGCATAGGAATATGCATATTATGTTAAAAGCGTGTACGTGACGAATAAAATTATCTTTTTCCGCAGGGATTAAATATATAAATATCTTCAAAGTATTTGACTCTAAAATCACTTACGAGTGAACTCATGTAAAATTAAATTCGACTCAATTTTTTTCTTCTTTTTTTTCTTCTTCTTTTTTTTTCTTTATAATAGTAACGATCGACAAAGATTATAACAAATAAAAAAAAAAAAATAAAAAAAAAACAATGAAAAATATTAGATTTGTTAATGGTACTTTATATACAATTGTTTGTACAAAATTTCGACGTTATTTTAAAATATATAAAATAACGTTCAATACAATCACATTGAAATAAACATGCGCACTACCGAGAAACAGTTCATAAAACGCGTGCATATAAAATTTGTAACAGATATGGGTTAAATGAATTTTTGATATGACGAATAACAGATATTCGATAAGCTCGGGCATGATAGCGAATGTATAAAAAGAGTGGGGGTGATGCGGTGATTTGGGGTGATTTGGGGTGATTTGGGGTGATTTGGGGTGATGGGGTGATGGGGTGATGGGGTGATGGGTGAGGGGGATGGGGGGGGGGGCGTTATCGACGGCTGATCAACGCTAAGAAAGTATTTACATCAATTGAAGGACAAACGTCAGTCGGCACTTAGTTCGTAAACACATTTGCCGGACATTCGTACTAAAAATAGACTTTGCCCGTCCTGTTGGGCGCACAATTAATGTACTATTAAATTGCGACTATTACTTACTGCACTTGCGCGCTCGTTCGCTCGTTCGCTCGCTCGTTCGCTCGTTCGTCGCTCGTTCGTCGCTCGTTCGTCGCTCGTTCGTCGCTCGTTCTCTCATCCTCAATTCATTCATATCGCGTCGCTATTCTGTATGACATACGCTTTGGCTGAAAATCTTTACCGAACTTTGATATCTACGCCTTTCTTGCCCCTCGTTTACATTGGGCTCGCATGACATTTAAATGGCAATCAAATCAAAGCGATTACGATTTTATGGTAGTAAATAATCAGGACTTAAATTGAAATCGATTTGCATTATGTGTTAGGAAAATACTGCGGATAATAATTAACCATATCTAATGATAGTAAGCTTAGCGCATACGATACAAGATTAATTATTGCACAATGTTTAAGATTTTTTTTTATGAGTAATCTCATGATCGGAAATAAATAAATTTCTTTATTATTATAAGAATCGCTAGTTCTGGGGCTTTATATATTTTATGCACGCGGTTGGTAGTAATTTACCTACGATACCTTACCGATACCTTCGCCTACGTGTTCATGCGAACAAATATTTTTTGTTATCATCCCAATATTATTGGGATACGTTATTTAAACAAGAGATATTCATACGTAGCAGTGATAAGGAACGAAGCGAATTTTTATTTAACGAACAGTATCGATATGCTGAATAAATTATGTAATCTATGAGCAACGTTGGACATCGATGCATAATACATTAATACATTGCACATTAAGAAATTACACATCAATAATCGACTAGGAGGCACGAGCGAAAATTTTCTATAAACAAAACAACAACAAAAATCAACTTAGATATGTATAATTTAAATTTTTATGATAAATCAGATTGTTTTTAAAAGTTTTTACGATACTCCGGCTGTTTGAATTGTAAGATGATAAAGAATTGAAATTATCCCAGCTATTATTCAACTTACCTGACATTCATCTCGGCTTTTAATATATCTCAATTATATTCTCATCGTTCGCACAAAGCAACAAATTAATTATTTAATGATGATTCAATTTCACCTTATTGAAATTAGTATCATAAATATTTACTTTTTAATATTGTAAATTAATTATTAATGGAGGTAAAATTGAACCGATTCCGATAAGCTTGATCATTAATGAAAATATTTCAGATATAGCATTTAAAATATAGCAATTTTATTTCTAGTCAGCATTAAAAAAAAAAAATGTAAATATTCATTAATATATAAAAAAAAAGGAATCAAATTTATTGAAATTAAACATGCAAATAAACAAACATACGTGCGCGCGCGTACATTAAACAGCCGAACAAGATAAACAGGCTATTCAATAACATAATGTATTATTATTATGAAAAATAAATTCAGAAATGTGAGTGTACCTTGTTATGCTGGATTCAATTCCTTATTTCATTTTAACACAATGGATGTTTCAAATTTCATGATAACTGACTCTCTGATAGCTTACAAATTATGAAATATTTTATTTACATTAATATATATTTTCCACATAAAGCCTTAAGACATAACTCTTTTAATAATATCTGAAAAAATATATTTCGTGCTGGTGGTATTACCATTTTATAGATAAATTACAGTCATTAGAACATTGCATGACTAAAATAAAATTGTTTTAGTTCTTACGTGTGTCTTGGCACAATGACAATGATATCAATAATTGGGAAGCTTAAAATAACATTATAAAATCCAGAACATTTTTATATCGAAGAGAATATTATGAAATTTACTTTTTCAAAACATTTATAATATTTTAAATCATGAAGTAGCAAAATCTGCAAACGCGCGGATATGAATATAGATTCCGTAGATGTTATATACAATCGTCACTTGAACTTTATGTGAACACAAAGATTGACTAAAGTTATTGATAAGCTTAACTCTATTAAGTCTTGTAATAAGTTTAATTAACCCTCTTAACTCCCTATACTGATTTTACGAAGATTCGTAAATTCTTAGCTCTGGATTGCCTATCGAATAGAAAATAAAAAATAACGTAATTTATATTTTTATTAGTCGAAATACTATTAATAAATAATTTAATAATATAGTATTTATTTTAAATATTACTAACAATAAGAGACTATTATGATGAAAATTTGATTTGCATTTGGCTTTGTAAAGTACAATGCATTAAATATTCGTTAAATAGTATGATTTAATCACAAAATGATGAAATCATAATTATATTGATGAATAAATGTTAAGAATTTAATATAATATAAAACACAGAATTATTTATTATTTTGTTAAATTTGAAATAGTTTGCACGGATGTGACAATTAAAAGTCATATATATGAAAAAATTTTAATTTCTTTTAAATAATCGTCAGTATACTAATTAAAATAGAATATAGAAGAAAAACATGCATAAATTATTAAAGATACATTTCATTAATCATTATTGAAGATATCGAAAGTGTGAATTAGACTTTTATCATATTCCAGATCATGTATCTGACAGTGACGAATATATCGAGAGAGAGAGAGAGAGAGAGAGAGAGAGAGAGAAAGACAGCATTAAAGAAAACGCAGCCAATAAATTATTATTTAGCAGTTTATAGCATCGATAATGCACTAGTTAAGTTATATGTTCATTCATTAAATAAAGCCAAGTCAACTACTCTAACAAAATTTGTCATTCATAATTAATGCATAATTAATGCATAATTAATACATACTTAATGAAAGGAATTATTTTTAATTTGTAAATTATGAAAATCGGAAAAACAGATATTTCGAAATACACAAATTAAAATTATGAATTAGAAAAGCTTACGAAGTAAATTTCTTTGCCGTTTCTTAGATTTAATTAGTATTTTTTGAAAAAGATATGAATAAATTAAATAACCTTATGTAAACAGGAAAAAATAGACTAATTACATGATATATTTAGATCAAAATATCGAATAACCAATTGTTAATAATCGCAAACAAAATTTTTAAAAGCTAATAAATTAGGAATGAGTAATATATTTTATGAACTTTCAAATGCATTTTCTCATAAATTCTTCTCATTTAATTAGACGGCCTTTAGGTATAATAGATTAATATAATATAATGTTAAATAAAAAGAAAAATAAATCTAATTCATTTTTAAAACTGTATACAACATTTTTTCATAATTTTACACTTTGATAATAATATAATAATAATATAATGCTTATATTATATATATATATATATATATATATATATATATATATATATATATATATATATATAAATATATATATATATATATTATCACAATAATATATTTATAATAATAAAGTATGATATGAATATAATTTTTTCTTTAATTTTTTTGCAATGTTTTGTAATAATAAATATTTCAAGTTCCAGATAATTTATTTATTCTAAGATTATTTAAAAGTTTTAGTATTATATGAAACGTCATGTTTCCAAGATTTTTTATTAAATATTTGGATACCAATTCTATTAAACTATATCCTATGAAATATTTTGTTATTATTAATACTGAATGTTTTTATTCGTTCTTAAAATAATTTGATTAATTTTGATTAATTTTTATATATATAAAATAATAAACTAAGTAAATTAACAAATTAATGTTTATAATTATTTGTTTTCCATGCTTTCGATTATATGACTAAATGATATTCCGCCTAACAATTTATTGCAAACTAATCAAAGTCATCATTGTTATTATTATTTATTTAGAATGATTAATTTTCCGAAATAATAGGCAAAATATATCAAAACTAAGTTAATTCAGTGTAATCGTATAATGATTTTTTTTAAACTCCATTAACGTTAAATCTTGCTACATTAACTCTAATTAATCTAAGCTATTTATAAATAAGAAATATTTATAAATTAAAGAAATACTTAAATATTTTCCAATTTTTTATTCTTATATATCTATGTTTAAACAATAAGAATGGAGTTGCAATTGATTATTAATTATTAATAAATTAATGCATTGCTAACGATTATAATATTTTTATTCGCGCAAACACTTCTTCATACATTTTTAAAATATATTTAACGTATTCTATTATACGCCTTAGTGTTGACTCGTCAACACTCTTTTAGCGCTAAAAAATAGTGTTATTCATACTGTTGCCGAATACTCCACCTAGCAACATACGTAGAATTCAATCACCTTGATTAAAAAAGTACGGCGCAATTCTTAGAACTCGAATAATTGATTGCCGCATGCTTAAATAAATACGTATAAAAATAGAAAATCTAAATTCATTCTCGTTTTTTGAAAGAAAAAAATCTAAATACTGTTGAATGCTAATTCAATAATAATTATCAGCTCCGTTTAGAGCAACGTTCATGATAAGTACGACCGCCATAAAAGTACCGTGATTATTTATTGCAACAATGTACTTAGGTATTTTTTTATTTATGTTAGGATAAGAAACGTCAATGATTATTACCAAAATATGGCAATACTTTTCTACTGCTAAGAAAAGAAAAACATAATTTCAACACTAAAGCACAATATTTTTTTTAAAAAGATATTAGAAATTTTATCCTAATACGTAATATACAATATTGTTACCATTTAACATGTCATAATATAAATTACAATGGACAAAAAATTACTTTCATTAATAAAATGTATTTATAAATAGCCAATACGTAAATAAGATACAGTATACATACTTTATCCATATATATATATATATATATATATATATATATATATATATATATATATATATAGATAAATGTAAATTAACTTTTAAATATTTTAAATTCAAATTTATTATTAATAATATAAATTTCAAAATTTCAAATGACATAATTATATAAAGCTTATTCAATGAGAGATTCGAACCGATGTTCTCTCAATTACATTCTTATTGCATTTTAATTGCAGTTATACTTCATGCAGCACTTGCTTACGTCACTAATATTAAGCTATTCCACATATTGTATAATTTGTTGAGTCCAGTTATGAAATAAAATACTTTGAGATATTGTTAAAATGAACTTTGAAGCTGTAATTTTTAATTATTAACCAATAATTGTAATTAATGTAATATTTAAACGAACATTGTAAACCAAGTATTGAAAAGACAGAAATCCGAGATTGCGACTATACAATGTTTTACATATACTCGTAATGCATAACGTGGGTCTTGGCTCTCCTGTAGAGTATCGCATGCAGAGACACGAAGAAACAGAAAAAAAAGTAAGGGGAAGGAAATGTAACGGGAAAAGAAGAGACAGAAAGACAGAACTCTGCAGGTCAGAGTTTAATTGTAAAATTTTTATACGAGCAGCCACATTATCGCTACAGGCTCTTGTGATAACATGAATCATACGATACTGCTGATCTCCATTTAACATCTTTTCACAACACAATAAAAAAAAAAAGAAGAAAAAAAAAGAACCGTACTTCCCCTCGTGAAATGAAAAATACATAACAATATTAATACTATAATATTTATTTTCCGTATACAAATTATTTTTTAGTTGAAAATTTTGATAATTTGATAATAGTTAAATTAACTTTATGAATATGATACTTGTAAAGGTAAATACAAGATTGAATTAAGTTAATTTTATAAAAAACGATATTATAAAATTAATATGTTTAGCGAATAATTTAGTATGGTTGACTTTAACCATGACATTTAATTAATTAGTATTCAATATGGTCGATTGAATATTAAAAAATTTTAGTATTGAACATTTAAAAAATTTTTTTTATCAATTTACTATAGATTTTATAACGAGACTCCGATTTTAAATATTGAATTATAACACGTATATTAGTGTTAATTTTTTTAAATGATATATAGTTAAATTAACTACATTCTTGTCATTTTTATTTTAAAATAAAATGTTTAATCGCATATGAGTCAGAAATTCTTCGGTGCAACCAACAGAAATCAAAGAAGATTTTCATTGACGTAAACATGTACGTCCGTAGGAAAATGTGACAATTAAATCAATTATAATTGTACGTTTCTTGAACAGCAGCATGTTTCTAATAATCGATTTCAGAATAAATTACGTTTGATATAAATAATTTTTAACTTGCTCTTAAGCAACATTCATAAATATATTAAAAAAATATATGACTCTCGAGATCACGTATATATTAAAAATAAACAATATACTGCCACTTTCAATAGACAATATATTCTTGTTTAATGAACAATATGTTTTATAAAAAAAATTGTTATAAAATTAACTACTGTAGCATTTATATTGGCATTCAATATTTCACGAAAATATTTCATATAAATTTTCACTGTATCCTATTGAAAATATTTAATTATAAAAAAAACGTGTGATTTAATAAAAAAAATTTGAAAAAATAATATTAGTTTGTTTTCCATTTCTTTAATAAAAATGCAATTAATATTATAAATGTATTTCTTGATTTTAAATAAAAGTATAATAATTGAATAATTGAATTTAAACTAGTTTATTGTTTAAAAATTAAATTTGTCATATTCTATGATAATAATAAGTGAATCGTATCGGCCAAACCTGTAAAATCATTGTTAATATTACGGTCTCACGTATATTTAATTATGAATAACAGAATAATACACCTAATATAGTAAATATTAGAAAAATACATTATTCTGATTGTTTTAAAGTAATATTATATAAAGGCAACATTACTTGGATAAAATTATTCTTGGACGAATGTGCATTTACAATTGAATTGCATGTGATTACATAACATTATCAACTAGCTCATGCTAGTAACTATTTTATAAAATTTTGTAACAACCAGTCGCCATAATAAATAAGTAGCGGAATATTGTAAAATAAAACTAAATTAAAAATAAATATTAATTACAAAAGTATAAAACAGCATATTAAATTATTTAAATATCTCAATGTCGAATCGTTTATGCTCCATAGCGCATTGTTTATAAAAAAAAGTATTATGAAGAGGTATTATTCAATATCCATTTTTTTTTTTCAGGAAATTTTTGTTTACAATCACACAATTTTGTCTTATATATAAACAAAACATTTATATAACTCATTCAAAAGCATATTCAATAAAAGAGAAGATTCATTGAATATCGCGTGTAGTCCCACAAATTTCGATTTAATTTATAAACAACATATAGTGATAAATATATGTAAAATGATGTAACGTTAAATTTATAGAATTCTTTTAAAATAGAAAACTATTAAAATCTCATTAGACATTAGCTACACAGGTGCTGCTGATGCATTGACATTGATGAATATTGAATTGATAAACAAATATAGAAGAAAAACATTTTGATTAATTATGTTAACAATCATTTTTCTGTATATTACCTTAATTGCCTTAAAGAGATTCATTACTCTCATGTAACGATTGATAGCAGAAAACTCGAGTAGAACTTAGAAAAAAGTTTGAGAATATAAGCTATTTAATAGAGAAACGTTTAATTAATAAAATTATTACGTTACATCGTCAACGAAATATGAATTAATTTAAAATATATCGATCCGACCTCATTTATTGTACATATCAAATTGAGATGAGAGCTTATTTGGTTCGAATTAAGAGCAGCTCGAAGACAATGACGCACGCAGGTTCACTCGATCGAATGGTAAATTCGAGTGGAAGATATGAGTTTTTAGAAAATTTCAAGCGGAAAACTTGTCGGCGCATTGTTGTCGCCAATGTGTATTAATTATAGCATCTTGCAAATACATATGAACGAGGCATTACAATAACAATGATAAGAGAGAAAGGGAGGTGAGCAAAGAAGAGAGAGAGAGAGAGAGAGAGAGAGAGAGAGAGAGAGAGAGAGAGAGATCAGAGTGCATCCGTGGATATTGGCTCCCCGCATAGAAATACGTGATCGCGTTTAATTATTGAGGGAATGATATCTCGAGTGAGACGCCACTAGTGACGCGCGAGTCCACTAACACTTATCTAGGCTCATAATCTCTCTCATAACTCGCATAATTTCCGATTGCCCCTTCTAATTATACATCGTCTTGATGTATTTATTTCTCTTAAATGCCAGCACTATGAATGGAACGCTGTGCAGTGGGGTAAATTCACGCACATTGATCAAAATAACTTTTGTACATTCGATAAGTTATTAAATTAACTATTAGATAAAACGAGACGTCTTTTTTTTTTTTTTTTTTTTTTTTTTTTTTTTTTTTTTACCGCATTAACAATGATTTCTCGCTTATTATATAACACTTATTGTATTTATTTAATAAAATAATTTCATGTGGTGAAAAAATAATTTTAATTTTCAATTCTACTTTTACGACGACTGAAATTATTACATTGCTGGAGAGTGCAAAAATCGTTTTCATCTTTGCCCCTTTGGACATGCAATTTTTTAATTACAAAACTGCATATTATAATAGTATCCAAATAATTAATTGACATTTGGAAAATACATGTTATATTAAATACATATTATAAAGAAAAAATTTCTTTTAACTGAAATTTTTTATTTTTTCATCCAATCCAATTGCTGCTATAATTTTTTGTATTATTTAACATATAAATTTTAACATTAGTTACATTTGACCAATGTGATTTAATTTGACAAATAATGAAACAATTCATAGATACTGTTTATTGTTTACAACTTAAAGACATTGTCAATCAATATAATAATATTGTGTAGGAATAAAGAATTATTATGACAATTTTGTGAGACTAACAATGGTCGTATATCGTTGTTGTTATATATTGTATTACGAAATTATTGATGGGAATTAATAATAAACAATGACAATTGTATCTAGTCATTCAATATACATTAATTGCGTATAAATTTCAATACAAATACATGATTTGATAAAATAAGCAATACTTTTATCGTATTGTACTTCTATTAAGATTTTAAAAACAAGGAAAGATAGGCATTCTTCATAAGTGTAGGAAAATTTATTGATTTATAAAAATGAAAATGAAAACCAATAGTTTGATATGATTTACAGATAACAACTGCCGCGCGAGTAATTACACTTAATTTTAATATGCGCTCAATAGAAAAATCACAATTTAATAAGGAAGGCGCAGATGGTGCGCGGACTTTTTAAAAAAAAAAAAAAAAAAAAAAAAGAATACATTAAATTTTACGTGTTTTATAATAAAGAGTAAAGAAGATGAAGATAAGAAATGAATGTGAATTGACTGACCTGCACATGACGCAGAGCACATATGTACAAGGGGACTGTCCGGAGGTAAGCATGTGTTGAATAAATTTTTTGTTTGAGAGTAAGTGCTGAAATAAATAGCCCTGGACGGGGCGACACCTATAAGGTTAGGTACGAGACCCTTGAAGAGTGCTTTCGGACCCTCGTGTTCGACAATGTACCTCAGACACTGGACAATTCCGGGGGGCACGGGTACGTTATGTGGTCGGCCGCCGGGAAGCGGCGATACGGCACAATGCGACAAGGTTACTAGTGAATACCTGCAGATAAAAGCATTTTTATCACGATAACATTCACTTTATAATTTCATTTTCATCAAATTTTAATCGATGCACGATTTTTATGACGCGTGCGCTTTAATTCGCACAAACTCATATTAAATAATCGTAATACCGATGATCATAACGGTAATAAGAATTATTAAGAATAGTAATATAATGTTAGTAATATAATGGTATTTCATCAATTTGTAAAATATGATAAAACGTTTTATTCTAAATAATCTTATATTGCTTATCTTAATACGAATATTAATATTAATTTTATAATTATTAATAGAAACATTTATAATATAATATATTTGTAACAAAAAAATTGCCTTTTAAGTAAAAAATGCTAAAATGATTTATTGCAATAAATAAACTAAGACTTACATGCCATACATATTATATTAAATCAAATTTTTTTCTGTCGAAATTTTCACTTTTAATAACAAAAACTTTTTTTATGATAGATATTAACAAAAGAAATTTATAATAAACCCTGATATTTAAAACAAGAGATTTTTTTCTATTACAATTAGAATTTTGTTATAAAACATACTTCCATTATTATATTATCATTTAAAATTTTATATATATAATTAAATGTATAATCTTACAATCATATAATTATATTGAAAAACTTTATTTAATATTTTGATCTGAAATTTTTATATATTTTTAAATATATTTAATTTGTTATCATAATACAAAGTATTATAAAAAAAAAAAGAAATAAGAAAAAAAAGTATTTTATTTGCCATTTTTACTGATAAAATAATCAAATTAATAATTTAATATTATAATAATATAATTTAATAAAATATAATATTTAGATAATTTAAATAATATTTTAATATTAGCTTATAGTAACGATTCCGAATTATTATTATATTAATAAGTCTTTTAAAGATTAATCTTCTAGGAATCAACTTTGACAATGTTTCTGCAACCTATTCTGAATTTTTCATGTCATTAATTTTTTATAATGACATAAGCTACAAATTTTTATGCTATAAATTATTATATGCATTATTGCAATAACTTATATTGTATTAAAAAAAAAAAAAATTTCCATAAAAATTAACTAACAATTAATAAATATATTCAGAAATATCATATATTTTTATTTTTCTTCAATATTGCCCATTTGTTCCTTAAATAGCATTAAAAAATTTACACGCGGTTAGAAGGTGAACGTTATAAATAACTGAAAATCTGAATTTAAAAAAAAATAGAAATGTACATGCAAATAATTATAGAGTATATAAGCCGCTTTATGGAGTATATTAGACATATTAATACAATTATTCAACTTATTTGCTATTCTCACAAACGCGAACAAAATACATTTTTAAAAGAGCATGTATCTTTATTGTTTGCTACTAAGCAGATTATCGTACGGACGAATTTTTGCTTACATCAGACATTAAGAACGTTCTCACGTACCTCTTTGATTCTCCAATACATAGTCGCTTTCGCTGCGAGGGGTTGGAGAAACTTTTGCACGTAACGTGACCAGAAGCGAACTCTTTACTAATTGTTGGCGGATAAAAGCCCGCGGAGGAAGACTGCATTCGTGTCTTCACTACTTCTAAGGGGCAAGTTATAATTGCAGCTACTGTCCCAGCAACCCTAAAAGAAAGTATCATAAATTATCAATAAACAGCGATACGATATCTGAAATATTTATAATAAACAATTACACAAATGAAACTATTCGATATATGAGTAAATATGCTCCTGCTGCTATTGTCTTTATATACAATTTGTACAAGCGTTGCAATAATCAATTAATCGACGATTATTTTATACAAATCGTGTAATTATTTAGTAATATACGTATAGAGTAAAATCTGGACAAAATAAATTTCCATCGTAACAGTTTAAATGGAAGCTCGAGTCATGTAGTTTTTGTATGGTATGCTCAAAATGATTACAAACAAATACATAATTTTCTCGACATTTTGCATTATTCCGTTAATTTCTGATTATGAAAATAGTTAAACGACAAATTAATATTACTTCCATTAAAATGAATGGCTACAAGTGCCACTAAGCATATAAAAATTATAAAACATATTTATCATATATCATATATCATATATCGTATATTGTAATGTTTACATTGAAGACAGATTATTAATTAAAAATATTTATAAAATGAAAAACAAGTCTTATGACTTCGTAAATGGAAAAAAAAACATAAATAATGAAGTTACTGAATTATTTATCGGATTAAAACAATACGTATATGATAATATTTTATTGTCAACCACAACAAACTGAAATTCCACATTCGGTAACCCGATAACATGATTTCATTGGTCTAATAAAAATTTTAAATGCATATTTAAAGAGCAACACATCAATAATATATAAATTTCACTTGAAATCTTGCATCATTTTAAACATGAAAATTATTTTTATTCGGAAAAACGATATTTTGGCATATAAATATTTTAATATTATGCGATAAGCTCTTTCAAAATTGTTAGAATTGCCATTCATAGGTAGGAGACAATTAAAAAAAATAATTAATTATATAGAAAAGTACTTTCTTTTTTTTTTTTTCAATTTGTAACCCTTTTTATATACTAATATAGTTTTAAAATTATTTCAAATTATTATAATTTTATACTATAAAATAAAAACCATATTTATGGATTATGATAAATATTAGAATAACAATTTAAAATCGTGTATTTTATGTTGTTATGAATATAAAATTTTTTAATCGTTTTTTTCTAGATGTTAGGTCGCTCTTTCGTACATTTAGATTTTTTTTGACAAAGTCTTTTACTGTATTTATAATTATCTAATTCAAATAAGGAATTGTTTAGATCAATTCAGTACATTTGAATTACTTAATATTATTCAATTGTTGAAAAACCGTTGCATGAAATTTTAAAACAAGTCTTATAATTTTGTAACGAACAGTGTAAATTATATTAATTTAATAAAGCAGTGAATACTTTTAAATATAATTTTACCTTATTTAATTCATTCATTTTTATTTGTTAGAATATTTTTCACTCGTTTAAATTTCGAAATGAAAGAAAAACTAAAAAATTTTCTTATGCAATAAATCAACACGTTACACTATTAGACACGTTGATATAATTTTGCTTCACCACTATAAATGCGATTTTTGCGAACCTTTATGCGAATATAAACAATACATAAACATAGTTTTATTCATATTTAAAATATGAAAACGCAAATTTCAAGGAAATTAATTACTTTTTTTACAATACAACATTAGTATATGTAAAAAATTTTATATTCAAGGTAAAATTTCTTCTTCATACTACACACTCGTTCCCATTGATAGATACAGGTGATGAAATCATCAAACATGTATTTACAATCAGAATTTCTTCCATATAATTGTTAATAAATTAAATGTAGATGCAGCTACTTAAATAAAGCTATGTATTCGTAATTAAATCAATGCCTTTATTTAACCGTATTTTTATTTACTGTGATGAAGTTTTATAAAAATAATTTCGTACGCATTATTTTTTTAATAAACCATTAAATAATAAAAGCAATTATACATATATATATATATATATATATATATATGCAGTATCAAATACAAAATATAATAAATTAATAATAATAATATAATTGTTTGAAGATAACAAATAATGCAATAATTTATATTTGAAAATTGCTTTCTTGGGGAGGAGGGCAGTTAATCCGTGATTTTGTAGAAAAAAAAAAATTTTAATTCTAAAAATGGAAATAAATATAGATATCTCATTATAAATAATATTATACAATAAAAGCATTTATTTATAAAATTACAGTATATATTATTGCAGTATTTATATTTTTTAGAATTAAAAATTTGAGACATTAATTTTGTTTTTATGATGAGTTTTCGTTAGTAAAAACTACATATTGTGGATATAATTTAAAATATTTTGTTGAAAAAATACAAAATGTTTAAAAGTCTTAATGCAAAGATTATAGAAAAAAATTAAATTAAGGATTTGATATTTACAATGTAAAAACGGACGGATTGCTTTCTTTTCTATTGCCAAGTCAACAAGTTTCAATTTCGAATTTAACTTTCGAAAAGTGCAATAAAAATAGATTTCACGATTTCACGATTTCGTAATCCTCTTAATATAGTAAAATTTCTTTTCGTTTTTTCTTACGTGAACATAAATTACCAGTATTGATGGAAGAAATATTTGCATTTTTTTTTTATCTTTATATATGTAAAAATATAATGAAAATAAAAAATTGAATAAATGCGATTGATATAACGCTTTCTCGATTTTATTAATTAGAAAAGAAAGAGTAACGGTATTTTACTATTCTTATTAACTAATATTATTATTATTAATACTAATATTATTTTACTCGAACATTTTTCTCTTTAATTAAATTTAACAAAATCTACGAAAGATCGTTATTATTTGATTTGACGAGTACATACATATTTGTATGCATAAAGATAAGATAATGAATATTAGATAAATAATAGAAGGAAAGAAATCAGGAATGAATTGTCACTACAAATATATGCAAACAAAGTAAATTATTGAATTTGAAGATATCGCGAATAACTTATTGCATAATAGAAATTGAATTAAAAGACACGATAAAATTACTAATTTTAATCGTTGAATGTTTTTGTATTGAAAATTTATACGTAAGAATTAACGCACCAATATCAGCGCCACATAAATATATATATTAATTTGATTTTTTTAATCAACGTTCGTTCGCCAAGCCGCAATTCAGGCCTTTTTAGTCGGGTAATCGTTCTTTATGATTATTCCTAATGATTGTTTAAACAAAATATGTCCCATAAAATGTTCGTTAACTGTACAATCTAAAGCTCAAAGATGTGCATCAGATTTTACATCTGCGCAATGATCTTATAATATAATAAGTGTTTAGTTTTCAATATTTCATCATAAAGTTCCTCAGATGTTCATTCGCAATTAATAGTTTCATTATCCATACAAGATTATGTTGTTCTTATCTTTTAAAATTTCAATATTGAAATAACAATGGCCGATGAAAGTATTTACAGAAGATAAAAAAAAAAAAAAAAAAAAAAAGTCAATGGCTAAAGACATATAGCTTTGCATTACTGTGGATACACCAATTGGAACCCGTGAGGCACGTATTATCGTCGTATCATAAATACTCGTACAATTCGTGCCGAGAGTATTTATAATGACCGAGCAAAGGTTCATAATAGATTTTCTTGGCGATAATTGATATTGGTAAATCATAAATTTTATTCCTTTCAACTGGTTAATGACAATCGCGAGATCTGTGCTTTAAAGCTTTTCCATATCGTTTTTATAAGCTGGCTGTAAGCTGCTAAAAGCTCTCTTTATCCCTCCTGTAATCGATAGGCCGCCTGAATTATCTTTCTTTGTTTCCTACAGCCCATCGTGCCTACAATTAGAAAACAACTGACGGGGGAGTGGGCAGGGTGCACGCGTACCACAATCAAACATTAACCCAAGTCAATGATTAATAATGCAACGACAAAATAATGGTACAGGGAAAGGTGTTTTATAAACAAAACAAAAAAATAAATAAAAAATAAAATATAATATAAAACAAAAAAACAAAAAAACAAAAAAAAACAAGAAAACAAGACAAGAAAAAAGAAAAACGAACGTTCTCGAGCGCACTACTCCTCCCAACTATTTACATCGCGCTACACGTGCACTAGGAGCACCGTACCAATGCGACGTTGCGCACCAACACATGAGGGCGCCTGAGTGCGCACGCGCGATCGAATCGACAAGCACAACCGCAACCTTCGCTTCGGGCCGCTCGCAACGAGAACACAACGGGTGCAGACAGCCGAAATAGTTGAGGCTGATGTGCAAATTTGCATAACCTAATCGGAGCGACTTCACCGTAGTCGCCTTCACAAGCTCGGGCGAAACGTCGTCGCGCGGCTCATTTTCGCCGAGTGTAAGTATGTAAATAAAGGTACGGTAAACAAGGAGAAAGAGAGAAGGTGAGAGATTGAGCGCGCGCGCGCACTCGTTAGCGATCGTCTGCGTGCGCGTGTGCGTGATGACCCACCCTCCGGCGACAAAGTGTATGACGGTGTCGTGCTGCGACATCCTTTCGTAACGACGACCTTTTCCTCTAGCTTCGGCGACTCGTCGTCTTACGCTCGAGGAAAGTGTCAGACCAAAA